>NC_068437.1:32998015-33310515 GCF_023373465.1 Oncorhynchus keta
GGACAGGGAGCGACGACCGGTCTTAGTGAGACGTTTGTTAAACTCCTGCTTCTGATCAGCAAACTGGATTTGCTGCAGAGAGAGAGAAAGAGAGAGAGTTACTTTTGAGGCAAGAGAAACAGACAAGGTTAGAAGGACGCCAGGGTTATATCCACCGCATTGTCCAAGGCATTATATAAACCTCCTTCTTTTACTCAACATAAGGAACAAAACACACAAAGGAGGCACAGATGATTCAGGAGGTTCACATAGTTCTCTCACACTCACACACCTTCCCTCTCTCCCGAACACACTCTTCATAACACGCTCACCGTCTCTCACTAACCCACTTTCATTCTCTTTCCCTTATCCATGTCTCTTTCTTTTCATAGTCCCCTTTTTTCTCTCCCCCTCTCTCCGTCTCACCATCCAGTGTGGTGGTTGGAAGGCAGGGCTGGTGGAGGGTTCCCACTTAGCCATGCCTGCTGTCTGCTCCCTCTGACACAGTCTATGCTTCTTTTACCCACTCAGCCTAGTTCAGTTAAGCCAGGTTCAGTCCAGTCTGCCCCCGTCTCTGCCTCGTATTCCCACTTGGTACAGCCTAGACCAATCCAGTCCAATCTCATCCAGCCTGGTAGCATAGTCTGGTTAGGTTAGGTGCTAGGACTCTTCTTTTTAAAGTCGTGCACCACTCTCCCTAAAACTCCCCGCCCACCGGGCTCTGTTCTACCTAATACTCCATTCCAAAGTGACACACACACATCATCCTGGTCTCATATACTAAACGTAACATAGTACATGTAATTCCGGGATACTCAAATTAGTATTATATGTTACGTTTGGTATGGTTACATGAAACAGATGGTAACTTAAGGAAAAAATTAATGTAGGGTGGTTGGTCTGGAGTATAACGTGAATGTCTAGCAACGCATCACGGACAACATTTGAACTAATTAGCACTTTTCAAGTACTTGCTACTTTGCAGCTATTTACCATGTTAGCTAACCCTTCCCCAAACCAAAACATAACTCTAACCTTAACCCTTTTAGCTAACCCTTCCCCTATCCTTAACCCTTTTAGCTAACCCTTCCCCTATCCTTAACACTTTTAGCTAACCCTTCCCCTATCCTTAACCCTTTTAGCTAACCCTTCCCCTATCCTTAACATTTTTAGCTAACTCTTCCCCTATCCTTAACCCTTTTAGCTAACCCTTCCCCAAACCTTAACCCTTTAACCTAACTCCTAAACCTAACCCTAACTCCTAACTCCTAACCCTAGCCGAGCTAATGTTATCCATCTAGCTAGAATTCGTAACATATCATACGTTTTTCAAATTTTTAACATATAACATGAATTGTAATTCGTGACATATCATACAAAATGGGTGATGGACATCCACAAATGAATACATATCATACGAAACGTAACATGTCATACTAAATTGAGTGTCTCGGATTTACATACAGAATAATACAAAATGCTCTGAGACCTGGGTTGCACTCTCTCACACACACACACACACACACACACACACACACACACACACACACACACACACACACACACACACACACACACACACACACACACACACATTTACAGTCTAATACTCTCAGAATAGTTTTCTGCCTTGACCCCCCCTCACATATGCACACCCACACACTGGTGTTAGGCCGTGGGTACACCCCTTGTCTTATGGGTCCGAGTGGAGCCGAGTTGGCAGCTCTTAATAGGATTAGCTGATAAGGGTCGTAGGTCAGTCAGAAGTCTGTGGAGCTGAATTCCTGACTTCAGATCCCCCACACCGGGCCACATTCCAATTCTACAACAATGCTGACTTCAGATCCCCCACTCAAGGACACATTCCACTTTTACCGTTAGCACCCTTCCCCTAGCCCAGGGATATTCAAACCTTGAGGTTTGCAGCACTGCTGGTTTTCATCCTTCCCATCTAATCTGGGTCTGTTTCTGATTTGTTGACACTTTCCATTTCTACCCATAGACCCTTTCCCTTTACCAGAATGTATCGTTTGGTGAGGGCTGCACAATACTACTTATTTTTTAAATCAGAAACATACCCTGCCTGAATCACCCTCAATCACCCTCCAATGGTTAACGGGTGGATCATAAGACCCATAAAGGCCATATGTGCTGCTCAGGATCAAACTGTCCACTTACTACCTCGTTAAGAGCTGCCTCGTTAAGAGTTGCCTCATTAAAGGTAATTAACCTCACAGTCTTTCTAATGGTTTATAATGAGGGTCAATATGACTGCGTTTACACAGGTAGCCCAATTTTTTTTTGACCAATCACATCAGACCTTTTCACATCAGATCTTTTTCAGAGCTGACCTGATTGGTCAAAAGACCAATTCATGAAAAAAATATCAGAATTGGGCTGCCTGTGTAAACGCAGGGTAAGAAGCAGTTTCTCATGGTAAATTACTGTACTTCCTCAAGAGAGATTCTCACATGAATAGCTCACATTTCTGTCCTGTCCTATTCCTTGCGCATGGTGAGCACTCAGAGAGAGATGAACATAGAGAGTTACAGAATGTCAAACAAGCCCAATGTGTAACTCTAATCAGAGATATTTCAGTTATAAACCATTTGTATGCTATTTACTGGATTGTAGCCTACATGTATTTGTACTGTATTGCTGCCCTGTCTGAGCAGCTGAACTGAGATGTGGGATGGCTCATCAGGACTGCCACAGGAGGCCAGTGTTTTCTACAGAGCTCATTTGTCCACAAACAAACTCACACAGGGCACCACCTTCCCATTAACCTTCTCCTATTTCCCCTCAGGAGTCTGAAAAGATTTGGCATGGGTCCTCAGATCCTCAAAAGGTTTTACAGCTGCAACATTGAGAGCATCCTAACGTGTTGCATCACTGCCTGGTACAGCAACTGCTCGGCACTACAGAGGGTAGTGCGTACGGCCCAGTACATCACTGGAGCTAAGCTGCCTGCCATCCAGGACCTCTACACTAGGCGGAGTCAGAGGAAGGCCCTAAAAATGGTCAATGACCCCAGCCATCCAAGTCATAGACTGTGCTCTCTGCTACCGCATGGCAAGCGGTACCGGAGCGCCAAGTCTAGGTCCAAAATGCTTCTTAACAGCTTTTACACCCAAGCCATAAGACCCCTGAACAGGTAATCAAATGGCTACCCGGACTATTTGCATTGTGTCACGCCGCAGTGACGCCTGCTGCTACTCTCTGTTTATCATCTATGCATAGTCACTTTAACTCTACCTACATGTACATATTACCTCAATTATACTTATCTATTGTTTACCTAATACCTATTTTTTACTTAAAAATTGCACCGTTGGTCAGAGCTTGTAAGTAAGCATTTCACTGTATGGTCTACACCTTTTGTATTCGGCGCACGTGACAAATAAACTTAGATTTGATGACAAAACAGCCCTGACCCTGAACCGCCCCTATTCCCTTCCACTAGATCCCTACAGCAGCTCTGCCCTATCTGATCCCTTCAGGTGTGAATACAACAGGAAGGTAGAGCCTTGGGGAAGGGGCTTGGGGTTGTTTCTGGTCAGCCTGTGGTGTAAACATAGAAACATGTGAGACCTCATTGTAAACAATAATAATAACAGCTATAGCATGATAAGAACACAAACCATACAGGATGAGTTAACATTGTTGGGGAAAGGTAGGGGATGGATATCGGAGGTAGAACTCTGTACAAACTGTAGAAAGACTGTAGAAATCACTGATCCTATGTACAGTCATGGCCAAAAGTTTTGAGAATAACACAAATAAAAAATGTCAAAGTCTGCTGCCTCAGTTTGTATGATGGTAATTTGCAAATACTTCAGAATGTTATGAAGAGTGATGAATTGAAATTAATTGCAAAGTCCCTCTTTACCATGTAAATGAACTGAATCCCCCAAAAACATTTCCACTGCATTTCAGCCCTGCCACAAAAGGACCAGCTGACATCATGTCCATGATTCTCTCGTTAACACAGGTGTGAGTGTTGACGAGGACAAGGCTGGAGATTACTCTGTCATGCTGATTGAGTTTGAATAACAGACTGGAAGCTTCAAAAGGAGGGTGGTGCTTGGAATCATAGTTCTTCCTCTGTCAACCGTGGTTACTTGCAAGGAAACATGTGCCGTCATCATTGCTTTGCACAAAAAGGGCTTCACAGGCAAGGATATTGCTGCCAGTTAGATTGCACCTAAATCAACCATTTATCAAGAACTTCAAGGAGAGCTGTTCAATTGTTGTGAAAAAGGATTCAGGGCGCCCAAGAAAGTCCAGCAAGCGCCAGGACCGTCTCCTAAAGTTGATTCAGCTGCGGGATTGGGGCAACCCCAGTACAGAGCTTGCTCAGGAATGGCAGCAGGCAGGTGTGAGTGCATCTGAACGCACAGTGAGGTGAATACTTTTGGAGGATGGCCTGGTGTCAAGAAGGGCAGCAAAGAAGCCACTTCTCTCTGGGAAAAACATCAGGAACAGACTGATATTCTGCAAAAGGTACAGGGATTTGACTGCTGAGGACTGAGGTAAAGTCATTTTCTCTGATGAATCCCCTTTCCGATCGTTTGGGGCATTTGGAAAAAAGCTTGTCCGGAAAAGACAAGGTGAGCGCTACCATCAGTCCTGTGTCATGCCAACAGTAAGGCATCCCGAGACCATTCATGTGTGGGGTTGCTTCTCAGCCAAGGGAGTGGGCTCACTCACAATTTTGACTAGAACACAGCCATGAATAAAGAATGGTACCAACACATCCTCTGAGAGCAACTTCTCCCAACCATCCAGGAACAGTTTGGTGACGAACAATGCCTTTTCCAGCATGATGGAGCACCTTGCCATAAGGCAAATGTGATAACTAAGTTGCCGGGGAACAAAACATCAATATTTTGGGTCCATGGCCAGGAAACTCCCCAGACCTTAATCCCATTGAGAACTTGTGGTCAATCCTCAAGAGGCGGGTGGACAAACAAAACCCCACAAATTCTGACAAATTCCAAGCATTGATTATGCAAGAATGTGGTGCCATCAGTCAGGATGTGGCCCAGAAGTTATTTGACAGCATGCCAGGGAGGATTGCAGAGGTCTTGAAAAAGAAGGGTCAACACTGCAAATATTAACTCTTTGCATCAACTTCATGTAATTGTCAATAAAAGTCTTTGACACGTATTAAATGCTTGTAATTATACTTCAGTATTCCATAGTAACATCTGACAAAAATATCTAAAGACACTGAGACAGCAAACTTTGTGGAAATTAATATTTGTGTCATTCTCAAAACTTTTGGCCACGACTGTACTAACCAGACCCATAAGGCTCTCTTCCTACGTAGATACTGCGGCTGTTGAATCAGAATACACTCACTGACATTGAACAGAAAGGTAAATACTGCCTGCACATAAATGAGCTGATCTGATTCAAAGGACTACATAAACCCACACATTTTCCCCTGAGAAAAGGTGCATAGCTGAGTATACTCAGAACTCAAACTGCTGCTTGATCTTTCACACACAAGGAAGGATACCGAACTGAATGGCCTCAAATCATAAGAGAGCACGAGTTAACTGAATGACGACACAGTCCCACGAGAGGGATGATCTGAGCCACTGTGATTAAAGATGGACGGACAGATACATGTTATTTAATTAAAGGCTCTGATTTAAAAGTGTAGTTCACCGCAAATTATGAAATTACTTATGTGTTTCCTTACCTTGAATGTACTCTATGGGCCAGGAGAAATTTGGATCCACACTCTGGATGCAACTAATCCACTCTCAAATAACTAAATCACATACAGCAGAGGTACCTTCCCCACAGAGAGGTAGAAGTAATTCAACCTGGTGAGGATGCAGATACCTTGATACAGATTGACTGAACTAGAGATACCAGAGAGTAGAACAGAGAGATCCTTGTTGAAAACCCTTCCTCAGAGTGCTCAGGACCTCAAACTGGGGTGAAGGTTCACCTTCCAACAAGACAACGACCCTAAGCACACAGCCAAGACAACTAAGGAGTGGCTTCAGGACAAGTCTCTGAATGTCCTTTGAACAGAGGTTGAACATCTCTGGAGACACCTGAAAATAGCTGTGCAGCGACGCTCCCGATCCATCCTGACAGAGCTTAAGAAAATCTGCAGGGAAGAATGGGAGAAACTCCCCAAATTCAGGTGTGCCAGGCTTGTAGCGTCATACAAAAGAAGACTCAAGGCTGTAACTGCTGCCAAAGGTGCTTCATCAAAGTACTGAGTAAAGGGTCTGAATACTTGTGTAAATGTGATATTTCTGTTTCTTTATTTTCATGCATTTGCAAAAAATTTTAAAAAACAGTTTTTGCATTGTCATTATGGGGTATCGTGTGTAGATTGATGAGAGTAAAAAACAATTTAATCAATTTTCGAATAAGGCTGTAACGTAACAAAATGTGGAAAAGTTCAAGGTGTCTGAATACGTTCCTATTTCAGCCACACCTGTTGCTGATAGGTGTATAACATCGAGCCCACAGCAATGCAATCTCCATAGACAAACATTTGCAGTAGAATGGCCTTACTGGAGAGCACAGTAACTTTCAATGTGGCACCGTATGTCACCATTCCAACAAGTCAGTTCATCAAATGTCTGCCCTGCTAGAGCTGCCCCGGTCAACTGTAAGTGCTGTTATTCTGCCCTGCTAGAGCTGCCCCGGTCAACTGTAAGTGCTGCTATTCTGCCCTGCTAGAGCTGCCCCGGTCAACTGTAAGTGCTGTTATTCTGCCCTGCTAGCGCTGCCCCGGTCAACCGTAAGTGATGTTATTCTGCCCTGCTAGAGCTGCCCCGGTCAACTGTAAGTGATGTTATTCTGCCCTGCTAGAGATGCCCCGGTCAACTGTAAGTGATGTTATTCTGCCCTGCTAGAGCTGCCCCGGTCAACTGTAAGTGATGTTATTCTGCCCTGCTAGAGATGCCCCGGTCAACTGTAAGTGCTGTTATTGTGAAGTGGAAAGTCTTGGAGCAACAACGGCTCAGCCGCGAGGTGGTAGGCCACACAAGCTCATAGAATGGGACCAACGAGTGCTGAAGCACATAGCGTGTAAAAATCATCTGTCCTGGGTTGCAACACTCACTATCGAGTTACAAACTGCCTCTGTAAGCAACTTCAGCACAATAACTTTTCTTCGGGAGCTTAATGAAAGGGGTTTCCATGGCCGAGCAGCCGCACAAAAGCCTAAGATCAACATGCGCAATACCAAGTGTCGGATGGAGAAGTGTAAAGCTTGCCGCCATTGGACTCTGGAGCAGTGGAAACGCATTCAGTGGATGAATCACACTTCACCATCTGGCAGTCCGACGGACAAATCTGGGATTGGCAAATGCCAGAAGACTGCTACTTGCCACAATGAAAAGTGCTAACTGTTAAGATTGGTGGAGGAGGAATAATGGTCTGGGGCTGTTTTTTATGGTTCTGGCTAGGCCCCTTAGTTCCAGTGAAGGGAAATCTTAATGCTACAGTATACAATGACATTCTAGATGATTATGTGCTTCTAAATTTGTGGCAACAGTTTGGTGAAAGCCCTTTCCTGTTTCAGCATGACAATGCCCCCGTACACAAAGCAAGGTCCATACAGAAATAATTTGTCGAGATCAGTGTGGAAGAACTTGACTGGCCTGCATAGAGCCCTGACCTCAACCACATCGAACACCTTTGGGATGAATTGGAACGCCGACTGCAAGCCAGTCCTAATCGCCCAACATCAGTGCCCGACTTCACTAATACTCTTGTTGCTGAATCGAAGTTCCGCAGCAATGTTCCAACATCTAGTGGAAAGCCTTTCCAGAAGGTTATAGCAGCAAAGGGTGGACCAACTCCATTGTAATGCCCATGATTTTGGAATGAGATGTTTGACAAGTAGGTGTCCACATACTTTTGGTCATTTAGTGTGCCTTGATACAGATTGACTGTAATAAAGAAACCAGTGACAGAGTCTAGAACAGAGATACCTTGATAAAGATTGACAGAACTACAGATAATATAGACTACAACAGAGATACCTTGATACAGATGGACTGAACTGCCTTCTGTTCCTTGGTTTTGTTCAAGTTGACCAGGCTGTACACCTTCTTCATGCTGTCAGAACAAACGCTTTCCACCACACAAAGACTGTATTTAACCGTGGACTGACCGTGCTCGACTGTGACCTGACCGCGTTTGATGAGAAGGTTCAGGGATAAAGGCTTGCTAAGCTAACACACTGAGAGGTGCTACACCATATGCTCTCAGGCCCAGGTTACTGGTACATACAGTATGTAGGACCTTAATTTGATCCAGTTTGCTACAGCAGGAAAATAATCATGCAGCAACAGGAAATGTGAATTATTATGAGGATTATAATTAATTGACATTTGTTTTGTAGGGGTTGATACATTTTCCATTAGGGAAAATCAAGTCCATATTTTGTCCTTGACAAAGTGGAAATTACAAACTTAAAAAGCCTTTCTAAACTGTGAATACACGACAAGTTTGCATTTCCTGCCGTGCAGGGAAATTCTCAAATTAAGATCCTACATCTGTTAGAGGAGGCAGGTGAGAGGAGAGACAGAAGAGAGAAAAAGGAGTGGGCCAAAGAAGAAAAGAGCCTTTGTGAATTGAGAAGACGAGAGGAGCGGTTCCAGGATGGAGGGCTGGGAAATAACGAGAGAAGGAGGGGAGGTATGGAGGAAGGGAGAGAGTTCATACAGGATCACTTGAAGCCTGTAATGAATATGAATAACATTTGGAGTGTTCTCTGATTCCCAAGCATAAACATAAAAAACACAGAAGTGTGTGTGCATGTGAGTTTGTGTGTGTCTCTGAGTGTATCATAATTCCCAGCTAGCACATTTAGTACCCTGGAACTTGTGGGTACTAATAGAACCATGAGGAAAACCTGTGGGAAATGTTATGCTTGAAGTACTGAAATTCCACAGAAGAATGTTGTTTCTTAAAATTTTCTGAACTATTTGAGAACATTCCCAATGTCAGACCAGTTGGAGAATGTTCCTAGAACATTATAATTTGTCAAATTAAATGTATCCATGTTTGAACTTTTAGGAAACGTTCTGTTAAAGTAATGAAATACCAAGATTATTTTTTTGTTGTTGACCATTTTCTAAGATTTTCTCAGAATGTTCCAAAGCCAAGCAACTATCCTGCACCATTCCCAGAAAAAAAAGCATAGGACAACCATGTTCTTACCAAGCTCAAAATATGATTCTCAGAACATTATGTGCTACCTGGGTTGTGTCTGTGTGTGTGTCTAAAGGAAAGGTGTGGAAAAACAAACACAAGCATGTTCAAACACGGAAACCACTGACAATTAAAAACACACACAAACTGTGAGAGCTCACTTGTCCCGGTGACTACTCTTATTCTTGCTAGTATTGGAAGGGGAGTGCTCTCTCTCTCTCTCTCTGCATGCTGGGAGTGTTTGGTGTATGCTGGGAATTGTATGAGCGAGTACGAGTGGTGTCTGGAGTTAGTTTTCTTGCACCCTATCACTCGTACCGGCATCTACTCCACTGCCTGGGAAACTAGCCTGAACCTCCTCCTGTACCTCATTGCTCATAATGGAGAGGCATGTGGCAGCGGGGAGTCAGGGGTCTGTGGCCTCAGTTGAGGAGGATCAGGAGAAGTGATTGGACATTTCTGATATCCCTGCTGATATGATAGAAGCTGGCAACGACTCAATTTACAATCTAGATGAGGTAAATGGGTTCCTGGACCAGACTTTTGGGGAACCTGTTAAATTGCCAGATTTTTTGTTGTTGTTGATAAGTTTGTGAGGTCAGCTGTGGTGTTACAGAAGACAGTGGGGTTAGACCAGTTGAGTGTGAAGAAGCGTTTCCACTTGAGGGAATTTGTTACTGCTGTCACGGCAACAAAAGGTAGTGGGAAATGTGGTAAGGTTAAGAGAAACTTAAAACAATGATAATTATCATGCCTCATAGGGTGCTTATTTCTCTTTGTCTGGTTTCTCTGTGGTTTCTCTGTTTTTCCTATCTCTTTATAGAGGTACTAATAAGAGGGCTTGGGTATTAGAAGTAATAAAACAGAAAAGGCTTAATGTAGTTTTTCTACAGGAGACACATAGTGATGAGGCTAATGAGGCCGACGGTGGTATGTGGTGGGAGGGGCAGCATATACTCAGGCATGGTACTAATTTCATTGCTAGGATGGCAATTTTGACTGTGGTATCTACAACAGTGATTTTTCAAATGTTTTATGTTTATGCTCCTAATGAGGTTACAGAGCGTATTGCTGTATTTGATCAAAATAATGAAAACCTTAAGACAGTGTGACCAAGGGGGGTATGGTTTTAGGGGGACTGGAACTGTACTGTAGATTTGACTGTTGATCGCACTGCTGAAGAACCTCACCAGTGGTCAGCAATTTGTCTGTCTGGTCTACTAACTGAGTTTGAGCTTTCTGATGTGTGGAGAGTAAGACATACAAAAGTTAGGCAGTACACATGGCTAAAAGTTAATCAAGGTCGTGTCAGTGCAGAAAGGTTAGACAGATTGTATCTGAGCAGTACTGTGGTAGGGTTGTAAAGGTGTGACATTACTCCTGTGGGTTTCTTTTATCACCATATTGTTACTGTTGATATTGTCCTGTCCACAAAGGTAATCAATCACCTTATTGGTATTTTCATGTTAAGTTATTACATGATGCCAAGTCTTGTGAAATGTGTTTGTTGTTTTGGGAAAAATGGAGGGTTATTACATTGAATTTTGAGTCCTTGAGACAATGGTGGGAGGTTGGGAAAGCCCAAATATGTGTGTTTTGTCAACAGTATACTGCTCTGTCTAGTATTGAAGCTAAAGAGACTACCAGGGCCCTTGAACAGGACATAAAATCTATTGAATTTAAGTTGCTCACTCAGAATGACCCCGGACTAATTATGAACTTACAGGACAAGAGACATGAACTGAGGTCGTTTTTACATGAAATAGTGAAGGGTGTCTTGATTAGGTCTCACTTTGCTACCCTCAAGGATAGGGATGCTGCTAGCACTTTTCTTTTAACCACTAGGACTGTCGTCATTGCAATGCAAACAGATGGTCTGCCTTCGTCTCCCTGTTGGTAAGGTGACCACGGATGACGGTGAGATGCGCCAACATGCCGTAGATTTCTACTCTGCCCTCTATAAGTCAGAGGATTGTGATCCTCTGTGTGCTGAAGAGTTGTTACATGGACTGAAGAGTTGTTACATGAGCAGAGAGCTGCTTTGGACTCTGACATTACTCTGCAGGAGCTGTCCACAGCAGTTATGCAGCTCTCATCAGGCCGAGCCCCTGGCATCGATGGTTTACCATCTGATTTCTATAAGAACCTTTGGGGTTCTATTGGGCGGGATTTTTATGAAGTGGTGTGTGAATCTTTTCATGAGGGTTTTCTTCCTGTATGCTGTCAATGTGCTGTGTTTTCATTGTTGCCAAAAAAGGGGGGATTTGGCTGTTTTTAAAAACTGCCGACCTGTTGCATTGCTGTGTACAGAATATACAATTATATCTAAGTGTCTCTCAAACAGGTTGAAAGAGTATCTGGGGCTGTTGGTCCACAAAGACCAGTCTTACTGTGTACCTGACTGCTCTGTTGTTGATGACTTGTTTCTAATAAGAGATGTTTTAGACATTTGTAAACTGTTTGATGTGAATGTGGGTTTGCTTTCTTTGGATCAGGAGAAGGCTTTTGACCATGTGGACCACCTATACTTGTTCAAAACAATGAAAGCTTTTGGGTTTGGGGATGTTTTTTTTGTCTCGGATAAGCTTACTGTATGCTGGGGCCTCATGTATGGGGGAGGTGGGGGGTGGTTTGAGCTGCCGCATCCCCATCCAAAGGGGTATTAGGCAGGTATGCCCAATTTCAGGACAGTTACATTGTCTGGCAATTGAACCAATGATTAATTTTTAAGAGCAAGGCTTACTGGTTTCTCTGCACCAGGGGTTATGAAGGGTCCCACGATAGCACTGTCTGCGTATGCCGATGACATGACAGTTTTAATTACAGGGGGTGAGGACTTTAAGGTTCTCTCAAATGCTTTAAAGGTGTATGAGGGGGGGGGGGCTCCTCGTCTAGAGTTAATTGGGAAAAGAGTGAATTGCTGTGGACAGGTCATTTTCAGATAGGGTCTGCTCCACAGTTAGCCGGGGGGCTTCAGTGGGGCAGAGGCGGCATGAAGACTTTTTTCTTTCTTTCTAGGCTCTGAGGTCTTTCAAAAAAAGAACTTGAAGTGTGTGGTGGAGAAGGTGTGTGCCAGATTGTCTGGGTGTAAATGGGATGCTACCCCAGCTGTCTTATAGGGGAGGGGTGCTGGCATCCAATAACCTAGCTACCTCTACCCTGTGGCACAGACTAATGATTTTAGAGCCACTGTGGGGTCTGATACAAGAGCTTCAGAGGACCCTTGTCATTTTTTTCTGGTCTGGACAACATTTGATTAAGGTTGCAGCCCTGTACCTGCCACGAAGGTTGGCAAGGCCTGGTGGACATTTCTTCTAGGATCATGGCATTCAGGCTTCAAGCAGCCTAGGGACTGTTGTACAGTGATGGTTCGAGCTGGGTCGACTCAGCCTACACATTGATGAGGAAAGTGGGCTGTTTGGGTTTAGACAAGCACCTTTTCTTCTTAAAGCTAGAGGGGGTGATTTGTCTGGCCTGACTACATTCTATGAGTCTATTATGCAGGCTTGGAGAGTTGCCCTGCTTTTAATCAGGGCAAGGGCAAACAGTGTAACTATTCCCTCCGCAAGGCAATCAAACAAGCTAAGCGTCAGTATAGAGACAAAGTAGAATCTCAATTCAACGGCTCAGACACAAGAGGTATGTGGCAGGGTCTACAGACAATCACGGATTACAAAAAGAAAACCAGCTCCGTCACGGACCAGGATGTCTTGCTCCCAGGCAGACTAAATAACTTTTTTGCCCGCTTTGAGGACAATACAGTGGACTTCCTGTCAGGCCGCCCCCAGGTGGTGAGTGTAGGCAACAACATCTCCACCCCCCTGATCCTCAACACTGGGGCCCCACAAGGGTGCGTTCTGAGTCCTGTCCTGTACTCCCTGTTCACCCACGACTGCGTGGCCACGCACGCCTCCAACTCAATCATCAAGTTTGCGGACGACACAACAGTGGTAGGCTTGATTACCAACAACGACGAGACGGCCTACAGGGAGGAGGTGAGGGCCCTCGGATTGTGGTGTCAGGAAAATAACCTCACACACAACGTCAACAAAACTAAGGAGATGATTGTGGACTTCAGGAAACAGCAGAGGGAACACCCCCCTATCCACATCGATGGAACAGTAGTGGAGAGGGTAGTAACTTTTAAGTTCCTCGGCGTACACATCACAGACAAACTGAATTGGTCCACCCACACAGACAGCATCGTGAAGAAGGCGCAGCAGCACCTCTTCAACCTCAGGAGGCTGAAGAAATTTGGCTTGTCACCAAAAGCACTCACAAACTTCTACAGATGCACAATCGAGAGCATCCTGTCGGGCTGTATCACCGCCTGGTATGGCAACTGCTCCGCCCACAACCGTAAGGCTCTCCAGAGGGTAGTGAGGTCTGCACAACGCATCACCGGGGGCAAACTACCTGCCCTCCAGGACACCTACACCACCCGATGTCAAGGCCATAAAGATCATCAAGGACAACAACCACCCGAGCCACTGCCTGTTCACCCCGCTATCATCCAGAAGGCGAGGTCAGTACAGGTGCATCAAAGCTGGGCCGAGAGACTGAAAAACAGCTTCTATCTCAAGGCCATCAGACTGTTAAACAGCCACCACTAACAATAAGTGGCTGCTGCCAACAGACTGACTCAACTCCAGCCACTTTAATAATGGGAATTGATGGGAAATGATGTCAAATATATCACTAGCCACTTTAAACAATGCTACCTAATATAATGTTTACATACCCTACATTATTCATCTGATATGTATACGTATATACTGTAGTCTATATCATCTACTGCATCCTTATGTAATACATGTATCACTAGCCACTTTAACTATGCCACTTTGTTTACATACTCATCTCATATGTATATACTGCACTCAATACCATCTACTGTATCTTGCCGATGCCGCTCTGTACCATCACTCATTCATATATCTTTATGTACATATTCTTTATCCCCTTACAATTGTGTCTATAAGGTAGTAGTTTTGGAATTGTTAACTAGATTACTTGTTGGTTATTACTGCATTGTTGGAACTAGAAGCACAAGCATTTCGCTTAACATATGCTAACCATGTGTATGTGACAAATAAAATTTGATTTGATTTGGGTTTTCATTCTGTGCTGAGTCTGAAACTCTGGCACATATATTCTTAGAGTGTCCCAGGTTGGTTGGGATGATTGACCTGATCACTAGTTGGTTCTCAGCTCTGGGAGAAGTTTTCTCTTCCCAATTGTTTATATTTGGGCCAAAGTACAGGTTTAGTCAAAGGGGAATAGTTCTCTTGCTTGACTTTGTGTCAGGGGCAGTTAAATTAGCAATTTGGAAGACACGAAAGAACAGTATTCGGAGACATGGGTCTGTGGATGTGGTGGGATTGCTGGAGGGGATGTTGGCAGCGAGACTGAGGTTTGGGTTCGCCTATTACAAAATGGTTAATAGCATTGGGCTGTTTATGAGTATATGGGGTATTCAGAGGCTGTTGTGTTCAGTTACTGTAGAGGAAGATTTGGTGTTGTGTGTTTAATTGATGTTTAACAGTTAACCCACTGTTCCCAGGCCGTCATTGAAAATAAGAATGTGTTCTTAACTGACTTGCCTGGTTAAATAAAGGTAAAATAAAAAATAAATAAATAAAAATGTTTTTGCTTGTTTGAGTGTTTATTGTTTTGTGGGTTCCCAGACTCAATAAAGTTTTTTTTTACTCAAAACTCTCTCTCCCAAGAATTCAACCATCTACACACATAATTTCCATGATGCTTTGCTCATACAACTAAGGTAAGTAAGGAGGTGCGAAAGGTTTAACCTTAATGTACATCTCCTCTTACATTCATTTTCCCCATTATGAACAACATTCCTGAGAAGGTGACTGTGAGCCCCACGGGGAAATCTGCTGGGATCTGATGTGCTGTACGCCTTTCACCTTTAGGAACGTGGCCATTTCTTGTGGCACAAGCTGCGGACCATTGTCACTAACGAGTTGGAGTGGCAATCCGAACCGACAGTAGCAGACCTTATGATGGAAACCTCTGGACACTTGCTATGTACATCCACAACTACAAGAAACAGTGTATGCGTTACCATGCCTCCTCCGGCCAATCCCACTGATAAAGAGGTGCAAGTTGAGGTATATTGGGAACCTTCTGACATGAGGAACTTTGCATCCTGCTTGCAGCAAGTGACGGAATCACAGTATGCAGTCCAAAGATGCTCGTTAGCAGACGGTGATCTGGAAAAAGGATGAACTTCCTCCCGTACAGATACTGGCAAATTTTACGCACTACAAAAACAACGTCTAGGACTTTCCGATCTGTCTGTGCTTAGTTACTTTTTCCTTTGTTCAATGTCCATGATGAGAAATTGGTCGGTATCTCTACACCGGAAGGCATGATATGGTACACGACTGCACCTACACCATATGGACTAGCATCACAAGGTAGTTGGATGGTCAATGACGGTTCAAAGTGCGTCAGTGGCTCAGATTTTAGGAGAGTTTCCTTGGTTTCCAAAAATGCTTCCTCACATTGTTCTGTTGATTTCCATGTTTTGTCCTGACAAAGCAACTGATGCAGCAGCTTCAGCTTTGTTGCTAAGTTTGGGAGAAAGCGTCCGTTGAAAATCAGTAACCCCAGGAAAAAAAGGTAGTTTGCTCATGTTCTGTGGAGCTGGGGCGTCCAAGATAGCCTTGACCTTGGACGGAGGCGTGTGAAGGCCCGTGGCATCGATGACGTGTCCGAGGTATTCAACCAATGATTAGAAGAATGCACATTTGTCCTTATAAACTCGCAGTCCATAGTCCTTAAGTCTCTGTAAGGTCACATCCAAGTTCAGGAGATGGTCCTCTTCGTCCTTTCCAGTAACGAGGATGTCATTAAGGTAGCATGGTACTCCTTTGACTTTTCATCCACATACATCTGCAAGTAGGCTTGCCAGAGGTTGATTTTGCTGAACTTTGACCCCCAGCTAAACCCGGGAAAAGGTCAATGACGTGTGGTAGAAGATACTGCTCAGCGGACAACACAGGGTTAACTGTGTAATTAAAGTCTCCACATATCCTGATTCCACCATCCTTCGTACGATGAGTGTTGCCCATTCACCAATACTGATGGGCTCCAGGACTTTGTTCTTGACTAAAGTGTCCAAGTCAGCCTCGACTTTTGGTCCGATACCATAAGGTACGAGTCGTGCTTTCAGAAATGTTAGCTTGCTTCACTGTAATGTCTTTCATGCTACCCAGCACTCCATTAAATACATCTCCATGTTTCTTGGCGGGTAGACCTGTGTCTTCATATGTCATTGTACGCACTGATGTTTAGTGTGATTTTTATCCAGCCACAAACGTCCCCGTAGTGATGAATAGTCTCCTTTCACGACATAGTGGCAGCTTTTCCGTTTGTCCATTTAACTGAACTGTGACATCAGTGATGCCACTCACAGTGACAGATTCACCCGTGTAAGTCTTTAACACGATGTGGACTGGCTGAAGTCGGTGTTTCAGTGTATTTTTGTAGACTGTGTCTTACACAAGAGATTAGTGGTGTGTGGGTCAGCTGTTTGTACACCCGCAACCGCCCGGAATTGCTAACAACCCACCAACAACTGCTTACTAGGCCTATATGTGATAAAGTGAAAATCTGAGGCCTGCACTCGACTTTAACCCGCTAATACAGAAAATGCGCTGTATATAATTTGACGATTTGCGTGTAGCTATTTGGCACGCTTACAGTTAGGCCCTAAAGCTTAGGTTTACACACTAATGCCAGATAGCCTAAAATAATTAAACAAAAAACTTCAATGTGGCCTATCGGTATAAATCGCACAAGAATGATTTGCTACATTTATGGATTTTTTAATGTATTGTTTTCTCTTTATTCAACCTGCCCACAACCCACCCACTCTTCATATTTAATCACCCTAAACCTGCCCCCAAAAGACTCAAGGCTGTAATTGCTGCCAAAGGTGCTTCAACAAAGTACTGAGTAATGTAAAACTCATGTAAATGTGATATTTCAGTTTTATTATTAGTACATTTGCAAACATTTAAAAAAAACTTTTTTTTGCTTTGTCATTATGGGTTATTGTGCGCAGATTGATGAGGGAAAAAAACAATTTAATCCATTTTAGAATTAGGCTGTAACGTTACAAAATCTGAATACTTTCCGAATACTCAGTCCATACAAAGTGGGTAAAGCAGTATGTAAACATAATTAAAGTGACCAGTGTTCAATGACTCTGTACATAGGGTAAAGCCGGCTCTAATGTGCAGGGCTGAGTACTGGGTGGAAGCCGGCTATTGGGGCCTTTTTAACAGTCTGATGGCCTGGAGATAAAAGCTGTTATTAGTCTCTCTGTCTCAGCTTTGATGCACCTGTACTGTCTCCTCCTTCTAGATGGTAGCGGGGTGAACAGGCCATGGCTCGGGTGGCTGAGGTCATTGATGATCTTCCTGGTCTTCCTGTGAGGGCAGGCAGTATGCTCCTGATGATGAGTTGTGCTGACTGTCCCTGATGATGCGTTGGGCTAACGGCACTAATCTCTGGAGAGCCCTACAGTTGCAGAAGGTCCAATTACTGTGCCAGGTGGTGATATAGACAGACAGGATGCTCTCAATGGTGCATTTGTAGAAGTTTTTGAGGGCCTTAAAGGCCAAGCCAAATTTCTTTAGCCCCCTGAGGTTGAAGAGGGGCTGTTGCACCTTCTTCACGTCACTGTCTGCATTTCGGGACCATTTCAGGTCATCAGTGATGTGCACACCAAGGAACTTGAAGCCCTTCAATGTGGATGGGTGTGTGCTCTCTCTGCTGTCTCCTGTCGTCCACGATCAGCTCCTTCATTGTGTTGACATTGAGGGAGAGGCTATTTTCCTGGCACCACTCTGCCACGGCTCTCACCTCCTCCCTGTAGGCTGTCTCATTATTGTTGGTAATCAGGCCTACCACTGACTGCTGTGTCGTCAGCAATCTTGATGATTGAGTTGGAAACGTATGTGGACACATAGTCATGGGGGAACAGGGAGTACAGGAGGGGGCTGAGCACACACCCTTGTGGGGCCCTCGTGTTGAGGATCAGCATGGCGGAGATGTTGTTGCCTACATTCACCACTTGGGGTTGGCCCGTCAGGAAGTCCAGGACCCAGTTGCACAGGGAGGGTTTCAGACCCAGGGCCCTGAGGTTGGTGATGAGCTTGTTGGTCGGTGTATAATATGTGTACCCTGTACATACGACTAATAGAACTTGAAACCTGAAACTTCCCTCAGCGGAAGTGTGTCCCTATTCCCCAGTCGCTGATTTTCAGTTGCAACTCCGTACACTCGCCCTGATGAACTCAACTGCTGAGCCTCTTTTTCAGCTATAATGCCTTCAGAATGCAGTCATACAGCTTGAATTCAAAATAGATTAAAAATAATAATAACTCTCACCCATCTACACAACACCCCATAATGACAAAATCCAAAGTTCTGAGTAAGGCGATTCTTTACTTGTCCCGCCATATTTATGCAAAAACAGTGATCCTTTTTCTTTACTCTCCTGGATAGTCACCAGTTGAAGTATCCTGGGGTAAGGAATGTTTTTGGGATGTTTTAGACAGTTTTGATGTAAAATAATTATGAAATGCAGAAATATCTCATTTACATAAGTATACCCACCCCTTTTCGACGACACTCCAAATTGAGCTCAGGTGCATCCAATTTCCTTTGATCATCCTTGAGATGTCACTACAACTTCACCTATGGCCAAATCAATTGCTTGGACATGATTTAGAAAAAACACACCTGTCCATATAAGGTCCCACAGTTGACAGTGCATGTCAAAGCAGAAACTATACCATGACGTCTCAGTAACTGGCTGTAAAAGAATTGTGATAAGGCATATACAGTGGGGCAAAAAAGTATTGTCAGCCACCAATTGTGCAAGTTCTCCCACTTAAAAAGATGAGAGAGGCCTGTAATTTTCATCATAGGTACACTTCAACTATGACAGACAAAATGAGAAAAAAAAATCCAGAAAATCACATTGTAGGATTTTTAATGACTTTATTTGCAAATTATGGTGGAAAATAAGTATTTGGTCACCTACAAACAAGCAAGATTTCTGGCTCTCACAGACCTGTAGCTGGGAGCTGGGACCAAAGTAAAAAAGCCTACCATCAGTAACACACTACGCCGCCAAGGACTCAAATCCTGCAGTGCCAGACGTGTCCCCCTGCTTAAGCCAGTACATGTCCAGAGAGCATTTGGATGATCCAGAAGAAGATTGGGAGAATGGTCAGATGAAACCAAAATGATAACTTTTACTTATTTTCCACCAAACTGAGCAACCAATCAAGAAGGACATTGGGAGGTGACCAATAACCCAATGACCACTCTTGACAGAACTACAGAGTTCCTTGGCTGAGATGGGAGAACCTGACAGCAGGACAACAGTCTCTACAGCACTTCACCAATCTGGGATTCATGGGAGAGTGGCCAGATGGAAGCCACTCCTGAGAAAAAGGCACATGACAGCATGCCTGGAGTTTGAAAAAAGGCATGTGAACGACTCCGAGAACATAAGACAAAATATTCTGTGATCTGATGAGACAAAATTAAACTCTTTGGCCTGAGAAAACCAGGCACAGCTAATCACCCATCTAACACCATCCCTAACGTGAAACAGGGCGGTGGAGCATCATGCTATGGGGATGCTTTTCAGCGGAGGAACAATGAATGGAACCAAATACATGCAAATCCTTTATGAGAACCTGCTTTTTAGTGCAAACGACCTTAGACTGGGGGTGAAGATTTATGTTCCAACAGGAAAACGATCCTAAGCATACAGCCAAAGCAATGCTGGAATGGCTTCAGAACAAGAATGTTAAAGTCCTTGAGTAGCCCAGCCAAAGCCCAGACTTGAATCCCATTGAAAATCTGTGGAAAGCCTTGAAGATTGCTGTTCACCGCCACTCCCCATCTAATTTAACAGTTTGAGAAAATCTAGGAAGAATGGGAGAAAATCCCCAAAACAACTCAAATCTGTAATAACCACCAAAGGTGCTTCTACAAAGTATTGAAATAGCAGTGTCAACACTTATGTAAATGAAGTATTTCTGTATTTAATTTTCAATACATTTTCTAAAATTTTAAAAACATGACTTTGTCATTATGGGGTAATGTGTATAGCTGGATAATTTTTGTATTTTCTTTTACCTATTTTGAAATCAAGCTGTAACTCAACAACATGTGGAATAAGTCAAGGGGTATGAATACTTTCTGAAGGCACTGAATTCAATACCCTTTGCACACGCTGAATTCAATGACCTTTGCCAAGGTAAGTTTACTTTCAGTCAATAGTCTCTTTTGTGTAACTTCACTGCGTAGCCTACATACTAGTCTGTCTCTAATGGTGTCATTTAGGACATCATTAAACTCACAGTGCTCTGTCAGCAAACATTGTCACTGATTTTCCCTCTTCCTGATTTATTCTGTGGAACCTTTCAGCAATAACTATTGGTTTTGTTGAAAAGTGTTCTTTCAGTATTTCTATGATGTCCCCATATGTCTTATTACCTGGCCTGTCTGTAGCAGGCTACTAATAAATTAAATGCCTTCGACCCCATTACACAAAACAAATTTGGCACAATTTTGTCCTCATCAATGTAATTTGCAAGAACAAAATATTCCAACCGTTCTTGAAATAAGTTCCGGTGTTCAATGCTTTCATCCAACTGTACAATGTTTCCAACAATTCCAGACATTTTTTGTTTCTCAATAGGCTCCTTCCTGATTGTCACTCACTTTAATATTGTCCTCAACCACGGCAACGTTCTGTTCTGCCACAGCAACATTTTCCTCAGTCACGTGATATGCATTCACTTCACTCACTGACGTTTCCTCCTCAAGTTTGCTTATATATATGCCATATATATATATGCCATTTAGCAGACGCTTTTATCCAAAGCGACTTACAGTCATGTGTGCATACATTCTACGTATGGGTGGTCCCGGGAATCGAACCCACTACCCTGGCGTTACAAGCGCCATGCTCTACCAACTGTGCTACAGAAGGACCACCAGTTTTTAATTCCAAAGTTCATCTTCAAAGTTGAATAAATGTCCTTTCCTTTACCCACTGTATATTCCTCCCTTTCTAAGCACGTTGTTTTCTCGCTCCAACGCTCGTCTCAAATGATTTTACGCCGTCCCTGACGATGCTAACTCTCTCTCTTAGCTAGCTTGATTATGCATGAACTTGCATCTGCTAGCGATACACGGTGCTAACACTAGTCTAGACTGTACCGCATAAAAAAATAGTTTTAAACATGTTAAAACCGACTTCTTCTGGACAGAATAACCACTGTCGGTTCAGACTTATTTGTTGCCAATATTTTGTTATGTCTTGTGGGTTTCATAGCCACGTCTTTATTCATTAATGATGAGAAGGGAAAGAGGAATTCAGTTCAACCATTTATATGAACCTGATCATTTAAACACAAAACTCCCATGATGTTTTGTGCATACAACTAAAGTTAGCCATGCGGTACGAAAGGTACAACCTGGTATATATACAACACTGGCTACTGGCAGGGCGATGATGAACAGAATAAGGGTATGAAAATCACAGGAGGTTGGTGGCACCTTAATTGGGGAGGACGGGCTCGTGGTAAAGGCTGGAGCGGAATAGGTGGAATGGTATCAAATACATCAAACAGTAGAGCTGTTCGAATACCAATACTAACATCCTGTATACTACATACTTAATGAGAATATACTACATACTATATACTAATACATTTTAGTATACTGTAAACAAACTGTATCCTTTCAGTTGAGCGTACTAGAGCTTCGCCTGTCTACCAGAAGTTGATGCTGTCGCTATGAAACCTCTTGCTAGCTTTTAGCATAACAAATGTCTAGCTAGAGATTTTATTACTTTGGGTGTGTTCTTAATCTGGAGTACCAGAAGGCCCTCTAGGCATTCGTAAATTCAGAGCATTGTCAGATTGTCCGTTTGTAAATTCAGAGCGTTTTGCTCTCGGAGCGTTCAGAGCACACACTGGACCTCACAACGGCAGTCAAGCACCCAAGCTAACAGGCTAACGTTGCCGAGCTACTTCCAGACACAAATAAGAGAACACCTCACTCTTACCATTTTACTTGCCCTAGCAGAGATGGTTTTCATGTTATCCAGAGCGTTGGTGACTAACTGTGCTGCTGGCAACAATTTAATTACTTTATTATGCTGATGATTTCTGACACCGGCCATATTCAATGGGTGTTGAGTGTTCATAAATTCATCAGTTATTCTGCGCTCTAGTACACTCAGACGAGAGTGCTCTGAAATCGGAGTAGATAGCCATAGCAAATTTACGAAAGCAACAGAATGTCCATTGAGAACACACAACGACTATACCACTTAGATAAACTAAGAATTACGGGGTTAATCAGGTCAATACACATTGGATAGTTAGCTAGACAGCATATAGAGTGGCAAGAAAAAGTATGGAAATACCTGGATTTCTGCATAGATTGTTCATAAAATTTGATCTGATCTTCATCTAGGTCACAACAATAGACAACACAGTCTGTTTAAACAAATAACACACAAACAATTAGACATCTTCATGTCTTTATTGAACACACCGTGTGAAACATTCACAGTGCAGGGTGGGAAAAATATGTGAACCCTTGGATTTAATAACTGGTGACACACCTTTCGGAAGCAATAACTTCAAATTAAGTTTTTATGTTAGTTGCAGATCAGACCTGCACAACAGTCAGGAGGAATTTTGGACCATTCCTCTTTACAAAACTGTTTCAGTTCAGTAATATTATTGGGATGTCTGGTGTGAACTGCTCTGTTGAGGTCATGCCACAGCATCTCAATCAGGTTGAGGTCAGGACTCTGATTGGACCACTTCAGAAGGCGTATTTTCTTCTGTTGAAGCCATTCTCTTGTTGATTTACTTCTGTGTTTTGGGTCGTTGTCCTGTTGCATCACCCAACTTCTGTTGAGTTTCAATTGGCAGACAGCCTAACATTTTCCTGCAAAATGTTTTGAGAAACTTGGGAATTCATTTTTCCATCGATGATAGCAAGCTGTCCAGGCCCTGAGGCAGCAAAGCAGCCCCAAACCATGATGCTCCCTCCACCATGCTTTACCGTTGGCATGAGGTTTTGATGTTGATGTGATGTGCCTTTTTTTCTCCACACATAGTGTTGTTTGTTCCTTCCAAACAACTCAACTGTAGTTTCATCTGTCCACCGAATATTTTGCCAGTAGCACTGTGGAACATCCAGAACTTTTGCAAACTTCAGATGTGCAGCAATGTCTTTTTTGGACAGCAGTGGCTTCTTCCGTGGTGTCCTCCCATGAACACCATTCTTGTTTAGTGTTTTATGTATCGTAGACTCATCAACAGAGATGTTAGCATGTTCCAGAGATTTCTGCAAGTCTTTAGCTGACACTAGGACTCTTCTTAACCTCATTGAGCATTCCGCACTGTGCTCTTGCAGTCATCTTTGCAGAACGGCCACTCCTAGGGAGAGTAGCAACAGTGCTGAACTTTCTCCATTTATAGACAATTTGTCTTACTGTGGACTGATGAACAGTAAGGCTTTTATAGATACTTTTGTAACCCTTTCCAGCTTTATCCAAGTCTTCAATTATTAATCTTAGGTCTTCTGAGATCTCTTTTGTTTGAGGCATGGTTCACATCAGGCAATGCTTCTTGTGAATAGTAAACTCAAATTTAGTGAGTTTTTTATAGGGCACGGCAGCTCTAACCAACATCTCCAATCTTGTCTCATTGATGGACTCCAGGTTAGCTGACTCTTGACTCCAATTAGCTTTTGGAGAAGTTATTAGCATAGGGGTTCTCATACTTTTTCCCACCTACACGGTGAATGTTTAAATTATGTATTCAATATAGACAAGAAAAATACAATAATATTTGTTGTTAGTTTAAGCACACTATGTTTGTCTATTGTTGTGATATGATGAAGATCAGAACAAATTTGATGACCAATTTATGCAGAAATCCAAGTCATTCCAAAGGGTTCACTTACTTTTTCTTGCCACTGTATTTAACTTCTTGGATATAGGGGGCGCTCTTTTAATTTATGGATAAAAAAACATTCCCATTTTAAACAAGATATTTTGTCACGAAAAGATGCTCGACTATGCATATAATTGACAGCTTTGGAAAGAAAACACTCTGACGTTTCCAAAACAGCAAAGATATTGTCTGTGAGTGCCACAGAACTAATGCTACAGGCGAAACCAAGATGAAACTTCAAACAGGAAGTGAGCCAGATTTTTGAGGCGCTGTGTTCCAATGTCTCCTTATATGGCTGTGAATGCGCCAGGAATGAGCCTACACTTTGTCATTTCCCCAAGGTGTCTGCAGCATTGTGACGTATTTGTAGGCATATCATTGGAAGATTGACCATAAGAGACTACATTTACCAGGTGTCCGCCTGGTGTTCTCCGTCGAAATTGGTGCGTAATCTCCAGCTGCATGTATTTTCCCATGTGATTCAGAGGAGAAACTAAACTGCCATGAATGACTTATCATCGAAGAGATATGTGAAAAACACCTTGAGGATTGATTCTAAACAACGTTTGCCATGTTTCTGTCGATATTATGGAGTTAATTTGGAAAAAAGTTCGGCGTTTTGATGACTGAATTTTCGGGTTTTTTTCTCAGCCAAACGTGATGAACAAAACGGAGCGATTTCTCTTACACAAATAATCTTTTTGGAAAAACTGAACATTTGCTATCTAACTGAGAGTCTCCTCATTGAAAACATCCAAAGTTCTTCAAAGGTAAATTATTTTATTTGAATGCTTTTCTTGTTTTTGTGAAAATGTTGCCTGCTGAATGCTAGGCTTAATGCTATGCTAGCTATCAATACTCTTACACAAATGCTTGTTTTGCTATGGTTGAAAAGCATATTTAGAAAATCTGAGATGACAGTGTTGTTAACAAAAGGCTAAGCTTGAGAGCCAATATATTTATTTCATTTCATTTGCGATTTTCATGAATAGTTAACGTTGCGTTATGCTAATGAGCTTGAGGCTATACTTAAGATCCCGGATACGGGATTGCTCGTCGCAACAGGTTAATATAGTGTCAAGTTTGATGTATTAGTAGCCAACTAACGTTAGGTAGATAGCTAACATACGGGTACATACTGCTGTAATGATATGCTATGTAGTTCGTAAGGATAGCACAGCTAACAAATTGTCAGCCAACATAACGTGTAAGGTAACTTACTTGAAAAGTCATTACTTTATTACATTGCTCAACATTTTCTTAACATTTGTCATAATTAGTTAAAGCAATGAATTTGTATCCGCTCTCGTTGGACTTCGGCTGCATATTTTCTGCCATTTTCTTCAAATCTGAAAATTATATGAAGCCACGCCCACTTTCTGAAGAATTGCATTATGGGCCCTAAAAGCATGGAAATAGTATCCACTGCTCGTATACTTCGTATTTTGGCTAATGCAGTACGACATCTGGGAACTTTTGCCATACTAACTATACCCATACATTGACCAATAAGCATACTATTTACTCAATTTACGTCACAAATAGTACGGTTAGTATGAGTATTCAAACACAGCTATGGTTTGATGCCATTCCATTTGCTCTGTTCCAGCCATTATTATTATTATGAGCTCTCAGTATAGCTTACCTAATGAAGTGTGGGTGTGGTGTGTTTACCTCATGAAGTTGGTCACTCTCGCACCATATGAATGTCACCAAACTAACCTAATACATGTTCACAACCTTTAAACAACCTTTCTATGCCAGTTTATGAATATTCTCTGTTTCAACATCACCTTGCCTCTCATTGAAGGCTTATAATTAATATAGGCTTAAAAATGTATGTCCCCCATAGATTGACTTGCCTAGTTAAAGGTTGCCTAGTTAAATAAAGGTCAAATAAAATAAATTAAATCAAATATTTGCTACACTGAACAAAAATATAAACCCAACATGCAGTCTAGGTCCCATGGTTCATGAGCTGAAATAAAAGATCCCAGAAATGTTCCATACACACAAAAAAGCTTATTTCTCTCAAATTTTGTGCACAAATTTGTTTACATCCCTGTTAGTGAGCGTTTCTCTGTTGTCAAGATAATCCATCCACCTGACAGGTGTGGCATATCAAGAAACGGATTACCCATAAGAGTCTAAGCCCTGTCTAAGCCTGGGGGTTCTACTAAACTATATGGAATAGTTTTAAGAAGGTCATACCAATGATCATTTTGCTATTTGATTTGGAATTTGAAGACCCCTTGAAGTATAAAAAATATATATACAAAATTAATTGATGAAAAGGTATTTTTGGCCTAACTGCTACTAGACCATTTAAACGCATTGAATAACAGATTCACTACATGGAAAAGATAGTCCACCCCCCAAATGTAAAGGACGTTTGTCCTAAAGTGTCTGTCCTATATCTGAGAGGTATAAGAAAGCTCAGGAAACATTTGTTATTTTTTTGTATGTGTATTTAACCCCTTATTTTTGGCACTAAACTGTCTCTATATACAGTGCCTTCGGAAAGTATTCAGACCCCTTGACTTTTCCCACATTTTGTTACGGTACAGCCTTATTAAAACAATTATTAAATAAATAACAATTCTAAGCAATCTCCACACAATACCCCATAGTGACGAAGTGAAAACATGTATTAAAAATGTATTAAAAATTAAAAACAGAAATACTTTATTTACATAATTATTCACTCTTTGCTCTGAGACTCTAAATTGAGCTCAGGTGCATCCTGTTTCCATTGATCATCCTTGAGATGTTTCTACAATTTGATTGGAGTCCACATGTGGTACATTCAATTGATTTGACATGGTTTGGAAAAGTACTGACCTTTCTATGTAAGGTCCCACAGTTGACAGTGTGTGTCAGAGCAAAAACCAAGCCATGAGGTCAAAGGAAGTGTCTGTAGAACTCCGAGACAGGATAGTGTTAGTAAGGCACAGATCTGGGGAAGGGTACCAAAACATTTCTGCAGCATTGAAGGTCCCCAAGAACACTCCCCATTCAACCTGACAGAGCTTGTGAGGATCTACAGAGAAGAATGGGAGGAACTCCCCAAATACAGGTGTGCCAGGCTTGTAGCATCATACCCAAGAAGACTCGAGGCTGTAATCGCTGCCAAAGGTTCTTCAACAAAGTACTGAGTAAAGGGTCTGAATACTTGTGTAAATATAATATGAAATGTTTTTCTATTTAATACATTTGTAAAAAAAAAAATCTAAAAACCTCTGTTTGCTTAAGTCATTATGGGGTATTGTGTGTAGACTGACGAGGGGAAAAACAATTTAATCCATTTTAGGATAAGGCTGTAATGTAACAAAATATGGAAAAGGTGAAGGGGTCAGAATACAGTATATACTTCCATAGATTTTTCCCATTTGTACAGTGGGACCTTCAGACGAGTAATGTGAGCAAAACCGACATGTACGTGTTCGTGAGTGTCTACCCTTTCCATAGAGGGGTCATTTTAGTGTGTAGCTCAAACTGTTCTGACGCTACAGACCATTTTGAGAGAAGCCGATTTTTGGAATGTCTCATGGTCTGACAAACACCACTCTAGTTGTGTTACCTTTCACCACAGATGCATAAGTGCGACACAGGCAGATGCAGTGGATTAAGATGTATCCAACGCAAAAAATACTCTTGCTAAAATTAACAGATTTTTGTGCAGATTTTATTATTATGCAAAATAGATTTCCCCAGGGGAGCGGACATCGACCTTAGCGGGTTAAACAGACCATGTGTTTGCGGTCTTGTGGGCGAGCAGTTTGCTGATGTCAACGTTGTGAACAGAGTGCCCCATATGGTGCCCCATATTGTGTTTTATTGATGGCCATTTGAAAGCACAGAGACACTGTGACGAGATCCTGAGACCCATTGTCGTGCCATTGATCCGCTGCCACCTCATGTTTCAGCATGGTAATGCACAGCTCCATGTCGCAAGTATCTGTACACAATTTCTGGAAGCTGAAAATGTCCCAGTTCTTCCATGGCCTGCAAACTCACTAGTTATGTCACCCATTGAGCATGTTTGGGATGCTCTGGATCAACGTGTTTGACAGCGTGTTCCAGTTCCCACCAATATCCAGAAACTTTACACAGCCATTGAAGTGGAGCTGGACAATATTCCACAGGCCACAAACAACAACCTGACCAACTCCATCCAAAGGACATGTGTCGCGCTGCATGAGGCAAATGGTGATCAAACCAGATATCGACTGGTTTTCTGATCCACGCCCCTACCTTTCTTTAAAAAAGGTATCTGTGACCAACCGATGCATATCTGTATTCCCAGTCATGTGATATCCATAGATTAGGGCCTAATTTATTTATTTCTATTGACTGATTTCCTTATATGAACTGTAACTCAGTAAAATCTTTGAAATTATTTGCATGTTGTATTTATATTTTTGTTCAGTACATATTGAACAAATCCACCTTGCATCGATTAAGGTTCCAAATGTTATGGGCCCGCTAAACTGGTTCTGTGCCCCACCTTGGTCACCCCATTCATAATATTCTTGATACAAACCTGGTCTCTGAGCATTTCATATTATTCTGTACATAAAGCCGAGATTCTCCATTTAATATGATATGTTATGTTCGGTAAGGTTACAGTGCCTTGCGAGAGTATTCGGCCCCCTTGAACTTTGCAACCTTTTGCCACATTTCAGGCTTCAAATATAAAGATATAAAACTGTATTTTTCTGTGAAGAATCAACAACAAGTGGGACACAATCATGAATTTGTAAGTCGCTCTGGATAAGAGCGTCTGCTAAATGACTTAAATGTAAAATGTAAATGTAAATGAAGTGGAATGAAGTGGAACGACATTTATTGGATATTTCAAACTTTTCTAACAAATCAAAAACTGCAAAATTGGGCGTGCAAAATTATTCAGCCCCTTTACTTTTACAAACTCTCTCCAGAAGTTCAGTGAGGATCTCTGAATGATCCAATGTTGACCTAAATGACTAATGATGATAAATACAATCCACCTGTGTGTAATCAAGTCTCCGTATAAATGCACCTGCACTGTGATAGTCTCAGAGGTCCGTTAAAAGCGTAGAGCGCATCATGAAGAACAAGGAACACACCAGGCAGGTCCGAGATACTATTGTGAAGAAGTTTAAAGCCGGATTTGGATACAAAAAGATTTCCCAAGCTTTAAACATCCCAAGGAGCACTGTGCAAGCGATAATATTGAAATGGAAGGAGTATCAGACCACTGCAAATCTACCAAGACCTGGCCGTCCCTCTAAACTTTCAGCTCATACAAGGAGAAGACTGATCAGAGATGCAGCCAAGAGGCCCATGATCACTCTGGATGAACTGCAGAGATCTACAGCTGAGGTGGGAGACTCTGTCCATAGGACAACAATCAGTCGTATATTGCACAAATCTGGCCTTTATGGAAGAGTGGCAAGAAGAAAGCCATTTCTTAAAGATATCCATAAAAAGTGTCGTTTAAAGTTTGCCACGAGCCACCTGGAAGACACACCAAACATGTGGAAGAAGGTGCTCTGGTCAGATGAAACCAAAATTGACCTTTTTGGCAAAAATGCAAAACGTTATGTTTGGCGTAAAAGCAACACAGCTCATCACCCTGAACACATCATCCCCACTGTCAAACATGGTGGTGGCAGCATCATGGTTTGGGCCTGCTTTTCTTCAGCAGGGACAGGGAAGATGGTTAAAATTGATGGGAAGATGGATGGAGCCAAATACGGAACCATTCTGGAAGAAAACCTGATGGAGTCTGCAAAAGACCTGAGACTGGGACGGAGATTTGTCTTCCAACAAGACAATGATCCAAAACATAAAGCAAAATCTACAATGGAATGGTTCAAAAATAAACATATCCAGGTGTTAGAATGGCCAAGTCAAAGTCCAGACCTGAATCCAATCGAGAATCTGTGGAAAGAACTGAAAACTGCTGTTCACAAATGCTCTCCATCCAACCTCACTGAGCTTGAGCTGTTTTGCAAGGAGGAATGGGAAACAATTTCAGTCTTTCGATGTGCAAAACTGATAGAGACATACCCCAAGCGACTTACAGCTGTAATCGCAGCAAAAGTTGGCGCTACAAAGTATTAACTTAAGGGGGCTGAATAATTTTGCACGCCCAATTTTTCAGTTTTTGATTTGTTAAAAAAGTTTGAAATATCCAATAAATGTCGTTCCACTTCATGATTGTGTCCCACTTGTTGTTGATTCTTCACAAAAAAATAATGTATTATATCTTTATGTTTGAAGCCTGAAATGTGGCAAAAGGTCGCAAAGTTCAAGGGGGCCGAATACTTTCGCAAGGCACTGTACATAAGACAGATGGTTACTTAAGGCAAAAACTAAATTAGATCTGCTTGGGTTAGATGGATGGGCTTATGACACAAATGTCTAACAACCCAAAGGTTGTGAGTTTGAATCTCATCACAGACAACTTTAGCTAATTAGCAACTTTTCAACTACTTGCTACTTTTCAACTACTTACCATGTTAGCTAATCCTTCCCTAAACCTTTAATCTAACTCCTAAATTTAGCCCTAACCTTAACCCTAACCCCTAGCCCAGCTTCCATTATAGAGCTAGCTAACATTAATGGTATAGCTATAATTCATAATATATAGTTTAGAAAATGTGTAACATATTGTATGTTTTGCTAATTTGTAACATATAATACAAATTGTCATTCGTAAGACATCATACGAAATGATGGTGATGAAAATCCACAAAATAATACATACCAATACGAAACGTATAATATCATACTGGAGTATCTCGGATTTTTGTACAGAAAAATTATTAAATTAGCTGAGACCAGGTTGCAAGCTATATTTCACAAGGTGGATTGGTTCCTTTTGGGTCATAATTTTAGAAACTCCAGGTATACAGCCTTGTATTCTAGTCCCAGCAATAGCCTAACTAACCCCCTACATATTAAACGCGTTTATATGTGCTTCAGTCACAGTACCATCAAGATTTACAGACGCTCCGCTCGGATCTGCGCGCCTCATTGCAGAAACATGCGGTCGCGACATTTTTTAAAAATCAACATTATGAGCAGATACTGCCTTCATCTTTCAAACCTTGACGTATCACACATTGATTCGCAGTCACAGCCAACATGGTAGGACACTATCCAACTAAAGTTGCATTGATTGAGCCAACTCAAACTGTTGAATGCGCCTTCTAGCACATGTACTAGCCTACTGAAGTTAAAACCCATACCCCCACAGTAAAGGTAGGATAAGACACGAGTGTAGGTGATTGATTTATCCTCACCCTCTCCATATTTAGCGCGTCGATCACGGTCTCTCCCGCCCCAACTGACACATCGGCCCCGTTTCCGTTGGACGGTTGAGACTGCTCGCTCCATCTGGTCTCGGCTGCATGCAACATATTCCACAGGTTGGGGTTGCATGTCGACGATGAGAAGGTAGTAGCACCACCCTCATCTTCTGTATGCAGTATGGGAAACATGACCGGTAAGGTTAGGTCTTTATATGGAGAAGGAGCATCAGTCTGTTCAGATTTCTCTGCCATAACTGGACTGGTGTTGTGGTGACTGAACTAAATAACCTCTTCTTTTGAAAGTATGGAAAAAACATAGGTAAGGGCTGGTCTGAGCAGAGGTATGGTCTGTCCAGTATGCTAAGTACCCACATACCTTCCACATCCCAAAGTGATGACTATGGTGACTTTGAAAATGATGACCTTCCACATTCCAAAATGAAGACAGCTTTGACTGTCTATGTTTGTGACCCTGATGACCCATTTCACTCTGCCAGTATGTGTTCATTTTCAAAACATAACACACAAAGAAAAAGGCACAATGACATGTGTTTACAGTAAACCCTGTAGTCATGATAGCCACACAGAGAGGCAGATCACATCCACATGAAGGATTTAGGCCCACATCCCAAACATTTATTTTGTAACTTCCATTGAATTTCCATTGAAACTTCCATTGAACAACCCCTCACTGGATGGCAGTCCAGTGAAAAGGTTCACTGGACTGCCATCTATTAAACAAAAAGAAGGTTGCAACACAGACAATGATGAAGATAGTCAGTAGTCTTTACTGTCAGGGTGAGTGTTCAGGAAGTCTTTGCTCTGCCCTTCATGGGGCAAATCAGGTGCTCCGGGGGTCATTTCCGAGGTAACCGGTAGCAGAGGGTGTGTCTGCGGAGCATGAGGAGAGGCGGCAGGGGCAGGCTTTGGGTGGTGGAGGTGTGTGTCATTCCTGTCTGAGGGTCCTCTGTCTGCGGCCCATATCGTCCACACCTTCAACACACAAACACACACACGAACACATATGTGACTTGTTCCAGGAAACTAGGCGTATGTCGCGCGTCACTACTTCACAGGGGAACATAAACCTTTACATTTTTATCAAAATGTGTTTTTTGTTAGAAATGCCTTCTTGAACATGTGAACTTTCATGTGCCTTAATAACAAACTTGTATGCCATCTGTAAATGGGCAATTGTTTATTTTACTGTTGTTCTTTAAATACTTGTTACTTTTATTTCTTATTCTTATCTGTATTTTTTAAAACTGCATTGTTAATTAGGGGCTCGTAAGTAAGCATTTCACTGTATTCGGCCCATGTGACTAATACAATTTCATTTGATTTGAAATACAAATAAAATTGTTCAATTACGAGCCTAGTTGGTTTAGCCACAGAAAAAGGGGGAGCAACCTTCCCGATAGCCATTATTGGCTGAGATAATGGACATGCCGAGAGATAAGTTCGTATTGGTCTGCCATGTAGCAGCTTCTGTCTATTTGAGCTGGTCAGTATGTGTAGGTAATCCTGTCTAACGCAGGTGTTTATATATATATATATATATATATATATATATATATATATTGTGTAGTAGAGCTGCATAAGTGTTGCTCTCCACTTTCTGGAGGACCATGTTTTGAAATCAGTAGAATTAGAGTATGATAGCTGAAGAGATGGAGATAACACCTGTCTCCGGATTACATCTTCAAACTAAGTAAGGGCAACCATGTCATCCATGACAGGGAGAAGCATCCATTCCATCTATACGGGTAAGATAGACTAGCTAGCTACATTTTCAGTTATTACACATTTCTAATTTTGACAGAAAGTTGTTTTCATTTCAAGTTAAAGTGTACTATTAGCTAGCTAGCTAATGTTATGTGTGTGATCTGTGTAGTAATATTATTTGTATATCAGAGCCATTTGCGTTGCTAGTTATAGCCTAATGTTAGCTAGCTAACGTTGAACCTGGTTTGTTAGCTACCTGCATATTCATGCAGGGTTGTAACTTCATGAGTGGGGATTATGGTTCATTGTTTAGCTAGCTAGCTACATGTTTTAACAAAATACTCCACTATGCAAGTGTGACAGGTTAAAGGAAATATTCATAGCCTGTTATACATTAAAAAGTATTAGTAAGTTCATAGTATGTGAGGATCTTAAAACATCTAAGGTTAAAAAGATGCATTCAGTATTAGTTGATAGAGATTGATAACATTCATATAATTGTGTTAAAGTTCAAATCTGTCAAAGGGTACGAATTGTGAGAGTAATGTGTAAACGTTATATTGATTACTTTATTTTGTGGTGCCTAAAAGTGTTAATCTGTGATCTACGAAATGCTCTTAATCTATGAGCTGGAGATCGATTGCTCTGGTCTCCACCCATATTCCTGGGGAAAATCGCGGTCTTCTTCGCGGTCTTCTCATTACACTAAAAGTTGAATTGAGAATACAACACCATGTCACTCTCGTGATTATTTCTCCCCTGTTTTTAGGTACTTTATTGATGATAAAAATAGTAATTTAAATGTTATAACTCGCTAACATGTCAAGAGTGTTTAAGGTGTGTTTTAGTAACGTCTTGAGGAAGTTAGAGTTAAGTTTGAAGAGAGTAATATTAGCCCTGCTCGGTTGAAGTGAAGAATAGCATCGTACTGAGAGTAGCTGCCATCTTATGTCGATTGTGAATGAACATGTGCGTTGTTAATAAGATATTTTGCTGTGTTATTTGTATAATGGGTTTTCTGTTGTTTTGTGATGTGTTACTTTTGTGAAATGATGACACTAAACGTTGAATTGAGAATACAACACCGTATCACTGTTGTGATTATTTCTCCCCTGTTTTCAGGGGCGTAACATTTTTGGAGGCTCCGCTGAGATTGCTGCTCAGATGTCCAGTTTCCACACCCTGGTCGCTGAATTCCGAGCCAGCTAAATCTCCACATAACAACTCAGGCAGGCTGCAGTGAGGAAAGTGTTGCTGTTCGAGGGAAGTTGGAAGTTAGTGGTTAAGTACGTGTCAACTGAGGCCATTGATCGACCATCAGAGACAGTAAGGACCATCTAATTCAGAGTCAACTCCTGCACAGTAAAAGTTCCTCCTGTTCTGTCAACATGACAAGCGCCTTGGAAGAACTACAGGAAGAGGTAGTAGGAGAATTACACACCCTGACTAAAGACAAGTTACTAGAGATATGTGATTTCCTTGAAATATCAGGCGAACAGAGAAGAGATGTTAAAGACAAATCCCGCATAGCATTAATGACTCACATTATGATGTTCCTTGAAAGAGAGGAAGTCACAGAGTTAGAAGATGGCGGCATGTCGGAATTGTTGCTACTTAGAGACGAAATGACAGAGATGATCAGTGGCATAGATAACAAAACAGGGCAAATTGACCATGATATTGAACCAGCCGGAACACATCACAGAATAGAGGAACTGAGAACTGTAACCCCACAACAAGGGGTGGGAACTGAGCAGATTACTGCAGCCAAAGCCAGTGATTCTCTGCGTCAGCCCCAACACCATGCCAATCTTCAGGAGAGCGTGCCGCTCTCACCCAATGCACAGCCCAGCTCATACTGGCGCAAAGAGTTTAAAATTTCTGGTCAGATAGGTGAACCGGGCCAGAAAGAAAAACAGATTTTTTCCAGCCTTGCCCATCAGATTGAAAATGGACTTAACAGAGGCTATCCTGAGGTAGAAATAGTAGACGCAGTAGTCAGGGCTATTTCTCCAGGCTCACAGCTACGCAGCTACTTGGAAGGTAAGCCCCAGCTAACTCTTCCCACACTTAGATGTATCCTGCGTTCCCACTTCCAAGAGAAGAGTGCGACAGAGCTTTACAAACAGCTAGCTTCAGAAGCACAGCATAGCAAGTAGACCCCTCAAAGCTTCCTGATGCGCGTTTTAGATTTGAGGCAAAAAGTAATGTTTGCATCCCAGGAGTCAGAATCAGGGCTTAAGTATGACCCTGCTCTAGTCCAGAGCATGTGTTTTCACACAGTCCTTACGGGTCTCCAGAGTGACAGTATCAGGATAGACATGCAGCCTCTCCTGCTAGAGAGCGAAACATCAGATGAGGTTTTTCTAGAGAAGCTTAACGTTGCTTGTGCTAATGAGAGAGAAAGACGAAACAAAAAGTGGTTTAATGCCCCACAGTCTGCTACAACTGTGGGTGTAGTCCAGTTAGAAGATACGCCATCTGCAAAGTGTCCTGTGAAGGAAGCCAAAGCTAAGATACCCGCAGGACTGTTAACAGAGTTAGCTGAATTTAAGACAGGTGTAGCTTCTCTAAAAGGTCTCAGTGCAGAGATTGCTCAGATTAAGGAGACACGACAGCAGCCTATGTTTCAGTCACCGCCTTGTGCCTATGCCCCACCCCCAGTTAGGAGGCCAGATAGGGACCCCCAGCCACTTGTTTCCCAGCAGCAGTATTACAGCAACTACAGTCGGTCCCAAGCACCTGACCCTGCGCAGCATCAATATGCATCTAACCGGTATACCAACCACTCTGCTCAAGCTCCAAGGAGGAGTTTTGTCTGCCAGCAGGCCAGAACAGATGCACGCTGCACACACTGCTTCCGATGTGGGAGTGGAGAACATTTTCAAACTGGATGTAACATCCGGGGAGCCAGACCATCAAGGGAGGCCCCTTTAAACGGAAACGAGTTACCGCTGAGGGACAAGTGTTAACCGTAGCTACCAAAAAGTCCCAGAAATGTGCAAATTGTGCCAGAGAAGAGTCATTTGAGAACCTGAAACAATGTTCATCATGTAAAGAGACACTGTACTGTTCCAAAGGATGTCAAAACCAACATTGGACTAAACATAAGAAAAAATGCACTCACCTGAAAATTGACTCTACCAGTGAAAGGTTTTCCTGCACAGGGGAAAATGCCCACTCCTTACCATCCCTAGCTCAAGGTTGCCACCCCCGTAAGGTCACCTCGCTAGTCGGCAGACATTGCCTTATTGAGTGTCACCTGAATCGCTACCACCTCCAAGCTCTATGGGACACAGGCTCTCAGGTATCGGTCATTGGGAGAGATTCCTCTTTCCATCGTTCATCAAGCGCAAGGCTGAGAGATGTTTCAGAAATCCTGGACTCACCTGATGATCTAAGAAATGATGATGATCTGAAATGCCGTACCTGGGATGGATTGAAACAACTTTTTGGCTAGCCTCTGAAACAGACCAAACAAAGGAACTGATCATCCCAGTGCTGGTAATGAAAGGCTGTCACCTATCTCATCCCATCATAGGTTTCAATGTTTTCGAGCACATCCTGACAATGACCGAAAAGACTAAACGATACAGTACATTAAAAACAGCTTTCCCAAGCCTCAAAAGAAACAAGGTGAGAGCTTTTATACAGGCTGTTAGCGCAGAACAGACAGATGAATATGCAGTGAAAACCAAGAAAGAGAATGTTGCTATACCAAAACACAGTAGCATTCAGATTGAGTGCCGTGTAGCTTCTCAGCCTTTCAAAGATGACATGACAATGCTTTTCCAGCCAGACCTGAACCCGCAGTGGCCAGACGACCTTGAGTTCTTTGACACACTAGTCAGAGTCAGGAAAGGTGTTTTTCCAGTTATCCTGCTTGATGTCTCTAACCCCACTGACGACATTGACCTGCTAGGACGCACAATAATCGGTACAGTACAAACCATTATGACTGTGTTACCTGCCCAAGTCTTTGAAAAAACTGTCACCTCAGCCACAGTGAATCACACCAGCGTTCGAACCCCATGTACTGCTACTGAACAGTGGGATCCACCAGTAGGTTTAACTCACCTAACCGAAGAGCAGAGAGAGGTTGTTAGGCAAAACCCCTACAACTCATCCAGAACGCCGCAGCCCGTCTGGTGTTCAACCTTCCCAAGTTCTCTCACGTCACCCCGCTCCTCCGATCTCTCCACTGGCTTCCAGTTGAAGCTCGCATCCGCTACAAGACCATGGTGCTTGCCTACGGAGCTGTGAGGGGAACGGCACCTCAGTACCTCCAGGCTCTGATCAGGCCCTACACCCAAACAAGGGCACTGCGTTCATCCACCTCTGGCCTGCTCGCCTCCCTACCACTGAGGAAGTACAGTTCCCGCTCAGCCCAGTCAAAACTGTTCGCTGCTCTGGCCCCCAATGGTGGAACAAACTCCTCACGACGCCAGGACAGCGGAGTCAATCACCACCTTCCGGAGACACCTGAAACCCCACCTCTTTAAGGAATACCTAGGATAGGATAAGTAATCCTTCTCACCCCCCTTTAAGATTTAGATGCACTATTGTAAAGTGACTGTTCTACTGGATGTCATAAGGTGAATGCACCAATTTGTAAGTCGCTCTGGATAAGAGCGTCTGCTAAATTACTTAAATGTAAATGTAAATGTAATGCAAATGCTTAGAGAAGAGTGTCACTCCTTCTCCAGATCAGACAATGACATTGGCTGCATTGAACGATTGAAAATGACTATTTCTCTAAAGGACTCTGAACCAGTAAAGCGCACATACATGTCAGTGCCCAGGCCACTGTATCAGGAGATGAAGGGTTACATTTATGACCTCATAGTCCAGGGCTGGGTTAGGAAGTCAAACTCTTCATATTCTTCACCTGTCGTGTGCATTCGTAAGAAGGACGGGACCCTCCGGTTGTGTATAGATTACAGAGACCTGAACAGAAAGACACATCCCGACCGCCAGCCCATCCCTCGGGTCCAAGACATCATGGACAGTTTAGGTGGTAATTCCTGGTTCTCCCTCTTAGATCAGGGAAAAGCATATCACCAGGGGTTCATCTCTGAAGAAAGCAGACCACTGACAGCATTTGTGACACCGTGGGGACTCTATGAGTGGATACGTATGCCATTCGGCCTCATGAACGCTCCTGCAGCTTTTCAGCGGTGTATGGAGGAGTGTTTGGAAGGGCTCCGGGATAACATCTGCATTCCTTATCTGGACGACACGCTAGTTTTCAGTAAAACATTCAACAGCCATGTGAATGATGTGCGAAAAGTTTCAGATTCAGAGAAAGTACCTGACCACCCACGGAAAACAAAGACAAAGAAAATAAGTCATGTGGTGCCCTCAAACAAGCCAATCCTGTGGACTGACCAGCATCAACAGGCACTTGAACAGCTGATTGAGTGTTTGCTTCAGCCACCAGTTTTAGGTTTCCCTGATTTCACTCAGCCATTTGTTGTACACACTGATGCGTCACACCAAGGCTTGGGAGCAGTTCTTTATCAAAAGCAAGAGGGGAAGCTTAGGGTCATTGCTTAAGGCTCTCGAACCTTAACAGCAGCGGAGAAGAACTATCACTACCACTCGAGCAAGCTACAATTTCTAGCTCTAAAATGGGCAATCACTGATAAGTTCCATGACTATTTTTACTATGCTCCGACCTTCACTGTATACAGCGATAACAACCCGCTCTGCTACATTCTGTCTACTGCAAAACTGAACGCAACCACATCCAGGTGGGTTGCAGACTTGGCTGAGTTCCACTTTACAATAAAGTACAGGCCAGGCAGAGAGAACGGTGATGCAGATGCTTTGTCAAGGATGCCACTGATGAGAGAATGTTCTGAGGAGCTTCCACCAGACACCATCGCCGCCACGATACAAGCAGTTGAGGTACAGAAAGAGGCTGTTGTACCTTGGTCATTTTCAGCTGCATCGATGTCAGTATCAGCTGAAGGTGAGACAACCACTGCAACAACCAGCTCGATCCCAAAAGATGGGATAAGAGAAGCACAAGAATCTGATCCGGTCATCCGTCCTGTGCTCAATTTCAAACTGTCTGGTTCCAAACCGCCAGTTAAAGAGCAAAAGAAATTCAGTCCAAAGGTCAAAATGCCGATTCAGAGAATGGGACAAATTGACAATAGACAGTGATGGTATTCTGTACAGAATCACTACAAGCAGTTAGTTCTACCAGAGCAGTACAAAGGTAAAGTGATGGAAGAGTTGCACAATAACATGGGACACCAAGGTACTGACCGCACTGTACCACTAGTACGTGACCGCTTCTTCTGGCCATATATGCAATCTGACATCGAGCACTATGTGACTAAAACCTGTAGCTGTGTCACACAGAAAAAGCCAGCCCATGCAACAAGAGCTCCTCTGACAAACATTGTGACAACTCAGCCATTTGAACTGGTATGTATTGACTTCCTTCATCTCGACAGAAGCAAAGGGGGATATGAGTACATCCTCGTGATTGTTGATCATTTTACACGTTTCACTCAAGCCTACGCCACCACATCAAAGTCAGGTAAAACTGCTGCAAATCTCATCTTCAATGACTTTGCCCTGAAGTTTGGGTTCTCGTCCCGCATCCACCATGACCAAGGGGGAGAATTTGAAAATCAGTTGTTCCATCAGTTAAAGAAACTCAGTGGCATGGCGGGGTCCAGGACAACACCCTATCACCCGATGGGAAACGGTCAAGCGGAACGCATGAACAGAACATTGTTGCAAATGTTAAAGACACTAACTGAGACACAAAAGTCAAATTGGAAGGAGTCTCTGAACAAACTGGTTTATGCCTATAACTGCACCCGTTGCGAAGTGACTGGCTATTCACCAATTTATCTTCTGTTTGGGAGATCACCCAGGCTAATAGTTGATATGCTCGTTGGATTGTGCACAGAGGCATGTTCCAGGAACCAGCGAGAATACATGGAGAACTGGAAACGAGGGATGGAAGAAGCATACGCCATTGCAAATGAAAATGCTCAGAAAGCCGCTGAAAGAAGTAAGAAGTACTATGACACTAAAGTTAGGAGTTCAGTGCTACAGCCTGGCGAGCGAGTTCTGATTAAAAACCTGACACCAAGAGGAGGACCAGGAAAACTCCGTAACTATTGGGAAGATACAATTCACACAGTGGTGAGACAAATGGGTTCAGACCTGCCGATTTATGAATTGAGATCAGAAAAGGGTAGGGGACGCTCCAGGGTCCTGCACAGAAACCTGCTCATGTCCTGTGACCACTTACCTTTTGAGACACAACCAGAAATGACCAAAGTGGACAAAAGTCAGAAAACGAGGAGACACCAGCCTGCATCACAGACTCTAGATTCTGATGAAGACAGTGGGGATGAATATGACCTTCATCATGAGCCGCTACAGGTTCCCACATCTCCTACAGTACCTGAGGAGAGGAATGCTGAACCAGCAAGAGAGTGGGAACACAGACCCCCAACAGTGAAACAGACAGTTGCAGTGCCAGTCCCTGATACGCTACCAGCACAGCCTCTTGTTGAAAAGCGGCTGGAGGAGACAACAACAGTTAAAGACCTGCCTGCTGAGGAGATTAACTTGCCTGCTGAAAATTTGCCTGATGATCATCCACCAAGTGCCTTTCCTTCATATACTGATGCTGCTGAACCTGAGGAACCAGCCTACCAGCTGCCACAAAGAGAGAGACACCCACCAAGACGTATCACCTATGATCAGCTTGGTATCCCTTCCTGCTACAGTATACAGCCACAGTTGTTCCCTGTCTACTCTGCACCAGGACTGGTTCCATGGCTGCCATCACTACAGCAATGTTACTTTCAGCCACCTTACATGTATGGGTTTCAGCAAACATGAGGCTACGGACTACTGTCTGATTTCACAGACTGTCAAAAGAGACAATTTGCAGACTATGCATATAGATCATTAACATTGATGGACTGTTGATCAATAGTATGAGAAAATACTGCTGATGTTATATAGCTGGTCAACAGATATGGACTGTGAATATAACGTGTTAGTTATATTTGAACTGTGACCCTTGACCTCTGCTCAAGTACTACCTTACAGAAGAGGATTTTCTAGGTCCAGTGCATACGGACTTTTGAAGAAGACAATGTTGGTAATGTTGGGACAACATTTATTTTGTCAGGGAGAGTGTGAGAGGTTAAAGGAAATATTCAAAAAGTATTAGTGAGTTCATAGTATGTGAGGATCTTAAAACATCTAAGGTTAAAAAGATGCATTCAGTATTAGTTGATAGAGATTGATAACATTCATATAATTGTGTTAAAGTTAAAATCTGTCGAAGGGTACGAATTGTGAGAGTAATGTGTAAACATTATATTGATTACTTTATTTTGTGGTGCCTAAAAGTGTTAATCTGTGATCTACGAAATGCTCTTAATCTATGAGCCGGAGATCGATTGCTCTGGTCTCCACCCATATTCCTGGGGAAAATCGCTGTCTTTTCTCATTACACTAAACGTTGAATTGAGAATACAACACCATATCACTCTCGTGATTATTTCTCCCCTGTTTTCAGCTACTTTATTGATGATAAAAATAGTAATTTAAATGTTATAACTCGCTAACATGTCAAGAGTGTTTAAGGTGTGTTTTAGTAACGTCTTGAGGAAGTTAGAGTTAAGTTTGAAGAGAGTAATATTAGCCCTGCTCGGTTGAAGTGAAGAATAGCATCGTACTGAGAGTAGCTGCCATCTTATGTCGATTGTGAATGAACATGTGCGTTGTTAATAAGATATTTTGCTGTGTTATTTGTATAATAGGTTTTCTGTTGTTTTGTAATGTGTTACTTTTGAGAAATGATGACACTAAACGTTGAATTGAGAATACAACACCGTATCACTGTCGTGATTATTTCTCCCCTGTTTTCAGGGGCGTAACACAAGTATCCATTTCAATAGGGTGAGTAAAATGGTCAGTGAGCTGTTCTGTCATTTATGTCTGGAATTATTTAGCAAGCTTTCCAACATTAGCCAGTTAGCTTGGGTGCTTGACTGCTGTTGTTAGGACAGAACGCTCGGGTATAACCCTTAAAGAGATGGGTGGGACTAAAGCTTAAGAGGTTGTGAACGTTGCTGAATGGGTGTAGACAAAGAAGAGCTCTCCAGTAGGTACCAAAACATTCAACGGACATTTCTCAAAAGTGAGGATACAAGTTTACAACTTTCAAAGCAGAATTACTTTCCTATTGTTCCTCAACCATAGCGTACGATGTACCATTTTCTAGCTCTGAGTCTCTTCTTTTATCCATTGTAAAAAAACACAATTTCTAATTTTGCTAAATAACACTGAATCGATCCGCTCAGTCACATACATAGAAAGGAATTTGTCACTATTCTACAATTATTCACTGTTTTAAGACTGAGCATGTCTGAACCACGCATATACAACAGCATATACTGTACATCTCTACAAAGATTACCGTTTAAAGCCACTAGGGGGCAGTATGTTGCCCTGGCTGTCCAGGGGTGGAGCCCTCAGGTGACTGAGCCAGAGCAGCCTCTCTCTCTCCCCCCACTCAGGGTCCACATCCTGGGGTGAGTCTGCTCGGCTCCCCCTGACCCCGCTCCAGTTCCTGTGGATGTACACCTGTATTTGTCCTGCACTCTTTTTATGTGAAAGCTCATCATTGAGATTTCCAATGTATTTATAACAACTGGCAAATAAACTTGAAGGAACTATCCAAAAACAACCCCTACCCCTGAATACTACAAGAAGTGCCTATGGGTAGGGGCTGTTTTTGGATGGGGCTGAACTTGCCTGGGTCTCCCCCTCCACTGGAAGAAGAAGCGTGCCAAGGTATGGGGGCCCATTCTGGAAGGAGGAGGTAGAGAGAGGCGAGGCAGGCTGGCCTCCCTCTGGGGCTTACGCTGCTCCCTCTCAGCCCTATCCCTCCACCTCTTCTCCTGCTCTTCGCTGTTCTCCACTTGCACCCAGTGCAAGAACTCCAGTCGAGGTTGGGTAGGTGGGAGGGGCAAGTAGAATGTTTCCCTGGGAGTGGCCAATGAGTTGGTGACCTGGGCTTTGTGGGCGGTACCTCTCGGAGGGCCCTGCAGGACCAGACGATGCTGCAGGCGAGGCTTGAAGCCTGGGTACCTCATCTCCATGTTGCTGCACAGTAATACCCCTCTCACACTAGCCTGAACTCTCCTACTCTGTAGCTACAGCAACACCTGTTCAATTACCTGTTGCTGCTGGCTGATGAAGTCACTTTGTTTCTATAGCAACATGGTCATTGTTGTCTGTCACTGAAAAAAATATAGAGTAAATGGAATAATGTCATTCTAATTCTAGAAAACAACAAGCAAATATAAGTAACCCGATTGTAACGTTTCTGAGGTTGGCTTGCTGTCAACAGTCTGAGGGTTTAAAGTTTAAGGTTTCAGATGAAAGAGAAAAACCTACCATTGCAATGTTATGGACATTAAAACCTTACAGGATTTAATGCTGTGTCAAATAGCATCAACAGCCATAATCTACAAGGCCAAAGAGAACTCAATGTTGAGTTGAGGAGTGACGGACTCCATCCTAGCTGGAGGGGTGCTCTCATCTTATCTACCAACATAGACAGGGCTCTAACTCCTCTAGCTCCACAATGAAATAGGGTGCAGGCCAGGCAGCAGGCTATTAGCCAGCCTGCCAGCATAGTGGAGTCTGCCACTAGCATAGTCAGTGTAGTCAGCTCAGCTATCACCATTGAGACCGTGTCTGTGCCTCGACCTAGGTTGGGCAAAACTAAACATGGCGGTGTTCGCCTTAGCAATCTCACTAGGATAAAGACCACCTCCATTCCTGTCATTACTGAAAGAGATCATGATACCTCACATCTCAAAATAGGGCTACTTAATGTTAGATCCCTTACTTCAAAGGCAATTATAGTCAATGAACTAATCACTGATCATAATCTTGATGTGATTGGCCTGACTGAAACATGGCTTAAGCCTGATGAATTTACTGTGTTAAATGAGGCCTCACCTCCTGGCTACACTAGTGACCATATCCCCGTGCATCCCGCAAAGGCGGAGGTGTTGCTAACATTTACGATAGCAAATTTCAATTTACAAAAAAAAAATGACGTTTTCGTCTTTTGAGCTTCTAGTCATGAAATCTATGCAGCCTACTCAATCACTTTTTATAGCTACTGTTTACAGGCCTCCTGGGCCATATACAGCGTTTCTCACTGAGTTCCCTGAATTCCTATCGGACCTTGTAGTCATTGCAGATAATATTCTAATCTTTGGTGACTTTAATATTCACATGGAAAAGTCCACAGACCCACTCCAAAAGGCTTTCGGAGCCATCATCGATTCAGTGGGTTTTGTCCAACATGTCTCTGGACCCACTCACTGTCACAGTCATACGCTGGACCTAGTTTTGTCCCATGGAATAAATGTTGTGGATCTTAATGTTTTTCCTCATAATCCTGGACTATCGGACCACCATTTTATTACGTTTGCAATTGCAACAAATAATCTGCTCAGACCCCAACCAAGGAACATCAAAAGTCGTGCTATAAATTCACAGACAACACAAAGATTCCTTGATGCCCTTCCAGACTCCCTCTGCCTACCCAAGGACGCCAGAGGACAAAAATCTGTTAACCACCTAACTGAGGATCTCAATTTAACCTTGCGCAATACCCTAGATGCAGTTGCACCCCTAAAAACTAAAAAAATGTCTCATAAGAAACTAGCTCCCTGGTACACAGAAAATACCCGAGCTCTGAAGCAAGCTTCCAGAAAATTGGAACGGAAATGGCGCCACACCAAACTGGAAGTCTTCCGACTAGCTTGGAAGGACGGTACCGTGCAGTACCGAAGAGCCCTTACTGCTGCTCGATCATCCTATTTTTCTAACTTAATTGAGGAAAATAAGAACAATCCGAAATTCATTTTTGATACTGTGGCAAAGCTAACTAAAAAGCAGCATTCCCCAAGAGAGGATGACTTTCACTTTAGCAGTGATAAATTCATGAACTTTTTTGAGGAAAAGATTATGATTATTAGAAAGCAAATTACGGACTCCTCTTTAAACCTGCGTATTCCTCCAAACCTCAGTTGTCCTGAGTCTGCACAACTCTGCCAGGACCTAGGATCAAGAGAGACGCTCAAGTGTTTTAGTACTATATCTCTTGACACAATGATGAAAATAATCATGGCCTCTAAACCTTCAAGCTGTATACTGGACCCTATTCCAACTAAACTACTGAAAGAGCTGCTTCCTGTGCTTGGCCCTCCTATGTTGAACATAATAAACGGCTCTCTATCCACTGGATGTGTACAAAACTCACTAAAAGTGGCAGTAATAAAGCCTCTCTTGAAAAAGCCAAACCTTGACCCAGAAAATATAAAAAACTATTGGCCTATATCGAATCTTCCATTCCTTTCAAAAATTTTAGAGAAGGCTGTTGCGCAGCAACTCACTGCCTTCCTGAAGACAAACAATGTATACGAAATGCTTCAGTCTGGTTTTAGACCCCATCATAGCACTGAGACGGCACTTGTGAAGGTGGTAAATGACATTTTAATGGCATCGGACCGAGGCTCTGCATCTGTCCTCGTGCTCCTAGACCTTAGTGCTGCTTTTGATACCATCGATCACCACATTCTTTTGGAGAGATTGGAAACCCAAATTGCTCTACAAGGACATGTTCTGACCTGGTTTAGATCTTATCTGTCGGAAAGATATCAGTTTGTCTCTGTGAATGGTTTGTCCTCTGACAAATCAACTGTAAATTTCGGTGTTCCTCAAGGTTCTGTTTTAGGACCACTATTGTTTTCACTATATATTTTACCTCTTGGGGATGTTATTCGAAAACATAATGTAAACTTTCACTGCTATGCGGATGACACACAGCTGTACATTTCAATGAAACATGGTGAAGCCCCAAAATTGCCCTCACTAGAAGCATGTGTTTCAGACATAAGGAAGTGGATGGCTGCAAACTTTCTACTATTAAACTCGGACAAAACAGAGATGCTTGTTCTAGGTCCCAAGAAACAAAGAGATCTTCTGTTGAATCTGACAATTAATCTTAATGGTTGTACAGTCGTCTCAAATAAAACTGTGAAGGACCTCGGCGTTACTCTGGACCCTGATCTCTCTTTTGAAGAACATATCAAGACCATTTCGAGGACAGCTTTTTTCCATCTACGTAACATTGCAAAAATCAGAAACTTTCTGTCCAAAAATGATGCAGAAAAATTAATCCATGCTTTTGTCACTTCTAGGTTAGACTACTGTAATGCTCTATTTTCCGGCTACCCGGATAAAGCACTAAATAAACTTCAGTTAGTGCTAAATACGGCTGCTAGAATCCTGACTAGAACCAAAAAAATGGATCATATTACTCCAGTGCTAGCCTCTCTACACTGGCTTCCTGTCAAAGCAAGGGCTGATTTCAAGGTTTTACTGCTAACCTACAAAGCATTACATGGGCTTGCTCCTACCTATCTCTCTGATTTGATCCTGCCGTACATACCTACACGTACGCTACGGTCACAAGACGCAGGCCTCCTAATTGTCCCTAGAATTTCTAAGCAAACAGCTGGAGGCAGGGCTTTCTCCTATAGAGCTCCATTTTTATGGAACGGTCTGCATACCCATGTCAGAGACGCAAACTCGGTCTCAACCTTTAAGTCTTTACTGAAGACTCATCTCTTCAGTGGGTCATATGATTGAGTGTAGTCTGGCCCAGGAGTGGGAAGGTGAACGGAAAGGCTCTGGAGCAACGAACCGCCCTTGCTGTCTCTGCCTGGCCGGTTCCCCTCTTTCCACTGGGATTCTCTGCCTCTACCCTGTTACGGGGGCTGAGTCACTGGCTTGCTGGGGCTCTCTCATGCCGTCCCTGGGGGGGGTTGCGTCACCTGGGTGGGTTGATTCACTGTTGTGGTCAGCCTGTCTGGGTTGGCGCCCCCCCCTTGGGTTGTGCCGTGTTGAGCCTCCAGTATTTATGCTGCAGTAGTTTATGTGTCGGGGGGCTAGGGTCAGTTTGTTATATCTGGAGTACTGCTCCTGTCCTATTCGGTGTCCTGTGTGAATCTAAGTGTGCGTTCTCTAATTCTCTCCTTCTCTCTTTCTTTCTCTCTCTCGGAGGACCTGAGCCCTAGGACCATGCCCCAGGACTACCTGACATGATGACTCCTTGCTGTCCCCAGTCCACCTGGCCATGCTGCTGCTCCAGTTTCAACTGGCCTGGGCCCTAGGACCATGTCCCAGGACTACCTGACATGATGACTCCTTGCTGTCCCCAGTCCACCTGGCCATGCTGCTGCTCCAGTTTCAACTGTTCTGCCTTACTATTATTCAACCATGCTGGTCATTTATGAACATTTGAACATCTTGGCCACGTTCTGTTATAATCTCCACCCGGCACAGCCAGAAGAGGACTGGCCACCCCACATATGCTCTCTAATTCTCTCTTTCTTTCTCTCTCTCGGAGGACCTGAGCCCTAGGACCGTGCCCCAGGACTACCTGACATGATGGCTCATTGCTGTCCCCAGTCCACCTGACTGTGCTGCTGCTCCAGTTTCAACTGTTCTGCCTTATTATTATTCGACCATGCTGGTCATTTATGAACATTTGAACATCTTGGTCATGTTCTGTTATAATCTCTACCCGGCACAGCCAGAAGAGGACTGGCCACCCCACATAGCCTGGTTCCTCTCTAGGTTTCTTCCTAGGTTTTGGCCTTTCTAGAGAGTTTTTCCTAGCCACCGTGCTTTTACACCTGCATTGTTTGCTGTTTGGGGTTTTAGGCTGGGTTTCTGTACAGCACTTTGAGATATCAGCTGATGTACGAAGGGCTATATAAATAAATTTGATTTGATTTGAATGTAACTTGATGCGTTTGATTTACTCCTCTGAACTCAACAATCTGTTACAAAACTCACACATGCAAATGCACACACAAAAGCTTCCAACTCATCAACCAATGCAGGCTGCCTAGCAACCTGTTGCTATAAGATACTGCTGGGCCTGTCGCCATGGCAGCAGATTCTCACTCTCTGCAGCGTTACAACACACACACCACACCATTTAGCTGTGCTGTGGCGAGCGTTTCATAAGTCCTTGAGCCTTCCCCGGTCCAGCGAACACCTGTTGTGTACAGAATTCAAATGAGACACACACACACACACAGAGACACAGAGAGACACACACACACACAGAGACAGACACACAGAAAGAGAGAGACAGAGGCAGAGAAAGTGAGAGACAGAGATATACATAGAGAGAGAGAGAGCTAGAGAGAGAGAAACACAGAGGGAGTGAGACACCGAGAGAGAGCTAGAGAGACAGAGAAACAGAGAGAGAGAGAGAGAGAGAGAGAGGCAGTGAAACACAGACGGAGTGAGACACCGAGAGAGAGCTAGAGAAAGAGAAACACAGAGAGAGTGAGACACCGAGAGAGAGCTAGAGAGACAGAGAAATACATAGAGAGAGAGTGAGGCAGAGAAACACAGACGGAGTGAGACACCGAGAGAGAGCTAGAGAAAGAGAAACACAGAGAGAGTGAGACACCGAGAGAGAGCTAGAGAGACAGAGAAATACATAGAGAGAGAGAGGCAGAGAAACACAGACGGAGTGAGACACCGAGAGAGAGCTAGAGAAAGAGAAACACAGAGAGAGAGAGAGGCAGACACACAAAGAGAGAGACAGAGGCAGAGAAAGCGAGAGAGAGAGTGAGATATACATAGAGAGAGAGAGAGAGAGCTAGAGAGACAGAGAAACACAGAGAGAGAGAGAGGCAGAGATATACATAGAGAGAGAGAGAGCTAGAGAGACAGAGAAACACAGAGCGAGAGAGACACCGAGAGAGAGCTAGAGAGACAGAGAAACACAGAGAGAGAGAGAGCTAGAGAAACACAGACGGAGTGAGACACAGAGAGAGAGCTAGAGAGACAGAGAAACAGAGAGAGAGAGAGAGAGAGAGAGCTAGAGAAACACAGACGGAGTGAGACACCGAGAGAGAGCTAGAGAGACAGAGAAATACATAGAGAGAGAGAGAGAGAGAGAGCTAGAGAGACAGAGAAATACACAGAGAGAGAGAGAGAGAGAGAGAGAGAGAGAGAGAGAGAGAGAGAGCTAGAGACACACAGAGAGAGAGAGAGAGAGAGAGAGAGAGAGAGAGAGAGCTAGAGAGACAGAGAAACACAGAGAGAGAGAGCTAGAGAGACAGAGAAACACAGAGAGAGAGAGAGAGAGAGAGAGAGAGAGAGAGAGAGAGAGAGCTAGAGAGACAGAGAAACACAGAGGGAGTGAGACACCGAGAGAGAGCTAGAGAGACAGAGAAACACAGAGAGAGAGAGAGAGAGAGAGGCAGACACACACACAGAGACAGACACACATGAATAGAAAGATTGAGAGACACACAGATAGAAAGTGAGAGACATAGAAAGAGAGACAGAGATAGAGAGAAACAGGGATATAAAGAACAGAGTGAGAAAGACCCATCATGATTCTACATTATCAGATCATGGTATCAATCATGTCATTGTATCATATTATTCATTAATATGAGATGCATTGTCTTTTGGCTGATGCTGACGTACAGTTTCCTTACACTGAAATTAAACCCTAGAAAGTCAGACGTGTGTGTATGTGTTTGCTTTAATGCTTAACCCTGACATATGACTCTAATCATTCCCTGGATGTGACACTGCAACATGCTTCACCTCAGCCCTAACTGAGGGTTATCATAACAGTGCATATGATTCACAACCATGACTCAGTGTGAGTAGACCACACACATACACAGAGAGGGGAAAGGGGGATACCTAGTCAGTTGTACAACTGAATGCCTTCAACTGAAATGTGTCTTCCGCATTTAACCCAACCCCTCTGAATCAGAGAGGTGCGGGGGGCTGCCATAATCAACATCCACATCTTCGACACCCGGGGAACAGTGGGTTAACTGCCTTGCTCAGGGGCACAACATATTTTTACCTTGTGTAAGGGTGTGAACTGGTGGCAGAGAAGTCAGACGCAGGAGAGAAATAATTGCGTTTCCAACGACGCAGTTTATTTACCAAAAACCCACCGGAAAACAGAATAAAAATCAATGGGTAACAACCTGCCGCACACCAGTACAGACGTACACATACACTTATAATAAACAATCACCGACAAGGACATGAGGGGAAACAGAGGGTTAAATACACACCAGTACAGACGTACACATACACTTATAATAAACAATCACCGACAAGGACATGAGGGGAAACAGAGGGTTAAATACACACCAGTACAGACGTACACATACACTTATAATAAACAATCACCGACAAGGACATGAGGGGAAACAGAGGGTTAAATACACACCAGTACAGATGTACACAAACACTTATAATAAACAATCACCGACAAGGACATGAGGGGAAACAGAGGGTTAAATACACACCAGTACAGATGTACACAAACACTTATAATAAACAATCACCGACAAGGACATGAGGGGAAACAGAGGGTTAAATACACACCAGTACAGACGTACACATACACTTATAATAAACAATCACCGACAAGGACATGAGGGGAAACAGAGGGTTAAATACACAACATATAATTGATGGGATTGGAACCAGGTGTGATGGAAGACAAGACAAAACCAATGGAAAATGAAAAATGGATCAGCGATGGCTAGGTCAGCGAAGTCGACCGCCGAACACCGCTCGAACAAGGAGAGGGACCAACTTCAGCGGAAGTCGTGACACCTTGTCAGTTTGGGGATTCGATCCAGCAACCATTCGGTTACTGGCCCAATGCTCTAACCACTAGAGGGAAGGATACGAGAATTAAAAGGAGAGCAGATGTGAAGAGAGGAGAGACATGAAGAAAGGAAAGATGCAGGAGAAAAATATGAGAGAACAGGAAGTAGTGCTTGTTTTCTCTCTCAAATGTTTTCACTCCCAATGTTGCTATGATGACCTCTCCTCTAGATTCCTTTTCATTATGCTACCTCTCATCCCTCATTCTCACTGCCCTTCAGCCTGCAGGGCGCGTGCATGAGTGTGTGTCTCTGTGACATGATTTTCTGAAACTTAGTTGCTCAGCTCCCATAACCCCCTCACTTTGCCTAACAGGAATGGTTACACTTCTCCTCAGAGTGCTTCCATCCTTCCATCCATCCAATCTTCTCTCTCTTTCTCTCTCTCTGCTGTCCATATTGTGCGTTATGTGATTAGGTAAGACTAGGTAAACTTAAACATTTAACATGACATTCAATCCTGACTTGGATTAGGGTTAGATGGGTTAGGATTTAGGTGAGATGATTAAAATAAATATATATATCTTGATTTGTATTTATAGATTTGCAGCTCTATCATACAATAGACACTCAAACACCTACCGTACATAGTTCAACAAGGCTTTGCTGCTCAAACTCAGAGCTGTGTTGAACTATGTAGGCAGGTGACTTGTTAGGGTTTGTTGGGAGAGAATGGAAACTTTTGTGCAATCCTTTTGTCTTTTCTTCTCAATTGTCAACAGTGGCACAGGAATGGCTGAGGGCATAAACACAGTGACACAAACACACAGTCATTTTCTTTTATACACATGCAGAAGGGAGAGGGAGGAGATATAGGGAGAGAGGGAGATGTGGAACGGTTGGAGAGAAAGGGGAGATGGAATCCGCCGCTTCACACACACACACACACACACACACACACACACACACACACACACACACACACACACACACACACACACACACACACACACACACACACACACACACACACACACACACACACACACACACAGTGCATTAAAGTTTATACAATAGCTACCAGGATTCTTCCTCTGCACGGAAGAGATGCTGATGTCTCTGAAAGCTTTTTTGGTTTTAATAGTTCATTCTCTATGTAGCCAGCACTATGCTCCACTAGACAGATTTTAAAAAGCAAACCAGTGAGCCAAATGGAAACTCACCGAGCCTGCAATTCAGAGGTATTAAATTATTTTTTTCTTTTGAGAGAGAGGGGGAGTAGAGAGGGACAGAAACTCAGATTAAATCATCTTTGGCTTTCCTGCTCAAGACAACTGGCTACTGAGAGAAAGAGAGACAGAGAGAGAGACAGAGAGAGACAGACAGAGAGAGAGAGAGAGAGAGAGAGAGAGAGAGAGAGAGAGAGAGAGAGAGAGAGAGAGAGAGAGAGAGAGAGAGAGAGAGAGAGAGAGAGAGAGAGAGAGAGAGAGAGAGGCTCACACATACTGACTGAGATACAGTGGGGTTGGGGAGAGTGCAGATTCATCCTGTAGAGATCTCCCCACAGCCTCAGAGAGAGAAAGGGAGGAATATTTTAAAAAGAGAGAAATACAGAATGGGAAACACATATGTTTTAAGGGGAGAGAGAGGAAGGATGATTTATTGTGGAGCAAGCCATTGACAAGCTGACTGAACATTCCTGGAGGAAAACAACTCTGAAAAGATTGTAGGATAGGAAAAGAGGGACAGAAGGAAAGAGGACGGATCAAGAGATGCATGCAGTCAACCGTACTCATTCGATGGTAAGGATTATTGTTCATTCGATGGTAAGGATTATTTTTTTGTGCGATGCAAATGTGTGTGTTTGTGTTCGCTTAGACATATGTCTGGGTTAGACACAGATACACTGGCACTGAGGTAAACACATGGACACACACATGCGCACGCACGCACACACACACACACACACACACACACACACACACACACACACACACACACACACACACACACACACACACACACACACACACACACACACACACACACACACACACACACACACACACACACACACACTCAGAGCAGTAGAAGGAGAAGAGTGCCATCTGTGATGTGCCACAGTGGTGTCATCTCATTTGTGCTAACTGCTCAGACTCTGTCGTGTTTTTGTGTGTGTGTGTGTGTGCCCGCATGTTTGTGTGTATTGAAGCGTCAGCATCCAGCACCCTCTCTCTAACCCTCCCTCTCTTTTATCCCTGTCATTCCATTTTCTTTGCTCTCACTCTCTCCCATACCTCCATCTCCCTCTGTCTGTTAGTACAGATAGCTTAGTTCCACTGCAGATTACTCCTTCATCCCTCCTACTGCAGTCTCAGCTACAGCCAGACAACCTCCTCTAGTCTTCTCCTTTCCTCCTCGCCCACCTTTCCTCCTCTCCCACCTTTCCTCCTCTCCCACTTTCATCCTCTCACACCTTTCCTCCTCTCCCACCTTTCCTCCTCTCACACCTTTCATCCTCTCACACCTTTCATCCTCTCCCACCTTTCCTCCTCTCCCACCTTTCCTCCTCTTCCTCCTTTCCTCCTCTCCCACCAGCAGGTGTGGATAGAGTGTTGGATCAGTAATCAAAAGGTTGTTGAATTGAATCCCCGAGCTGACAAAGTAAAAATGTGTCGTTCTGCCCATGAACAAGGCAGTTAACCCACTGTTCCCTGGGCGCCGAAGATGTGGATGTCAATTAAGGCAGCCCCTCACACCTCTCTGATTCAGAGGAGTTGGGTTAAATGCAGAAGACACATTTCAGTTGAATACATTCATTTGGACAACTGACTAGGTATCCTCATCTCCTCTATCTCCTTTAGTAGTCTCTCTACCCCTTTCTTTCCATTGTGTGAGTGTGTGTATGTGTTTTATTTCAGACTTCCTCTGTTATCTTAACTGGTAATCACTGCCACCAGGTGGTGACTGGTCATCATCAGTGCACACTTCGCACACGCAAATATTTTCATTCATTCAAAATATAATTAAAGTAAATGAGAAAAGAGGGACAAAAATCAAATTAAATGTAATCCATTGCATATGAAAATAGACTGGAAATCAAATCAAATGGAATGGTTGAGAGTTGAAAGAACAGGAGGTACTCTCTCAACCTGTCCTCTGGCTATCTAAATGTGTTACAAAACCTGTCCTTAACACATTATCTTCCCCGTCTCTCTCCACCGCTCTCGCTCACTCCTTCTCTCTCTCTGCCAGGTCTCCTTAGTGTGTTCAGAGCCATGCCCAGTACACCTGTCGCCACAATGTGACAGCGACCGTCTGACCACGGAGACATCACCTAGACAGTCCACAACACTTTAGATTCCTATGGCACGGTAACCTGGCAACAGCAGATACCTACAGCGCTGTAACTTGGCAACAACACTGAGTCACCTCAATCGAATTGCCACCTCTGAATCAACTCCTCTCTGCTGTGAGGATGCTGAGGGTGTCAATGGTCCTACTGCAGAGGCAGCTGGTCCTGTGTGTGTGGGTGTGTGTGTCCAGTGCACTAGTGGTCCATTCCCTGCCATGGAGCGTCTCCTGCCCGGCAGGGTGTGTGTGTCAGATCAAGCCCTGGTTTTCCCCCCAGTCATTGTCCTGCGAGGTTCCAACTGTGGACTGTAACAACCTGTTCCTGACCCAGCTCCCCTCCCCTCTCCCCCTAGACACACACACCCTCTGTCTGCAGAGTAACCTGCTGTCTGCCTTGGAGACACCACTGTTACAGACACTCCCCAACCTCACAGAGCTGGATCTGTCTCAGAACCGCTTCAGCAGTGTTAGGACACTAACCTCAACCCAGCCCCAGACTCCCTCCCTGCGCTCCCTACTCTCCTTGCACATGGAGGAGAACCAGCTTCGGTCCCTGCCCCCTGCCGCCTTCTCTTCCCTGCCTGCCCTACAGGAGCTCTTCCTCAGCCACAACCAGCTGGCCTCCCTGGCTCCTAGAGCCTTCTCTGGCTTGGGCTCCCTGCTGCGCCTGCACCTCAACAACAACCACCTGACCTCAATTGACCCCCTCTGGTTCACCACCCTGCCCTGCCTCCAGGTGCTGATGCTGGGGGGAAACCCAGTGGAGGTCCTCCCTGAACGGGGCTTCCAGGCGCTGGCATCTCTACGCAGCCTGGTGCTGGGGGGCATGGGGCTGAAAGGGTTGCCTGAGAGGGCCCTGGAGGGGCTGGACAGCCTGGAGAGCCTGTCCTTCTACGACAACCTCCTCACCACTGTCCCCACACAGGCTCTGAGGAGGCTCCCAGGCCTGAAGTTCCTGGACCTGAATAAGAACCGTCTGAGTCTGGTTCAGACAGGGGACTTCAGGGACCTGGTCCACCTGACAGAGCTGGGTCTGAACAACATGGAGGAGCTGGTGGCCATCGAGAGGGCAGCCATGGAGAACCTGCCTGAGCTCACCAAGCTGGAGATCACCAACAACCCCCGGCTGTCCTACATCCACCCCCAGGCCTTCTTCCAGCTGGGCAGGCTCGAGAGCCTGATGCTGAACTCCAACGCTCTGACTGCTCTGCACCAACACACTGTCCTGTCTCTGCCCAGACTGAGGGAGGTCAGCCTGCACTCCAACCCCCTCCGCTGTGACTGCCTGTTTCGCTGGGTGGCTGAGGAGCACCCTCACACAGATGCTGACGCACACACAGATACACAGATGCCACAGGCTGTGAGGTTTATCCAGCCCCAGGCCACATTGTGTTCTGAGCCTCCAGAGCTGAGGGCTCGCAGGGTGAGGGAGGTGTCAATCACAGAGATGTCAGCCTCCTGCCTCCCCCTCATCCCCCCTGGCATCCTCCCCCCCTACGTGGGGGTGAGAGAGGGGGAGAGGCTGGCCCTGCACTGTCGCGCCCTGGCAGAGCCTCAGCCCACAATCTACTGGGTCACTCCTTCTGGACAGAGACTGGGATCATCCAACAACACCCACAGCCACAAGCCTGCATCCAGACCCTTCTCCAAGCCTGCATCCAGACCCTTCTCCAAGCCTGCATCCAGACCCTACTCCAAGCCTGGATACAGACCCTACTTCAAGCCTCGATCCAGCCTCAACTCCAAGCCTGGATCCAGACCCTACTTCAAGCCTGCATCCAGACCCTACTCCAAGCCTGGATCCAGACCCTACTTCAAGCCTCGATCCAGCCTCAACTCCAAGCCTGGATCCAGACCCTACTTCAAGCCTGCATCCAGACCCTACTTCAAGCCTCGATCCAGCCTCAACTCCAAGCCTGCATCCAGACCCTACTCCAAGCCTGGATCCAGACCCTACTCCAAGCCTGGATCCAGACCCTACTCCAAGCCTGGATCCAGACCCTACTCCAAGCCTGGATCCAGACCCTACTCCAAGCCTGGATCCAGCCTCAACTCCAAGCCTGCATCCAGCCAGACATTAAACTACTCCTCTTACCATTCACACTTACCCAGCCCAGCATCTGGTAATGCCTCTGTCCTCTTTTCCAGCCTCACCCCTTCCTCTCCCCCCCTCCTCTCCTCCCCTGCCTACCGGCTCCTGCCAGAGGGAACATTGGAGATTGTCATGGTGACATCCCGGGATTCGGGTCTGTACACCTGTGTGGCTGAGAACACACTGGGGGCCGACACTCACAGTGTGACTGTAGGGGTGCAGGGGCCTGGGAAGGGGTTGAGGCAACAGATGTTGGAGGGTAGAGGATAGGGGTTAAAAAAGAGGGTTTTAAGGGAAGGCAGGTCACATGAGGGCAAGGGTCAAGACAGCAAGCATGAGGAGCAGCACACATATGAGTAAAGCCTAGCTATATAAATAATGAATGATATTATACACATAACAACATACACACATACTTGCAATACATCGTTTCCAAAGATAACATCGCTTCCAGGGATGATTTATAGGATAGATATGGCTACCACTCTTGGCGGGGGTGCGGTTGTAGGTGGTTGTGAAGCCCAATCCAGGAGGCACATGTCCTGCCGCAGTTGGGACATGTTAGGGCTGAATCTGGAGATGCTTGTGGGAGTGGTTGGGAGCATTGGGGCCTGTAAATAGGACATATGACACAGTGGCAGTACATACGACAGTGTTGTACAGTCAGATATGTATATATTTTATATATACAGTACATTTGGAAAGTATTAAGACCCCTTGACTTTTTAAACATTTTGTTATGTTACAGCCTTGTTCTAAAATTGATGAAACTGTTTTTTTCTCTAATCAATCTACACACAATACTCCATAATGACAAAACAAAAACAGGTTTTTAGAACGTTTAAAAAATGTATTAAAAAAACAACTGAAATATGACATTTACATAAGTATTCAGAACCTTTACTCAGTACTTTGTTGAAGCACCTACAGCCTCGAGTCTGTAATCGCTACAAGCTTGGCACACCTGTATGTGGGGAGTTTCTCCCATTCTTCTCTGCAGATTCTCTCAGGCTCTGTTGGGTTGGATGGGGAGAGTTGCTGCTCAGCTATTTTCTCTCCAGAGATATTCGATGGGGTTCAAGTCCGGGCTCTGGCTGGGCTAATCAAGGTCATTCAGAGACTTGTCACGAAGCCACTCCTGCATTGTCTTGGCTGTCTGCTTAGGGTCGTTGTCCTGTTGGAAGGTGAACCTTCACCCCAATCTGAGTACATGAGTGCTCTGGAGCAGGTTTTCATCAAGGATCTCTCTGTACTTTGCTCCGTTCATCTTTCCCTCGATCCAGACTACTCTCCCAGTCCCTGCTGTTGAAAAACATCCCAGCAGCATGATGCTGCCACTATCATGCTTCACTGTAGGGATGGTAAAAGGTTTCCTTCAGACATGATTATTGGCATTCAGGCCAAAGAGTTCAATCTTGGTTTCATCAGACCAGAGAATCTTGTTTCTGATGGCCTGAGAGTCCTTTAGGTGCCTTTTAGCAAACTCCAAGCAGGCTGCCATGTGCCTTATAATGAAGAGTGACTTTGGTCTGGCCACCATTAAGGCCTGATTGGTGGAGTGCTGCAGAGATGGTTGTCCTTCTGGAAGTTTATCCCATCTCTGCAGAGGAACTCTGGAGCTCTGTCAGAGTGACCATCGTGTCCCCGATTGCTCAATTTGGCCAGGCGGTCAGCTCTAGGAAGAGTCTTGGTGGTTTCAAACTGTTATGCACGTGAGTGAGGACCCAAAAGCGGTTTAACAGATACAGTCTTTTAATGTCAAATCACAGGGAAGACATAGATCCTCTTCAGATGTATAAAAATGGCAAAATAGACAACCCGCAGAGAGGGCGACAAAAGAATAATAAAGTCCCTCTGAATATGACAGAAGAGTCCCCTTCTTGCAGCAGAGGACTGTAGCTGGGTTAGAGTCCCCTTCTAGCAGCCGAGGATAACAGCTGGGTGAGCGGCGACAGACTGCTGGTCTCTCTGGGTAGGCGCGGGTCGTAGAGGACAGAGGTACCTGATCACATGTAGCATCAGAAGAACAGGTAGATTCCGACAGGACGGGACAAGGGTGAAGCAAACAAGACGATAGTTTGGTTCTGGCATGAGAAACTCAAACGAGAATCTGACAAAGACAGAAGCAGGAACAGAGAGAGAAATAGAGACCTAATCAGAGGGAAAAAGGGAACAGGTGGGAAAAGGGTGAACGAGGTAGTTAGAGAAGATGAGGGACAGCTGGGGGAAGGAAAGGAAGAGAAGGTAACCTAATACGACCAGCAGAGGGAGACTGAGTGAAGAGAAAGAACAGGAACAAGACATAATATGACAATACATGACACAAACTTCTTCCCTTTAAGAATGAGGCCGCTGTGTTCTTGGGGACAGTCACATCAACGCTCCAGATCTGTGCCTTGACACAATCCTGTCTCAGAGTTCTACGGACAATTCCTTCAACCTCATGGCTTGGTTTTTGCTCTGACGTGCACTGTCAACTGTGGGACTTATGTAGAATATATTATCAAAAGTGTCTGTTTTTGTGTATAGATTGATGCGGACATTTTCCACAAAATGTGGAAAAAGGGAAGGGGTCTGAATACTTTCCGAGTGCACTGTATGCATAGGCCTACACATTGACATGGTTTGAGTTTGTATAAAGAGGACACTCAAACTGTGGTACTTGCCATAGAGAAAATAAATGGACTATTACAGGAGAGAAGTATTCTTCACTTACACAAGGGGACAGTCATTTTCCAAATAGTGTCATTTTATTGTAGCCTATCCCTGCCTTCTTTGAGGTTTTGTAAATAAATCTAAGTGGTTAATGTGACCAGCCCTTTCTCACTCCGCCTATTCCATCGGCTTCCTGTCACCTTGCGTTATTCTTCTATCCTACTGCCTTTACATAACATTACCTTGTTTTCCTACCCAGTGTGCTACTTCTCTTTCAAATAGGATAGAGATGTATTAAATTCTATTTTGAGCTATTATTTAAAAAAAGTTGAACTGATTTATGTTGATGGTTTGTTTTCCTGTCCACATTCACTAATTCCCTTATAGCTGGAGGCAGATGAGAGCAATAGATTATGCACTCTCCAAAATGGTAACTGTTGACTACATTGAATTCACAACTCAATATTTCTAACCATCTTTCTATGACAACTTAAATTCATATTTGAATCTAGAACTTTTATCTTTCTACTGGCCATGGACTGTAACAGGAATGGATCGTTATACCCTACATAATTAGAATGTTATGCAGAAGAGCCAGTAATTTTGTAGAAAAAGCACACTAAATTAAACAAAGACTCGGAAGATTATTACTTCTCATTGAACACAGACACAAGTTAACAGAAATGGTGCAAGGAACTGAGCAGTTAGCATCTCAACCGGTGTTAAACTCAGTTTGGCCTCTTTATCTCTGTCTTCCTCATAAGAGGGCCTTTCGCACCTTTTACCAAGAAAATGTATCTTACTCAAGGCATTGATTAATTCTTTTCAGAATATATTTTGTTTTAGGTTCAGGAAAATGTAGTTTAAAAGATTGAACATTTGGACTTGGTGCTAAATGTGCCAGAGTTTGTTATACATTATTACAATTACAGTATAATTAATTACGTTTATACCATGGCGTTGTTGTATACTCGTTTCTGATTGACTTGAATGGCATTTTAAAACGTGCATTATTTCCCTATAATCAAACGTTATATTTGTACAGTAGAATTCAATGGCTGTAGCTCATTCGTACATGTTCTAAGTTTAGCTGCTTTTGAAAGCAAAAGTCGAATTGAAAATATTACTGGCATTGCTGAATTCGACTTTCATAATAGCAAGCTAGTACAAATGGTTTGGTTAGCTAAACTAGCAAGTATGTTTGTTTGTTTACCAAGGCAACTACTGTCGCTATCGACTAAACTTACTAGCTGCTTCAGTGAATCTGGAACATATTTCTACCGGCAAATGAACACATTTCTACTGGTAAATGTGCTAAGTTATAGCCACGGAATAAAAGGGATAATCAATTTGGGGCGCTATGCATTCTCTGAAAAAAAAATGCAATGCAGTGGAAGGTTAGCTCACTCCGCTAGGGAGTTATGGAACACATCTTCCACGACGTTCATTATTTTACACAGAACAAATAGCCCCTAGTTGATTATCCCTTGCATCTTCTAGTGTGGCAGAAAATAACAAGTGAATTAAACTAGATGCTCCATCTCATACACTACATGACCAAAAGAATGTGGACACCTGTTCGTGGAACATTTAATTTCAAAATCATGGTCATTAATATGGAGTTGCTCCCCCCCCTTGCTGTTATGACAGCCTCTACTCTTCTGGGAAGGCTTTCCACTACATGTTTGAACATTGCTGCGGGGATTTGCTTCCATTCAGCCACAAGAGCATTGGTGAGGTCGGGCACTGATGTTGGGCGATTAGGCCTGGCTCGCAGTGGCTGTTCCAATTCATCCCACAGGTGTTTTATGAGGTTGAGGTCAGGGCTCTGTGCAGGCCAGTCAAGTTCTTCCACACCGATCCTGACAAACCACTTCTGTATGGACCTGGCTTTGTGCATGGTGGCATTGTCATGCTAAAACAGGAAAGGGCCTTCCCCTAACTGTTGCCACAAAGTTGGGAGCACAGAATTGTCTAGAATGTATGCTGTAGCGTTAAGATTTCCCTTCACTGGAACTAAGGGGCCTGGCCTGAACCATGAAAAAGAGCCCCAGACCATTATTCCTCATCCACCAAACTTTGCAATTGGCACTATGCATTCGGGCAGGTAGTGTTCTCCTGGCACCCACCAAACCTAGATTTGTCCATCGGACTGCCAGATGGTGAAGCGTGATCCATTACTCCAGAGAACACGTTTCCACTGCTCCAGAGTCAAATGGATGCTGTTGATCATTTCATGAAGCTCCCAACAAACAGTTATTGTGCTGATGTTGCTTCCAGAGGCAGTTTGGAACTCGGTAATGAGTGTTGCAACCCAGGACAGACGATTTTTACCTGCTACACCAGGGCTGCTCAACCCTCTTCCTGGAGATCTACCATCCTTGGACTGAAAACCTACAGGACAGTAGACGCTTCAGCACTCGACTACACGCTTCAGCACTCGGCGGCCCGTTCTGTAAACTTGTGTGGCCTACCACTTCGCGGCTGAGCCATTGATGCTCCTAGACGTTTCCACTTTACAATAACAGCAATAACAGCAGGGCAGAACTCTTACGAACTCTCTTGTTGGAAAGGTGGAATCCTGTGACGGTGCTACGTTAAAAATCACTGAGATCTTCAATAAGGCCATTGTACTGCCAATGTTTATCTATGGAGATTGCATGGCTGTGTGCTCCATTGTATAAACTTGTCAGTAATGGGTGTTGCTGAAATAGCCGAATCAACTCATTTGAAGGGGCGCCCACATACTTTGTATATATATTGTATGTGCCCTCATAAACTAGTCCTGGTTTTTTTCTAGGCCCTTCACACAGCACTGTCATTGTTTGCCTGGACTTACTACTTGATGATTTAGTAGAAGGATAGCACTGGCTGCTCTCATACACAACAAAAATAATACAGGAATCATAGTGATCCCATCCTGACCTGGTTCGGTGTCAGATTCGAGGGGGACGGACGTAGTCCATCCTGCCTAAGCAGGTTTTTACCCACAATCACCTTAGCAAGGAACCCTGTGTCTTCGTCTCCCTTCAACCCTCTGACGGAGTAGTGGTGGGCTCACTGGGAAAAATGGGCAAAGAATTTGTTCTTAACTGACTTGCCTAGTTAAATAAAAGTAAGATACAGATTCAATCACTGCCATTTGCTACACAACCACAGGGTGGTGCTATTTGCTTCCGGTTCAGCAGCATCTCATTTTCTTGAATAGTCAGACAAGACAGATAATGTATTAGATAGATAGAACAATATTGTCCCAAGTCTTGATGATTAGTTGAATCAAGGTGTGTTAGTGCTGGGCTAAAACAAAAACCTACACACCCTTTAACACTTTAGGACTGGAGGAGAAGAGGACTGAATGATGATTGGCTGACAGCCGTGGTATATCAGACAAGTCAACAAGGCAACTCAGTTAAGAACAAATTATTATTTTCAATGATGGCCTACCAAAAGGCCTCCTGTGGAGGCTGGGATTAAAAATATAAATAAATTAAATAAAAATAGGACAAAACACACATCCCGACAAGAGAGACAACACTACATAAAGAGAGACCTAAGACAATGCAGCAACACATGACAACACAGCATGGTAGCAACACAACATAACAACAACATTGTAGCAGCACAAAAAAGGTTACAAACATTATTGGGCAGACAACAGCACAAAGGGCTAGAAGGTAGAGACAACAATACATTACGCAAAGCAACCACAACTGTCAATAAGGGTGTCCATGATTGAGTCTTTGAATGAAGAGATTGAGATAAAACTGTCCAGTTTGAGTGTTTGTTGCAGCTTGTTTCAGTCGCTAGCTGCAGCGAATTGAAAAGACGAGCGACCCAGGGATGTGTGTGCTTTGGGGACTTTTTAACAGAATGTGACTGGCAGAACGGATGTTGTGTGAGGAGGTTGAGGGCTGCAGTAGGTATCTCAGATAGGGGGGAGTGAGGCCTAAAAGGGTTTTATAAATAAGCATCAACCAGTGGGTCTTGCAACGGGTATACAGAGATGACCAGCTTACAGAGGAGTATAGAGTACAGTGATGTGTCCTATAAGGAGCATTGGAGGCAAATCTGATTGCCGAATGGTAAAGAAGCCGGTCGAGAGCACACTTACCTGCCAATCTATAAATTACATCTCCGTAATCTATCATGGGTAAAATGGTCATCTGAATCAGGGTTAGTTTGGCAGCTGGGGTGAAAGAGGAGCGATTACGATTGAGGAAACCAAGTCTAGATTGATCTTTAGCCTGCAGCTTTGATATGTGCTGAGAGAAGGACAGTGTACCGTCCAGTACTTGTACTTGTATGAGGTAACTAGCTCAAGCTCTAAACGGGGCATTCTTTTTAACAAACCACACAACCTTTGTTTTGGAGGTGTTCAGAACAAGGTTAAGGGCAGAGAAAGCTTGTTGGACACTAAGAACGCTTTGTTGTAGAGCGTTTAACACAAAATCCGAGGAGGGGCCAGCTAAGTATTGTCGTGGAGAATTGTTTCAGAAATATAATACTCTCAGAAGAACTTTGTGAGTTCAATGTAGACTTTAATACAAGTTATTAAGAGCCGTGCTGGTCCGCGGAATAGCCGCCCTTTCTTAGCACTGGCTCTGCTTTTATACATACATAGTATTTGTGTACATCACATATGTAAATAAAGTTACTCCCCCTTAGTATCTGCTTTTGGTTACAACGATGGCAGAACTCTTTCCATGTTCTAAAAATAATGTATGTATTGCATGCTTATGTTTTACGTGTTAGTCATCAGTTATCTTATCTACATCTTTCTTCCTGTATCCTGCTGACCATAGCACGTTCAGCTGTCATGAATGCACGTATGGTCTTGGTTAATGTATTCTTTCAAAAATAGAGTATAGCCTGGGTGTCATGAGGCCTGGGTGTCATCTTCTCTTAACGTGCCTGTCCTTGCAATTTCAGCCTTGCAACCAGACCTATGTAATGCTCAGCTCTCTCCTCAATGGTTCGCTCCAACATAATAAGACTATCATTTGCATATAAATGGATGAGAGAGCTTCCTACTGCCTGATCTATGTTGTTGATTTAAATTGAGAAGAGCGTGGGGCCTAGGATCGAGCCTTGGGGTGAGACAGCAGATGTTCTGACTTTATACACTGCACACTTTTAGAGTTTATTATTTGAAAAAGCTAATTGATCATTAGAAAACACTTTTGCAATTATGTTAGCACAGCTGAAAACTGTTGTTCTGATTAAAGAAGCAATAAAATGGGCCTTCTTTAGACCATCTGAGTATCAGCATTTATGGGTTCGATTACAGGCTCACAATGGCCAGAAACAAAGCACTGTCTTCTGAAACGGTTCAGTCTATTCTTGTTCTGAGAAATTAAGGCTATTCCATGCAGGAAAATGCCAAGCAACTGAAGATCTTGTACAAACACTGTGTACTGCTCCCTTCACAGAACAGCGCAAACTCTGTGAAGGGACGCGGCATCCCTAACCGCATCCTCAGAGAATGCTCAGACCAGCTGGCTGGTGTGTTTACGAACATATTCAACCAATCCCTATCCCAGTCTGTTGTCCCCACATGCTTCAAGATGGCCACCATTGTTCCTGTTCCCAAGAAAGATAAGGTAACTGAACTAAATTACTATTGCCCCATTGCACTCACTCCTGTCATCATGAATTGCTTTGAGAGACTAGTGAAGGTCCTTCTGTAGCTCAGTTGGTAGAGCATGGCGCTTGTAACGCCAGGGTAGTGGGTTCGATTCCCGGGACCACCCATACGTAGAATGTATGCACACATGACTGTAAGTCGCTTTGGATAAAAGCGTCTGCTAAATGGCATATATTATTATTATTATATTAAGGACCATATCAGCTCCACCCTACCTGATACCCAAGACCCACTCCAATTTGCTTACTGCCCCAGTAGGTCCACTGATGATGCAATTGCCATCACACTGCACACTGCCCTATCCCATATGGACAAGAGGAATACCTATGTAAGAATGCTGTTTGTTGACTACAGCTCAGCATTTAACAACATAGTACCCTCCAAACTCATCATTAAGCTCGAGACCCTGGGTCTCAACCCCGCCCTGTGCAACTGGGTCCTGGACTTTCTGACGGGCCGCCCCCTGGTGGTGAAGGTAGGAAACAACATCTCCACCCCTCTGATCCTCAACACTGGGGCCCCACAAGGGTGCGTTCTCAGCCCTCTCCTGTACTCCCTGTTCACCCATGACTGCGTGGCCATGTGTGGCAGGTTAAAGGAAATATTCATAGCCTGTTATACATTAAAAAGTATTAGTAAATTCATAGTATGTGAGGATCTTAAAACATCTAAGGTTAAAAAGATGCATTCAGTATTAGTTGATAGAGATTGATAACATTCATATAATAGTGTGAAAGTTAAAATCTGTCAAAGGGTACGAATTGTGAGAGTAATGTGTAAACGTTATATTGATTAGTTTATTTTGTAGTGCCTAAAAGTGTTAATCTGTGATCTACGAAATGCTCTTAATCTATGAGCCGGAGATCGATTGCTCTGGTCTCCACCCATATTCCTGGGGAAAATCGTTGAACTAAACGTTGACTTGAGAATACAACACCGTATCACACTCGTGATTATTTCTCCCCTGTTTTCAGGTACTTTATTGATGATAAAAATAGTAATTTAAATGTTATAACTCGCTAACATGTCAAGTGTTTAAGGTGTGTTTTAGTAACGTCTTGAGGAAGTTAAAGTTAAGTTTGAAGAGAGTAATATTAGCCCTGCTCTGTTGAAGTGAAGAATAGCATCGTACTGAGAGTACCTGCCATTTTATGTCGATTGTGAATGAACATGCGCGTTGTTAATAAGATATTTTGCTGTGTTATTTGTATAATGGGTTTTGTAGAAAAGGCCCATGGAGTTGGTGGAATACTCCTTTAATTCATTGCCATTTACTCAGCTGGGCCAGGGGCGCTTTAATTAGGTCAGGTGGAAATGTCTGACAGATCTCAACTCCATAAAAGGAGGAAATTGCCATCGCCTGATCTCGCTGCTTTCTCTTCCTTAACTCCATCTCATCCAGAAGTTCTGTGCGTCCATGAATCCAGGTAAGTCCACCGACTCTGTTACCTTTCATGTTACCTTTCTGAATTATCAGTGGCGATCGGGAGAGTGGGCCAGGAGCGCGGTTTGGAGCGTAGCTTCAAACATATTGTGTAATGTGAATAGTCAGCTGGGACCGAGAGACTGAAAAACAGTCATCACTAACATAGAGAGGCTGCTGCCAACATACAGACTCAAATCTCTGGCCACTTAAATAAACAGACTTAATAAAGGTATCACTAGTCACTTTAAATAACACCACTTTAAAAGAATGTTTACATATCCTACATTACTCATCTCATATATACAATGGGGAGAACAAGTATTTGATACACTGCCGATTTTGCAGGTTTTCCTACTTACAAAGAATGTAGAGGTCTGTAATTTTTTATCATAGGTACACTTCAACTGTGAGAGACGGAATCTAAAATAAAAATCCAGAAAATCACATTGTATGATTTGTAAGTAATTAATTTGCATTTTATTGCATAACATAAGTATTTGATCACCTACCAACCAGTAAGAATTCCGGCTCTCACAGACCTGTTAGTTTTTCTTTAAGAAGCCCTCCTGTTCTCCACTCATTACCTGTGTTAACTGCACCTGCTTGAAGTTGTTACCTGTATAAAAGACACCTGTCCACACACTCAATCAAACAAACTCCAACCTCTCCACAATGGCCAAGACCAGAGAGGGTGTAAGGACATCAGGGATAAAATTGTAGACCTGCACAAGGCTGGGATGGGCTACAGGACAATAGGCAAGCAGCTTGGTGAGAAGGCAACAGCTGTTGGCGCAATTATTTGAAAATGGGAGAAGTTCAAGATGACGGTCAATCAGCCTTGGTCTGGGGCTCCATGCAAGATCTTGCCTTGTGGGGCATCAATGATCATGAGGAAGGTGAGGGATCAGACCAGAACTACACAGCAGGACCTGGTCAATGACCTTAAGAGAGCTGGGACCACAGTCTCAAAGAAAACCATTAGTAACACATTACGCCGTCATGGATTAAAATCCTGCAGGGCACGCAAGGGCATGCAAGGTCCCCCTGCTCAAGCCAGCGCATGTCCAGGCAAAAAAAAAGGAATACCTATGTGAGAACGCTATTCATTGACTACAGCTCAGCATTCAACACCATAGTGCCCTCAAAGTTCATCAATAAGCTAAGGACCCGGTGACTAAACACCTCCCTCTGCAACTGGATCCTGGACTTCCTGACGGTCTGCCCCCGGGTTGTAAAGGTAGGTAACAACACATCCACCATGCTAATCCTCAACACAGGGGCCCCTCAGGTGTGTGTGCGCTCAGTACCCTCCTGCACAACCTGTTTACCTGCATGGCCAGGCACGACTCCAACACCATAATTAAATTTGCCGATGACACAACAGTTGTAGGCCTGATCACCGACAACAATGAGACAGCCTATAGGGAGGATGTCAGAGACCTAGCCGTGTGGTGCCAGGACAACAACCTCTCCCTCAACGTGATCAAGACAAAGGAGATGATTGTGGACTACAGGAAAAGGAGGACCGAGCACGTCCATTCTGTTCATGCAGGTTGAGAGCTTCAAATTCCTTGGTGTCCAAATCACCAACAAACTAACATGGTCCAATCACACCAAAACAGCCGTGAAGAGCGCACGACAAAACCTATTCCCCCTCAGGAGTCTGAAAATATTTGGCATGGGCCTCAGATCCTCAAAAGGTTCTACAGCTGCACCATCGAAAGAATCCTTAGTGGTTGCATCACTGCCTGGTATGGCAACTGCATGGCTTCCGACCGCAAGGCACTACAGAAGGTAGTGAGTACAGCCCAGTACATCTCTGGGGCCAAGCTTCCTGCTATCCAGGACCTCTATACCGGGCAGTGTCAGAGGAAGGCCCTAAAAGTTGTCAGACTCCAGCCACCCTAGTCATAGACTATTGTCTCTTCTACCGCATGGCAAGCGGTACCGGAGCACCAAGTGTAGGTCCAAGAGGCTTCTGAACAGCTTCTACCCCAAGCCATAAGACTCCTGAACTTCTAGTCAAATGGTTACCCAGACTTTTGGAAAGCCTCCATTTTAATTAGTTTTTACTTTTCTCTTATTCTTATCCATATTTTATTTAAACTGCATTGTTGGTTATGGGCCCGTAAGTAAGCATTTCACTGTAAGGTTATATTCTGCGTATGTGACAAATACAATTTTATTTGATAATAGCGTAGCTGGGTGATTCTGCAACTGTGTGAACTTCTATGTCCTCAGGGTCAATTTTGGGGATTTTATAAAAAAAATGTTTTTATTCTTTATATGTTATGTTCACACAACAATCATCCAAGATTTTATAACAGCTCTCTATCAAGTATTTTTGATACTTTTCAGATGGATTTTATACCTCAATTTCACTGTTTTACACTTGTGCCTGACCCAGACTTTTGAGGTTCTATGTTTTTCTATGAGAAAACATTAATAATTACACATTGTGATGGGTTGGGTTGTACCGTGGCGGAGATCTTTGTGGGCTATACTCGGCCTTGTCTCAGGATGGTAAGTTGGTGGTTGAAGATATCCCTCTAGTGGTGTGGGGGATGTGCTTTGGCAAAGTGGGTGGGGTTATATCCTTCCTGTTTGGCCCTGTCCGGGGGTGTCCTCGGATGGGGCCACAGTGTCTCCTGACCCCTCCTGTCTCAGCCTCCAGTATTTATGCTGCAGTAGTTTATGTGTCGGGGGCTAGGGTCAGTTTGTTATATCTGAGTACTTCTCCTGTCCTATTCGGTGTCCTGTGTGAATCTAAGTGTGCGTTCTCTAATTCTCTCCTTCTCTCTTTCTTTCTCTCTCTCGGAGGACCTGAGCCCTAGGACCATGTCCCAGGACTACCTGACATGAGGACTCCTTGCTGTCCCCAGTCCACCTGGCCATGCTCCTGCTCCAGTTTCAACTGACCTGAGCCCTAGGACCGTGCCCCAGGACTACCTGACATGAAGGCTCCTTGCTGTCCCCAGTCCACCTGACTGTGCTGCTGCTCCAGTTTCAACTGTTCTGCCTTATTATTATTCGACCATGCTGGTCATTTATGAACATTTGAACATCTTGGTCATGTTCTGTTATAATCTCTACCCGGCACAGCCAGAAGAGGACTGGCCACCCCACATAGCCCGGTTCCTCTCTAGGTTTCTTCCTAGGTTTTGGCCTTTCTAGGGAGTTTTTCCTAGCCACCGTGCTTTTACACCTGCATTGTTTGCTGTTTGGGGTTTTAGGCTGGGTTTCTGTACAGCACTTTGAGATATCAGCTGATGTACGAAGGGCTATATAAATAAATTTGATTTGAATTTGATTTGATATCTTCTAGAGAAATAGTAAATTAAATCAAATCCATATCAATATTTATTGTGAGTATGCCCTTTATATTGTTATTTACACAAAACATACCTGTCCATTAGTATTGGTGTCATTTCCACCACTGAGGACAAATTCCTCATTAATAAAGTTTTGTCAAGAGAATGTTAATTTAGTTACCATGGAAACTTATTGTGACACTGAAGCACATGGCTGAAGCAGACAGTTGTTAATGTTAAGTGATGTCCAGAAATTGAAGAAAATTCTAGGTAAATATTGCTTGTGTAGAGAATATATTTATTATCAGTAATTTCCAAACAGTCTATAATTTATTTAATTTGTGGTAGAATTTAGATTTGTAAAAATATATTTTATGTACTTAGTGTAAACTATATGCTAGCTGTAATACTAGCCAAAGCATGCTAAGCAGTCTGTCATTTTTCTCCATAAACAATAGAAGTGTCATTTCCATCACGGTCACTGTGGTGGAAATAACAACATGGTGGAAATGACAAAAATCCATTATGTTATTACTTTTTACTTTTGAAAAAAACTTTCTTCAACTTTAGGCTTATTTAATGTTTTAAATTAATTTAATCTAGAAAATGTTCCAAGGTGTGCACAATTGGAAAACTTAAGTAGTATTTTTCTTTGTTTTTAGAAGATGCCACATGAAACAGCACAGAGGTCACAGACAGAAAAAAAATAAAACATGATCCTATACGATACCAGGAACATCTGCAAAAAGTTCAGGGAAAGATACTGGGAGAAGGGAGAAGTGAGAAGTGAAATCTCTCTGAGCTTACAAAGCGAGAACAAATAAGCAAGAGATGGAAATGCAACCAATGGAATAGAAGACAGACTTTAAAGAGAACAGTTGCAATGGAGACCTACCTATCAGGTAACACACCACCTCAGTCACCAGATGACCTGCAGCCAGAACATGAGACCTACCTATCAGCCAACACACCACCTCAGTCACCAGATGACCTGCAGCCAGAACATGAGACCTACCTATCAGCCAACACACCACCTCAGTCACCAGATGACCTGCAGCCAGAACATGAGACCTACCTATCAGCCAACACACCACCTCAGTCACCAGATGACCTGCAGCCAGAACATGATACCTACCTATCAGGCAACACACCACCTCAGTCACCAGATGACCTGCAGCCAGAACATGAGACCTACCTATCAGCCAACACACCACCTCAGTCACCAGATGACCTGCAGCCAGAACATGATACCTACCTATCAGGCAACACACCACCTCAGTCACCAGATGACCTGCAGCCAGAACATGAGACCTACCTATCAGGCAACACACCACCTTAGTCACCAGAGGACTTGCAGCCAGAACATGATACCTACCTATCAGGCAACACACCACCTCAGTCACCAGATGACCTGCAGCCAGAACATGAGACCTACCTATCAGGCAACACACCACCTTAGTCACCAGAGGACTTGCAGCCAGAACATGATACCTACCTATCAGGCAACACACCACCTCAGTCACCAGATGACCTGCAGCCAGAACATGAGGCCTACCTATCAGGCAACACACCACCTTAGTCACCAGAGGACTTGCAGCCAGAACATGATACCTACCTATCAGGCAACACACCACCTCAGTCACCAGATGACCTGCAGCCAGAACATGAGGCCTACCTATCAGGCAACACACCACCTCAGTCACCAGATGACCTGCAGCCAGAACATGAGACCTACCTATCAGGCAACACACCACCTTAGTCACCAGAGGACTTGCAGCCAGAACATGAGACCTACCTATCAGGCAACACACCACCTTAGTCACCAGTGGACTTGCAGCCAGAACATGAGCCCTACCTATCAGGCAACACACTACCTTAGTCACCAGAGGACTTGCAGCCAGAACATGAGACCTACCTATCAGGCAACACACCACCTTAGTCACCAGAGGACTTGCAGCCAGAACATGAGGCCTACCTATCAGGCAACACACCACCTTAGTCACCAGAGGACTTGCAGCCAGAACATGAGGCCATCATACCTGCCCCTAACATAACTGCCCCTGATGCATGTCCTGTTACCCCTTCCTCATCATCTGCAACAGGAATGAGAAGTTGAATACTTGTTGGAAGGAAAAAGGTTGGAAGAAGTCACTTAAAAACAGGGATCTTTGCATGACAAATGTCAAACTTGATAAAGCTTAACGGAAAACTGAGAAATACAAAAAAAGATATGATCAACAGATGAAGAAAATGGAGAGACAATATTCCCCAAAGACAAATACATAACATAAAATGAAGGGAACTCCGAAGAACTTGAGAAGTATTTGGTGGTTTGAGTGGAAAAACGAAGCTGAAGAGAGAGAGAGAAGGGAAAACAAAGAGGGAAACATGGCGAAGTTCACTGTACATTTGACGGTGAAAAGGTGTGACACACTGCATATTCTATTGGAAGACTTCTCCAAAGGATTGAAAGAGAAGTTGGGGAAACACATGTACAACATTCGACACCAATATTCCAAACTGAGACAATTAAAAGAGATTCTGCAGAAAGAGGAGATCATCGTGCATATTGACTTTGCAGAGAACTCGGGTGCAACTTTCGCTGGGGATGTCTCCCCCACATTCTGAAATTGCATTTTTGTTCCCCTCCAGTTTTATCATTGGAATGTGCTACAAAATAAGGTAAAGGTGTGCTTTAGGACCATGAAGACGCCTCCGAGTGTTCGGATAGGCTGTTTGGAGTGTTTATATGACTGAATAAAACGAATTATAATAAAGTTGCACTTTGGTGATTCTCACAAGCAGGTGACCCTCCACACCTGAGTTGGGTATACCACAAATGACGCCGTTTCACTTCGCTCTCTGAGCTCTTCTATGCGGATGACCCCTCTGCAATGTGGACGGATGACACCTCTCTCAAAAACCTTAGCCTACCGTGAGCTCTGCCCATCGGCTACTTTCGGAATTTTACTTTGTCTTTAATTAATGAAATGTTTAACAATGGTTGTTGTTCAAAATGTTTGCAATAAAATATTGTTTTCATACGCTTTTTTTTATACATAAATGTAATTTCCACCACACCCATATTTTTTTAGGTAAATTGGTATATTATGTATAATTAGTATATTATGTATCATTTACATTGATTTATTTTAGATAGGGAAATCATATTGTTATCATAATCGCTCAAAAAGTTTGGGTGGAAATATCTTATTTTTTTTATGATAAATAAATGTTTTCAGCTGTCACAAAGGCAAGTTTATACATTCAAGCGTTGTGTTGAATTATTAATTTTAGCCAAACCTTAAAAAGCACTAAAATAATACTCAATGCAAGTTAATGTACAAATGTATAAGACGTGTTATAAATTAATTGTATGATATTTCATTTAACTAACACTGATGTTTATGACGTGATGTAAATTAAATGTGTCTATGGCTGTCTGAGAAAAATATATACATTCCTGAATAGTACGATCGCAGCCATTATCAAAAATGATTTCTAGACAAATCAAAGCATGCAGGGCCAAAGAGCCCGAAGTTGCAGAATCACCTGCCAAAAATGTTTAAAAGTTGCCAAGACCTGCACGCGTGCATCGCTATCTCCTCACTCACGTGACCAAATAGTGGACTCTTGCAGCGTTCAAATGCTTGTCAGAACTAGGAGACTGCCGACCTGCTACTTGGTCGACATAAACTGCATGCGTAGGCTCGCCCCACCACTCGCTCTCTTAGCAACAGCCTGCCTCAGTGCGTGATAGTCCGCAGCAGACAGTCACGGTTATGTATGTATGTATGTATGTATGTATGTATGTATGTATGTATGTATGTATGTATGTATGTATGTATGTATGTATGTATGTATGTATGTATGTATGTATGTTAAATGCTATGGTGGCCGTGATGTGACTTAGAAGTAGGCCGCAACCAATACATTTTCAACCGCGACAATGTTTTCAAAGTATCCCAATTTCAGACAAACTGCCGAAATGGCAACCCTGTTCGCGACAATTTCCCGCCGTTTCAACCCCCAAAAAAGGATATCGTCTTTTTGATAACACCTGCCCGAAAGACAGACAAGTGATGTTGATTGATACAAGTTGGGTGAAGGTTGTTGTTTGTAATATGTCTATAATTTGTTTGTGGTATTGTTTTATGTAGTAGGCTACTTTAGCCCACACGACATCGCTCAATGTTATGTAAACAAAACAATTTCCCCCAGTAGCTAGAATTGAGTGAATATTAATGCGCATGGATGCTGTTGTGCTACTACTTATTGTTTATGGATAGATAACGTGTCAGGTAACGTTAAGCTTGCTAGCGTTCTTACTCATCTATTTAATTGTGGTGTTATTTGAGGTAGCCAAGGAACAACGATTCATTTATTTGATGAGGATGTGTGTTTATGGATGTGCGTCATAAAGCTACAGCTATCCCTGTTTTGACAGTGCAATTTTCTCAATTTAGTTTTGTATTTTAATAAAACAATGTGACTGTAAATGAAATGATGTCTTCATGACCGCCATTGCATGACTTTCTATTTTGACAGTGTGTTTCTTATTGAAGCAGGCCGAATGGAAGACCATCAATCAGGTGATCTGCCAAGGAAGGGGAGGACCATAGCCCAGCGGTCAAACCCCAGATCCATGTCTGTCCTCCCTCAGCCAGGCAACTCCCACCAGCACAGCACATGGCTCCATACCCAAAGCAGGACACCCCACCATCCTAAGACCAGAGCTTGTCCCAGGAGACCCCAAACAGCTATGGCTCCATCCTCCCAGCAGCCTCCACTCAACACCAGGCAGGTCCGACCTCTAAAAACGGCTCCAACAACCAGGCAGGTCCGGCAGCCAATGACGGCTCCAAAAACCAGGCAGGTCTGGCAACCAAAGATGGCTCCAACAACCAAAAACATATCTAAAACCCAGAACCAGAGGGCTTCCAGTGCACATAAGGTTAAATGCCTTAAATCCTCCTGTGCCCAGCAGAAGCAGCCCAGAGTACCCAAGCCTGGGGGCTCTGTCCAACCCGTGACCATTAATGTCAAGCCCCAACTGAGATCCCAGCCCCAGAGACCATATACATGGTCCCAGCACAGACACCAGCCACAGGCCCAGTGTCCACAGCCCTATTCCATTAACTCGATCCTCCACCAAGACTCCCAACTGCCCTTCAACCAAACCTAAGCCTTCCATTCCACCTAAATCTAATTCGCCCAAAACTGCCAACCTAAATTCCGGCACAACACCTGGTACATGCCCCCATGATACCACCCCCAGACCCCCTGCTGGGTTACTGCCCCAAGAGGGAGAGGTGCCACCTGTACCACATGAGGTACCCCTTCCACTGGCAGGTGAAGAGGACTGACATCCCGGAATGGGTCAGCCTGGAACCCAGCTCCCAGCTGAAAGAAGAACGTTGGTTCTGTGACCCTGATAAGGAAAGGGTCTACCTAACACATGGGTGAGTGAGTGGCACGACGTAGATGTTGCCCCCCACCACAGATCTTCAGATGACCCTGGCCTATATCCCGATATCTAACCATGAGAAAATGTCTGACCCTGTATCAATGGTAAGGGGCAACTTCTGCCTTATCAGAGTGGGTATAGTTAAGACTTGGGTTACTTACTTGAGGTTGGAGCTTGCAGCTTTAGGATTATTCCATTGGTTCCTTTTAAAATGGGTAGCTGAAGTATTTGACCCAGGTCTGATGGGTAATGGTAATATGTGAAGTAATGTAAGTTTTTCCTCTCTTAATAATCATTCACATTTGAAAGAAAATAACTACTCCCTCATACAGCTCTTCTAGGACTCTCAAGGACCAACTCTGCCTGAACTTTGTCTCACTGATGGTGGAGAATTCCACTGTGTACAGCCAAGTCAGGAGGCTGTCCAACACCACTGGCCCAGAGCTGAACCCTCACTTCCCAACACAGTGGCACTTCTGGGAATCTGACTATGGCTGGGAAGCCTATGGAGAAGTATCCCACCCACCAAACTGTGGGGATTTTACTTCATGTTTGGTGTGAGGAAGTGAAAGCCTACTGGCCATCTCACATTTGACAAAGCAATTTATTTGTTTAGAGAAGTTGTTCTTAGCCCTCAGTCTGTAGATGGCTTTCCTTTCCTTGATGACCTCTGATGGATGAAATGGATTGCTAGAACATGTCCTGACCTTTGAAGTGACCTATGACTCATTTGGAGTAGATTGACTCTAATAACAGATACTGGATCAGCTATTTAAGCAAATGTCTACTGATTAAATTCAGGGCTAGGGAAATCTGTTTCTAGATCTGTGGTTTGGGGCTGACTTCATCCTCCTCCCCTGTACCACCTAGGAGAACCTTGAGCTCATGCTGGACTGTCTTAGTAAGGGTCAGGACAGCTGCAGGCTGGGTAAAGACTGGGCCTGTGTAAATCTCAAGATGCTTACAGAGAGAAACTTCATCAGACTCCACCCACCGCATCAGATGCAGACCCACCTTCCGCTCGCCAGACTCCCTAAGACAACACCTCAGGTACAAGCATGCAGTCCGTTACATGTTGCATTGGATTTCAATGTGGATGTTCTTCATACTGTCTTTCATTTTCATTGCCTTGAGATGTGAAAATCAATTGTAGTGTTAACAAGACAATGTGAATATCCTAGGACACTCCCAGTTGGACAGGTAACCCTCCCCAGTCTTGAGGTGGACCCTATGGAGAATTTCAGCTACCGTACCCACCGATGTGGACCCTGAGTCAAGGGAACCCCTTTTCCATGCTGGAGGTTCCTCCTGGGATGCTGGTGTACAGCACGGTTCACAACCTGTTCCACAGAACCATGCCCAGGATCACCAGCAGGTCCAGAACACCTTCCATTGGGACAAGTATAGAATGTAAGACTTTCCTCGTAACATTCAGCACTTCAAATACATCAAATTGATTCCAATGGAGGGTTGTGTCTCGCATGTTCCATGGAACAGGTGCCTCTCCAGGACCACGCTACAATTGTCCTGTGTGTCCTTCCAGGCAGAAGAAGCACATGGAGGACACGCAGGACAATTGTAGTGTGGTCCTGGAGAGACACCTGTTCTATGGAACATGCGAGAGCGCCGCCATGGACATCTGCCAACAGAACTTCGACCCTCGCGTGGCGAGAACCACTAGTTATTATGGCCGTGGCGTTTACTTCACCTGTGAAGCTTTTCGGTTCCGCCTCTACTCCATCAGAGGGCCGGGGGGAGACTTTACAGACTGTGGGTTCATGTTCCTGGCTAAGGTGCTTGTGGGTAAAGCCTGTGTAGGAAAGATTGACTATGTCCGTCCCCCTCGACTCCCCAACACCACTAAGTCAGGACGTCATCACTACGATTCCAGTGCGGATCAGAAGCATCCTACCATATTTGTTGTTTGACAGCAGCCAGTGCTACCCCTACTACCTCAAGTACAAAGTCCTGGCAAACAATCAGTGCTGTGTGAAGGGCATAGAAAACAGAACCAGGACTGGTTTAGGAGGGCACATTATTTTGGATGGAGTATTGTTGGCTTTACACTTTTATTTACATTTTCACTCAATTGGACAGCCAGTTATTTGCGACACTGAAATGTACTATAACAATGTTCAATTTTTTGTGATACAATTAATTAGGTCGAGTTCAATACTCTTGTGGATTGATTGGTTTCTTTTGTTGCCTTTTTAAGTCACTCAACATTGAGTCTATTTGTAGAACTATAATGAAAACAAAATGTTAGACATGTTCTTTCTTTTGGTAAAGGGCCCTCTGTGGAAGAAATGGACAAGTCACTGTTCCTAACAGCTCATTTTCTTCCATCAACTCTTAAGTTGTCTGTGTTCAATGAGAAGTAAAATAAACTTTCACTGAAAATCCATTCGATGCAATGCATCACTGCTGATCATAGTCAATAAACCAATGTAAATGGATAGTTTTGTAGAAATTAAATATTCTGAAACAGTGGTAGCCAATGTGTATAAATTGTCGTTCTGATTGCCGCTTCTGTGCCCTCTTGTGGAGAAATATCGTGGTCATGGGTGATTGAGTTTAATTTATCTAGTTGACATATCTTTTGTGATGGTGTAGTGTTTGTGCATTTTAAATATGAACTTTGCCATCAATTCAGTTTGTTACTGTGATTTGCATCTGCTGAACACTAAACATTCTCACTTATCTGGATAAATAGTTAATAGAACATTTAATCCTTTTAACTGCTCAAATGAATCATGTAGGGTTGTTAGTATTCATTCATGTTTTAGCCTGGAGAGGGCTAGACTGAGGGAGAGATGGTAGCTAAAATAACTGCAGTCAGTCAGGTGAATAAGTTCATCTTGACACCTTTATTCCTGCCCTGCTGCACATTTGCCATTTTGTTAAAGAGTAAATACATCTTAAATAGTTTATTTTCACAATCAAACTTCCAAACCCACATCCTCTCTCACATGTTCACACTACAGTTTTACAAGGGAGAAGCAAGTCCTTTTTGGTTTCAGTCCTTGGACATTGGGGGGTTTTCCCCATGTTTTTGACCCCAAAAGTCTCCCCTCCCTTCAGACATGGCCTGCTGGCCTTGTATTCCTCAATGACAATTGATGTCCAATTTCTAAGCATTTACCTTTAGATGTGTGCTCATAACTGCCAGTCAGTCAAAGCACAGAGTATAGACAGACAAGGGACATTGTGTGAGATGTAGAATATAACAGCCAACTATAGTTCAGACAACTGTACAGTTCACATCTAACACCAGAGGTCTACTTGATAAACACGTTACATAGCAGGTCAGATTTGTTTAACATTACACAGTAGATCATTATGGGGACAAAGATCTACATTTGTTTAAGATTGGCTATTTATTTAAGGTACAGAGTATTTTTACTTTATGGTTATGGAGTGCCCTATACTAATACAACACAAATAATATTTTCTGTTAAACACACTTTCACAGTTAAGACCCCAAAATCATCAACAATAAATTGAGATTAAAACACAGAAGACCAACATCACCCTGAATCCCTCAGAGCTCCAGAATATAATCTGTGGTCCACACAACACAGTAGAGGTGTTCCATCCAGACAGAGCCAGAAGAGGTATAGTGGCTGTTGTCAGAGGTAACGGTCAAGCCTGTGTGCAGTGTCTTCATATTCAGACCCCTTCATCCCCTGGGTCCAACATATGAAGGGTAGCAACCCAGGAAAGGTGAGATTATCTTGGAGAGTATTGTCTGACTGCAGGGACCTCGTGGTGGAGGGAGCAGGTCAAAACATCTCTTACATGCCAACTGGTGTAATTGTGTTCAGGTAAGATGGGGTAATTCAGAAGAGTGTTTGTTGGAGTGAGACACCTCCTGTACGTATACTAAGGAACACCACTCACATGTATGATAGCAGCAAAAAGTCAGTGATATTAAGCGTTTCTAGCAACAGAATAAAGTGATTTTTTTCCAATATTAAGGTCTATCTTCTAGACAAGAGGTCAAGGTGTTGACTGAAGTCTAATGAGGCATCACAATGTACTACAGTATATGGGTCACTGTGGGTGTAAGTACCTTCAAAAACAGGAGGGGGAGATAAAAAGCCAGTTGCTCTTATAAGGTAAAAAGAACACTTATTGAATTAAGATTGCCATAATTAAACAAACTTAGTTTGGACTAACACACACAAAACCATTAGCTAATCAGACGGGGCATGCTGTACAGAATCTCATCTGGTTGGACTGTTTCAGAGTTGGTTTTTCCTCATGTCTGGAAAGAAACAAATCCCAGAAGGAGCAGATCTCCAATCACCACCAGTGATTCACAACAGTTATCCACAGAGGAAAGCAGACAGACCACAGAAACACCTGCTTCAGGCAAACGTACTACTCTAAGGCATGAAGTACTAGCTAACAAATAATAAGGCAAGTTAAACAGGACCAAGCAGTGTTCATTTGTATTGGCAGCCCTATGCTGCGGTTAGTGTTGTAGAGAGCGCAAAAGGTAGTAGGTCTATCTACACCATTCAATATCCAGACATATCTGGATAAGAGCGTCTGCTAAATGATTCAAATGTAATTGAGAAATATCACAAGCGAACCCCTAGAGTGAAGAACGTTTTCCTCTGACTTTTCTTGCAAAAGAAGTTGGCTCGTACATGACCAGCTTGAATTAAATTATATTCTCAGGGAACCAAAGATCCAACTGAGGAGGCAGTAGCGAGTAGAATGAGAGGTTATTTTATGAGGCCAAAACAGTTTTATCCCACATATTACCAGTAATTTAAGGCAGGTCTTGTGCATTAGAATTTCAATTTCACAGATTTAATCCTGGAACATAAGATACAAAGGCGAGACATTTCTAGACATTCCCGTTTCCTGAGCCTTAAAAACACAGTGAGGACCGATACTTGCAATCTAGAAATGTCAAACTATACTAAACAACATACTGTTGTCTAAGCAAAGGAATAGGAAAGAAATGGATGCCACCAGTGTCTTAAAAGAGCACAATCTCAAAGGGTATTTTGTTCCACTTCCCTGAAAGGCTGTGCACAAATAATCTTTCACTACATAACCATCCCATGGTAAATAATGGCACTGCATGGACCAAGGAATGACGTTAGTCTCCCATCCTTCCAACTATCATTCAGCCAAACCTTGAAGGCAACAGCAAGTAAAACATCACTCATGTACCCCTCCCTTCTCCACCCAAGAAATACAAGCAAATAATAAATAGGGATGAGAGAGATAGTTTATTCCCAATTCTTAAACCTAGTAAGACAGTAAACATTCCTATTGCACCAGAACCTACAATATCTAGTACTATATTACTCCACAAAGAGAACTCTTTAGCACACTGACATGTGCGCACACAGACTTCTGTGGGGGAAGGCAATGGCACTCTGGGAAAATGAGTCCATCCATCGGTCTGATCCACAGCCATGCCCACTTAAGGGCCCCGAATAAGGACTTCCTCACGGTGACAGGTCTTAAAATAGCAACAGCCCATCACACAAAATAAACATCCTGGCTTACTTTACAGTGCTGAGTATGATCACCTTCAAAACCTTCGATCACAAAAAAGTCTGTTTAAAAAAAAAGTTAGGTTTGACAGCTAAACTAACAGTAAAAAAAATAAATCCTATCTGGCGTGTCTTTTGTCATGCTCCATCCCCATACTTGTATCCGTAATAATGAGGTTACTGCAGAGCCCCTCTAGAGAGGAACAAGGAGGCTGGGGGAGGTTAAATTAGGGATGGGGATTTAGGCTACTACTGTCCAGTCTTTCCAGGGGGTCAAATGTAAAAAAAAAAAATCAGGGTTTTGAGGTGTTGGTGAAGGGGACTCACCAGGGATTGGATTCGTGACACCTCCCTTTAAGACCAGTGTTGAGACTGTAAAACAATAACTTGGCAGGAACTCATTGGAGCTGCCCAGCATGATCACACTGGTGAGAAACAGTCATTAGTGGTGTTGCTCTGGCAGACGGACTCAAAGAGGGGACAGACAGCCTAGTCGAGCCTGGTATGGCCTGGCCTGGCAGGGGCAAGATCCCCCTCTCCCAAATGTCTATGGTACAGTCAGCCTGGTCTGCTTTTCATAGACTGTAGTCTTCAGTTTCAAAGTTAGTTGTTGTTTCATCCTCCACCATCATTCTTTAAGTCCATTCTGCCACTAGGTCCACTCCTCACCCCGAACTGGTAACCTGTGGGAGAGAAGCAGAAATGATTAAGACATTGTGTAAGGATTCAGTGTCTCTCTGCTGTGAACAATGTTGTTGATTATGCTTGGGATAAAGTTGATAATGGGCTGAGTTTCTGAACGACCTCCATCACGACACCACACAGCGGCAGCTCATGCAGTCCTGTCCACTCTCGTCCGGAGGGTTGAGCTTCCTCAGTTTGTGCTGCCTGATCTCTCTCACTAGCGTGTAGAAGGCGTCCTCTACCCCCTGCAAATAAACCAAACACACAGTCAGAACAATCTGCAAAAAGGTGAGCATTACATATTTAAAGTTCGTAAACTTGATGGCCATCAACAATATAACTTCAATGTATGTATGTATGTATGTATGTATGTATGTATGTATGTATGTATGTATGTATGTATGTATGTATGTATGTATATATATATATACATACATATATATACACATATATATATATACACATATATATATACATATATACATATATATATATACATATATATATATATATATATACACATATATATATGTATATATACATATATATATGTATATATATATATATATACACGTATATATATATATACACATATATACACATACATACATACATACATACATACATACATATATATATATACACACACATACATACATATATGCACGCCCAATTTTTCAGTTTTTGATTTGTTAAAAAAGTTTGAAATATCCAATAAATGTCGTTCCACTTCATGATTGTGTCCCACTTGTTGTTGATTCTTCACAAAACAATACAGTTTTATATCTTTATGTTTGAAGCCTGAAATGTGGCAAAAGGTCGCAAAGTTCAAGGGGGCCGAATACTTTCGCAAGGCACTGTATACACACACACACACACACACAAACACACGCATACATACATATATATATACATACATACATATATATATATACACACACACATATATATACATATATACATACACACACATATATATACACACACACATATATATATATACACATACATATATATACACATACATATATATACACATACACGTCGCACTGAGGAACACGTACTGCTCTCCGTGTGTGTGTGTGTGTAAGAGTACCTGTCGTGTCTTGGCAGAGGTCTCGATGTAGGGAATTCCGTAGCTGCGGGCCAGTTCCTGTGCTTGCCGCGTGTCCACGGTACGCGACGGAAGGTCACATTTATTACCCACCAGGACCATGGGCACGTCGTCAGAGTCTTTCACACGCTTGATCTGTTCCCTACAGGAGGACAGAAAGATACTGGTCAGTTCCCTGCTTGGTTTAACCCGTTTTTTCAAATATGAGGACCATACTCGACATTACATGGGCCTTAAACTACAGTAACTATCATTTGGAATAACTGTAGTAGTAACTGCTTGTACACATACCCAGTGATGTGGTGGTGAAAATAGGTGGGTAAACTCTGATCGCTGTGAAAAAAAGTTAAGCTCACTATAGTTTCAATGAATTTTCCCGCAAAGTGCGTTTACCCTCCACTGCACCAAGTTTATTATAGTAAAATGAAACGAATCATGAACAAACAATTCAGTAAAATGAAATAAAATAATTAACAAACATTTGAAAAACTAAAACTATTTTCTCTGACTCCAAAACTAGCCAAAATAAAATAAAAAATAACATGAATTAAAAAACTAAATGGGATTTTCAAGCCTTTGGAGGTGGCTTTCAAGATCCTGAATCTGGCGGGTGGTGATGTTTCAAATAGGCCTAGTTTGTGCATCACCATCACTAGCTAAATTGAACAATTGGCTAGGTATCTTGCTTAATTCTTGCACAAAAAAGTTAAAAAGCATTGGATTGGTGTAATCCTGGACAAGATCATTTCTTTCCACCATATTTTTTGCACAAGTCTCTATTCCTTTTAAATCCAAGTCACATTGAGATGGTTTATGTATAAATTAAACCTAACCTATAGCCTGACCCATTTGCACCTTATGCATTACTACCCCCCAGTTGCAAGAAGTAACATCCCAAAAAACAATACAGCACAAACGGTTCCTAGTCTCCCTCACATGCTTTCTGTCCCAAACAGTAAAACAACATAGAAATATTGCTATACAACTAAATAAAAACAAGCAAATCAGGTCTGAAAACGAATGGAAACACAAATGAACTTCAAATAACAATCAGAAAATTAATGTAAATATAAACACAAACTATAATAAGCTTTCTCTGCACCTGTTACACCATCATACCACAACTAATGCATTTTGTAAAGTGTTGCCACAATCAATTCCCAATGAAGGAACAGGGTGTTTGTGGGTCATTTCAGCCTTATGTATTAGGATCCTACCTCCCTCCCCTTCTCTCCATAAACAACACCACAGTCAGACACTAATGGCTGTGCTGTACTGCTGGATGAGGGACGGGGCAGCAAACAGTATGATCTCATCTCTCCAGCATCCATCTAGCCAGCAGGCCAGGGGAGTGTGAGTGTGTGAGGGGAGAGGGTCAGATCTGTTTGGAGCTCAGCACAGTCACAAGCAGGACAGTTAACCGGATAGATGATTTCTAGCGGTGGCATTCCAGGTTGTCGTGCCTGGCATGTGCATGCCCAATGTCTATGGCTGTGTATATGAGGAGATGGATGGGAAGGCAGCAAACAGAATGAGCTAATCACTTAAGCAAGCAGCCAGTCAGATGACTGTGTGACGGGACCAAATGGACTGGGTCAGATCTATACATCAACCCCTCAATTCACCGTCACCACCTAGCAGTAATACCCAATGCAAGCCTAGTGAAGAAATGGAGAGAGACAGGGAGTAGAGGCGGGGAGTGGAGAGAAAGAGACGGGGAGTGGAGAAATGGAGTGGAGACAATAGATTACCATCATCTCCGTCTGGAATTCTTGCCTCCTCCATGCCACTGGGAGTGTTCCTCCTCTGCTCTGCTCTACTCTCCTCCCTCCCTCCGTGTCATTGGGAGTGTTCCTCCTCTGCTCTGCTCTACTCTCCTCCCTCCCTCCATGTCATTGGGAGTGTTCCTCCTCTGCTCTGCTCTACTCTCCTCCCTCCCTCCGTGTCATTGGGAGTGTTCCTCCTCTGCTCTGCTCTTCTCTCCTCCCTCCCTCCATGTCATTGGGAGTGTTCCTCCTCTGCTCTGCTCTACTCTCCTCCCTCCCTCCGTGTCATTGGGAGTGTTCCTCCTCTGCTCTGCTCTACTCTCCTCCCTCCCTCCGTGTCATTGGGAGTGTTCCTCCTCTGCTCTGCTCTACTCTCCTCCCTCCCTCCATGTCATTGGGAGTGTTCCTCCTCTGCTCTGCTCTACTCTCCTCCCTCCCTCCGTGTCATTGGGAGTGTTCCTCCTCTGCTCTGCTCTACTCTCCTCCCTCCCTCCATGTCATTGGGAGTGTTCCTCCTCTGCTCTGCTCTACTCTCCTCCCTCCCTCCATGTCATTGGGAGTGTTCCTGCTCTACTCTCCTCCCTCCCTCCATGTCATTGGGAGTGTTCCTGCTCTACTCTCCTCCCTCCCTCCATGTCATTGGGAGTGTTCCTCCTCTGCTCTTCTCTCCTCCCTCCCTCCATGTCATTGGGAGTGTTCCTCCTCTGCTCTCCTCCCTCCCTCCCTCCATGTCATTGGGAGTGTTCCTCCTCTGCTCTTCTCTCCTCCCTCCCTCCATGTCATTGGGAGTGTTCCTCCTCTGCTCTTCTCTCCTCCCTCCCTCCATGTCATTGGGAAGAGTTCCTCCTCTGCTCTTCTCTCCTCCCTCCCTCCATGTCATTGGGAGTGTTCCTCCTCTGCTCTTCTCTCCTCCCTCCCTCCATGTCATTGGGAGTGTTCCTGCTCTACTCTCCTCCCTCCCTCCATGTCATTGGGAGTGTTCCTCCTCTGCTCTTCTCTCCTCCCTCCCTCCATGTCATTGGGAAGAGTTCCTCCTCTGCTCTTCTCTCCTCCCTCCCTCCATGTCATTGGGAGTGTTCCTCCTCTGCTCTTCTCTCCTCCCTCCCTCCATGTCATTGGGAGTGTTCCTGCTCTACTCTCCTCCCTCCCTCCATGTCATTGGGAGTGTTCCTCCTCTGCTCTTCTCTCCTCCCTCCCTCCATGTCATTGGGAGTGTTCCTCCTCTGCTCTTCTCTCCTCCCTCCCTCCATGTCATTGGGAGTGTTCCTCCTCTGCTCTTCTCTCCTCCCTCCCTCCATGTCATTGGGAAGAGTTCCTCCTCTGCTCTTCTCTCCTCCCTCCCTCCATGTCATTGGGAGTGTTCCTCCTCTGCTCTTCTCTCCTCCCTCCCTCCATGTCATTGGGAGTGTTCCTCCTCTGCTCTTCTCTCCTCCCTCCCTCCATGTCATTGGGAGTGTTCCTCCTCTGCTCTTCTCTCCTCCCTCCCTCCATGTCATTGGGAGTGTTCCTCCTCTGCTCTTCTCTCCTCCCTCCCTCCATGTCATTGGGAGTGTTCCTCCTCTGCTGTTCTCTCCTCCCTCCCTCCATGTCATTGGGAAGAGTTCTTCCTCTGCTCTTCTCTCCTCTGGTCTATTTTGAGGCAGGATCGATCTCATTGGCAGCGTGCTGTAATCACTCCAAGGCAGAAGGCTAAGCTTTCTATTGCTGTGTTAAATGCTAAGGCATGACATCACCCAGCTAGCTGCTGCAGAGAGCTTTCACACAAGACAGCCATGACCCCCCACCGTCACATACAGCCCACTGGCCGGTCAGACACACACACACACACACCTGTACTGGTGGATGTCCTCAAAGGACTTGGTGTTGTTGATGGCGAAGACACAGAGGAAGCCCTCCCCTGTCCTCATGTACTGGTCCCTCATAGCGCTGTACTCCTCCTGACCTGCAGTGTCCAGGATGTCCAGCAGACACGTCTCCCCATCAATCACCACCTGCTTCCTGTATGAGTCCTGAAGGGGAGGGGTGGGGGGGGGGGCATCCTCCAGTTACACTGCTACAGACAGACTGCCGACTGATTCTCTACCCAAGTGTGCACTTGCTCACTCCTGTTTAAGGATTTACAAAAATTGGTTTGATGTGTAAGGATGTGTATAAGTTAAAGGGAACTGTGGCTGTGGACCAATTTAACAAACTCAACCCCTGGTGCACTAAATTAACATACAAACCATCTGTAGGGCATTCACTACCTGCTGTACAATGTAGAGAAAAACGGGGCAATTCAAGAGGGTGCTATGAAATGAATGTCAAAACATATTTTACTTTGCCCAATGTCATTATAAATTACACAGAACTAAATCATTAGATTGTTCTCTACAATATTATAAACCTAATATACTTGTACTTGACCGTGTTGATGAAATAAGAACATCAATTTGCTGTGACCGTTGCTAGTTTAGACTGTGCTGCTCTTGGTTGTATCTCGTCCATATTTGGCGTTGTGAGGTGGTACCATTTGGAGGTGTTTCCACTGGTTTGTCCAATCAAATCAACTTGATACCCTTGTCATTTTCAACTGCAACTGCTTTCATTGCCTATATTGGCAATCAAACTATGTTGAGAGAGGTTGTTTCGGTGGCAATTTAAAGGGAGAGACAAAAACAGGAAAAGATTGTCTTCGCGGAGGGTGGATACTGAAATTCAGCCTCTTAATATTGTAAATAAATATATATTTAGTCCTTATTTAGTTTTTTATTCAGCGGATTTCATTTAGAAAAAGTGCCTGTTTTCACACGCAAACCTGCAGCCACTAGTTGGCATGTAACTTCAACTAACAAGCTGAGCGCATTTACAAGCTGGCCACACTGCTCGGGTCGCATGCACGAGTGTAGATTATTATTATTATATATATTTTTTTACACATGTTATCTATCATTGCACCCACCCTGCTCGTGAGCGTCTGCGTAGCCAGGATCTAAAATAGAACTTGCTTCTATTTGTGACGCAAGTCATGCCTCTTCCATCTTCTCATTGGCATATACCCACGTGCCATCACCTCATTGATTTTTTGGAGCATATACCCACGTGCCATCACCTCATTGATTTTTTGGAGCATATACCCACGTGCCATCACCTCATTGATTTTTTGGAGCATATACCCACGTGCCATCACCTCATTGATTTTTTGGAGCATATACCCACGTGCCATCACCTCATTGATTTTTTGGAGCATATACCCTTCCTGTTTGGCCCTGTCCGGGGGTGTCCTCGGATGGGGCCACAGTGTCTCCTGACCCCTCCTGTCTCAGCCTCCAGTATTTATGCTGCAGTAGTTTATGTGTCGGGGGGCTAGGGTCAGTTTGTTATATCTGGAGTACTTCTCCTGTCCTATTCGGTGTCCTGTGTGAATCTAAGTGTGCGTTCTCTAATTCTCTCCTTCTCTCTTTCTTTCTCTCTCTCGGAGGACCTGAGCCCTAGGACCATGTCCCAGGACTACCTGACATGAGGACTCCTTGCTGTCCCCAGTCCACCTGGCCATGCTCCTGCTCCAGTTTCAACTGACCTGAGCCCTAGGACCGTGCCCCAGGACTACCTGACATGAAGGCTCCTTGCTGTCCCCAGTCCACCTGACTGTGCTGCTGCTCCAGTTTCAACTGTTCTGCCTTATTATTATTCGACCATGCTGGTCATTTATGAACATTTGAACATCTTGGTCATGTTCTGTTATAATCTCTACCCGGCACAGCCAGAAGAGGACTGGCCACCCCACATAGCCCGGTTCCTCTCTAGGTTTCTTCCTAGGTTTTGGCCTTTCTAGGGAGTTTTTCCTAGCCACCGTGCTTTTACACCTGCATTGTTTGCTGTTTGGGGTTTTAGGCTGGGTTTCTGTACAGCACTTTGAGATATCAGCTGATGTACGAAGGGCTATATAAATAAATTTGATTTGATTTGATTTGATACCCACGTGCCATCACCTCATTGATTTTTTGGAGCATATACCCACGTGCCATCACCTCATTGATTTTTTGGAGCATATACCCACGTGCCATCACCTCATTGATTTTTTGGAGCATATACCCACGTGCCATCACCTCATTGATTTTTTTGGAGCATATACCCACGTGCCATCACCTCATTGATTTTTTTGGAGCATATACCCACGTGCCATCACCTCATTGATTTTTTGGAGCATATACCCACGTGGGTGAATGAAAGATGAACTGAGGTCCACAGTCGAGTTGGTGGTGGTAATGCGCCTTAAAGAAAAGTTGGTTGCCAACCACCATATAAAGTCCAAAGAAGAAGCAGCCTGAAGGAGGAGAATTTGCTAGAAACAGTTGGATTATCCTTTTATCTGTGGATTAATTGTCAGAGTTGAAGACCTTCTGCATTTCAAGTAAAATAACAACCCAATGTTTTATATCCAATTCAGACAGCAAGCAAGCTAGCTAGAAACAGCAAGCTAGCTAAATTGCCATAAATGTTTAATGCTTTTCGACCTGTCCCCAAGTTAAGATAATTGGTTCAGAGTTTGTTTTGATATTTCAACCGGTGTCCTGATTACTTCTGGTGTGGGGGGACAAATTGCGCGTGTGCGGTCTGGTCAGCATGTTCGAGTTCTATTGAGCAGTCAGCACTTCATGATCATTCCAGTGATAACATTATATTCACTCTAAACATCTCAGAGTAAATCTTCTGTAATGTTTGAACCATATAAGGTAGACATGGGTTTTGGATGATTTATTTTCTGAATTCTCTATGGAATGGACACATTTGTATGAACCTTGAATGAATTCATCCTTTTATGGGTGAACACCCTACAATCTGTAATGAATGCGCTAATGAAGTATAAGCTGAAATACATTGATGCGTGTTCAGTATACTAACCAACCATTTACACATGTCTCTTGACTAGGCTTAAAGCAGGAGTCTGGATCTGGGACCTGATTGATAGTCTCTCTCACACACAGGCACACATGCGTGCTGTGTGACTGGCCATGCTGTGTGACTGGCCATGCTGTGTGACTGGCCATGCTATGTGACTGGCCATGCTATGTGACTGGCCATGCTGTGTGACTGGCCGTGCTGTGTGACTGGCCGTGCTGTGTGACTGGCCGTGCTGTGTGACTGGCCGTGCTGTGTGACTGGCCGTGCTGTGTGACTGGCCGTGCTGTGTGACTGGCCGTGCTGTGTGACTGGCCGTGCTGTGTGACTGGCCGTGCTGTGTGACTGGCCATGCTGTGTGACTGGCCATGCTGTGTGACTGGCCATGCTGTGTGACTGGCCATGCTGTGTGACTGGCCATGCTGTGTGACTGGCCATGCTGTGTGACTGGCCAGAGAAGAGGTAGTGGTATCAAAAGGGGCAGAGTGCAGGGCCAAGGTTTAGCGTCCCCACACACAGACACAGGGTGCAGGGTCTTTCTGTGCTAGTGCATAGGGGCCAGGAATGCACACACAAAAAGGACATTGTCTGGCCAGAGGTAGGCGTGGTGACAAAGAGAGAGGGAGGGAAGAGAAAGCAGACTCTTGTTCCCTCTCAGTCTCTAAAAATATCATATAGTGAACAGAGGAACTCAATTAGGAGTAGCGGTGTAGTAAAAAAATATTTTTTAATTTAAAAAAAAATATATTTTTTAACCTGACATTTGGAGAATTGAATTGATAATGAGTAGCCTGTTTGGTAATGAGATCTGGTAGTTAAGTGGTCTCTCCAGTGAGACAGTAGTCACACTAGCCTACTCCACTCTGTTAACTACAGACCAGGGGAGGGACCACATCCGCATGACATCAACCACAGTGATCAGCTACAGATGTGGACAGAAGCTCTGGAAACGCACTTGGGTTCCCGAGAAGCGCAGTGGTCTATGGCACTGCATATCAGTGCCACGAGCGTCAGTAGACTAGGGATGCACGCTATATCGGTAAGCATATTGGAATAGGATGATATTAACTAAAAATGCCAACATCGGCCCGATGTCTAATTTAACGTCAACGTGCAAAACCGATGTCAAAGCTGATGTGCATACCTATATAACGCAATGACGGCACGAACAATACAGAAGTACACGTGCAACACAGCATTCCTAACCTAGCCCATGTCTGCTGTGTGGATCTATTTTGAAGTTTCAAAGGAAGATAACAAAAAGGCCAAATGCAACATTTGTGCTGCTGTTATTACCAGAGGGGAGAAAGTGAAATCTTTCCATACCACAAACCGAATTACTCATTTAAAAGTGCATCATCTCCAGACGTTCAGCGACTACTTAGAACAAAAGCAGAAAACAAACTATGTGCACACTTCCAACAACTAAACACGTTCAAGTCAAGCAGTCATTTGAAAGAGTAAGAACATTTCAGCAAGACAATTCAAAGGAGAAATCCATTAACACCAAGATAATGGAATTCATTGCCCTTGACGATCAACAGTCCTCTGTCGTGGATGATGTTGGCTTTCGCCGTACACACTACCAAGTAGGCGTTATCTTTCAGATGTTGCCCTACCGGAGAAACGCACATCCTTGAACTACTTGCTATGGGCGTCACTGCTATTAGCTTCCCGACTGACATTTGGACCAGCGACGGCAGCTCCATGAGCGTGCTGAGTCTGACAGCACAGTGGGTCGACGCGGATTTCGTACTGAGGAAAGTCATATTGCATGCTCAAGAATGTGCTGGTTCTCATACCACTGCTGACATTTCAATGGCATTTGAGAACATGTTTGAAACATGGAACACACTCCTAGCGCTATTTGAACAACTGACTCAAGAAATAAGCTACTTAACTGCGTCTGCAGCAGGCGTGATACCCTCTGTCATTGCATTGAAACGTCTGCTCAACAAAGACCCAGTCTGTGTCGGCAGTTAAAACTTGAAAAGTACTCGACCAGAGGCTGTGAACAAGCGAGTCGGTGGGTACAAGGACTGCTACTTTGATGCAGACAAGAAACGGGGATTACGTGAAATGTTAGACACAGCTGGACAAGATAGAAACGGACAGTGACAGTGCGCACCGGGGAAGCGAGACCATGGACAGACAGAGCTGAAACTTCACTGCTTGACATGTATGATGAAATCTTGGTTGAGAATGAAACGACTGAACAACGAAACAACACAGCAAGTAAGTGAAAGAAATCGGTTTTGATTATGTTTTACTTGTAATGGGGACATATGTAAATGCAAACAAAATTACTTTTTGGTTAGTGTGTGTGTTTCAACAATTTAACTGTACTATAATGCTTAAAAACGTCATAAAAATGTGAAATATTGGTTACCGGTATTGTTTTTTTAGCAAGGAGAATATTGGATATCGTATCGGCAAAAATGTAATGTCGGTGCATCCCTACTACAGACCCTGGTTTGATTTCAGGGTGTATCACAACAGGCCCGTGATTGGGAGTCCCATAGGGCGGCACAAAATTGGCCCAGCGTCGTCTGGGATAGGGTTTGGCCAGGTTAGGCGGTCATTGTAAATAAGAATTTGTTCTCAACTGACTTGCAGAGTTAAAATAAAAAAATTAACAGTACATACCTCTATGGTGGGGTCGTATTCATCCACAAAGTGGTTCTGGATGAGCTGGATGGTGAGTGCACTCTTCCCCACACCTCCAGCCCCCACCACCACCAACTTGTACTCAGTCATCCTCACTGCTCCCCACACACACTGCTGTGAGAGAGAGAGGAGAGAGCAGCAGATAGGAGGGGGAGAGAAAGGTTCATACATTTCACAATGTTTTCTGTTCTTAGATGTCTATTCATTCGCACGTGTTCTGTTTGACATTAGCTTCCCCGAACCCCTACCTCACTATTTTGTTTACCACCACCTCTGCCCAGAGGTGAGATGTATGTAGGGCGGCTGAGTTTGAGTCCCCATCAGAGGAATGTCAAATGTGCTGAAGGTACTCAATGTTCCAATTCGCTCCCACACAACAGGAGAGAGACACACAGAGAGAGAGGGAGAGGTTTGACACCGAGTGCTCCTCATTGATGCCTACCTCACAAATCAGAAGCCTCATGGTTTTTTTTATACAGCATAGAGGTGCTGTTTCTCTGAAAGCATGTGTGTAGCGCGTGAGCAGAGCATTTGAATAGCCCCTTAATGACAGTTGAGTATGATGCTTCTTCTGGTTACTGATAGTTTCTTGATGGGCGCAAGCCTGACTGTTAGAACTGCCAAATTCGCCCATGGATAGATGACTAGTTGAAACTGTATGGCTGAGAGGGATGATGCATAGGGAATAGCAAATAGGTCTGACAGAGGACTGGCAAACATACAGTAAATTGAGAAATCATGTAACTAAACAAAAATAAGAAGAAACTATACTATGGAACAAAGGTAAATTATATAAAAGAATGATTGTAAAACGCTCGAGTACTTCACATGAAATTCCAGGCAAAAAAAACCTAACTACGCTCCAACTGTCGTCATTGAGGCAGATGGCTTGTTCATAACAAAACCCTTTCATATTGCCAACCACTTTAGCAAACTTATCAACAATTTAAAAAAAAAATCTTAGGCATGACATACAAACAACAAATACTGAGCCTTCATATTCCTGCATAACGGACCAAATAACGAAAGACGAGCACTGTAGTAAAGTTCCACAAAGTGGGTGTGGAAGAGGTGAAAACTACCTGAAACCATCAACCTGGATGGTAAATTGCAGAGGTTGGTAGTGTAACGGATGTGAAACGGCTAGCTTAGTTAGCGGTGCGCGCTAAATAGCGTTTCAATCGGTTACGTCACTTGCTCTGAGACCTTGAAGTAGTAGTTCCCCTTGCTCTGCAAGGGCCGCGGCTTTTGTGGAGCGATGGGTAACGATGCTTCGAGGGTGACTGTTGTCGATGTGTGCAGAGGGTCCCTGGTTCGGGCCCGGGTATGGGCGAGGGGACGGACGTAAAGTTATTCTGTTACAGTAGCGGAATACATTGTGACTCCTGTTTGCCACATATTCAATTTAAGCCTCGAAAAACAGTGTGTGCCCTCAGACATGGAGGGAGACAAAGGTCATTCCACTACCCAAGAATAGCAGAGCACCCTTTAATGGTTCAAACAGCCAACCAATCAGCCTGTTGCAAGTGCATAGCAAACTTTCAGAAAAAAATTGTGTTTGATCAGTTATTTTATAGAAAACATTTACATTACATTTAAGTCATTTAGCAGACGCTCTTATCCAGAGCGACTTACAAATTGGTGCATACACCTTATGACATCCAGTGGAACAGCCACTTGCATCTAAATCTTTTAGATTCTCAGCATGATTGATTATAGGGAAGGACACTCAACATGCTCGGCACTGACACAAAGGACTGATGATTGGCTGAAATAAATTGATATTAAGATTCTGGGAGCGGTTTTGTTAGACTATAGTGTTCTCTTCCATGTGCAAACAAGGGTGTCCAAGAGAATGTTTAAGTCCTTTGGTTCCTCAGATTTCCGAAAACCAATGCCGTTAAATCCAACGTGGTTGACAATGGTGACAATATTAGAATAGTTGTCTAATACTGAGGGCAGGAGGGAGTTGATGTCTTGGACATGGGCACCTGGGTGACAGACCCTGGTCGGCCCACAAGCAGGCCAAAAAACAACTAATTACACCATTGAGCTGCCCACAACGATGGTGGTCGTGATTGACTCCGATGGGGAAGGAAGAAGGGGAACAGAACGGGCCTGCCCCGGGCAAGGAGGAGGAGGTGTGCTTCGACTCATGCCAGCTTCACCGCACATGTACCAGCGGATGGCTTCGGAATCATCGGGGAGATGAAGGACCTTGTTTCCTTTGGTCAGCACCCCTGAATGGCTGCTGGCTGTTGGTGTACTCCCAGGATCAGCACTGACTCCCGGAGCAGGTATGTCCGCCACCAGCAGAGCGAAGCTGTTCAATAGCGGGATCTGATCTTCTATAATATTTTGAGTCCAACCAGACTGCCTTCCACCCAACCTCCACCTTGCCAGTGTGCAGTCTCCCACTGGCCTCGGAGTTGAGCTTACCATGTGTCCAATGGATTGGAGCAGGTCAGTACCGCCCAACTCATCGACCCCTTGGCTGTAGGAGGCATCCACCGAGAGCAACTTCTCCCAACCATCCAGGAAGAGTTTGGTGATGAACAATGCTTTTTCCAGCATGATGGAGCACCTTACCATAAGGCAAAAGTGATAACTAAGTGTCTCGGGGAACAAAACATCGATATTTTGGGTCCATGGCCAGGAAACTCCCCAGACCTTAATCCCATTGAGAACTTGTGGTCAATTCTCAAGAGGCGGGTGGACAAACAAAAACCCACAATTTCTGACAAACTCCAAGCATTGATAATAATATAATATATGCCATTTAGCTGACGCTTTTATCCAAAGCGACTTACAGTCATGTGTGCATACATTCTACGTATGGGTGGTCCCGGGAATCGAACCCACTACCCTGGCGTTACAAGCGCCATGCTCTACCAACTGAGCCACAGAAGGACCACATGCAAGAATGGGCTGCCATCAGTTATTTGATAGCATGCCAGGGAGGATTGCAGAGGTCTTGAAAAAGAAGGGTCAACACTGCAAATATTAACTCTTTGCATCAACTTCATGTAATTGTCAATAAAAGCATTTGACACTTATGAAATGCTTGTAATTATACTTCAGTGTTCCATAGTAACATCTGACATCCAGTAACATCTGACATCCATGAAGCAGCAAACTTCATGGAAATTCATATGTGTCATTCAAAACTTTTGGCCATGACTGTACACTGATCTGTTGCGTGTGCTGATGACGTCTGTTGCATGATGTGTGAGAATGCAGTTGTACAAACGGTAATATTGGCTAGTTTTGCTTTTATTAAAAACATTTTAATATTGTTCTATAGTGTACCACGGGGCAGCTGGCTAGGGCCATTATTGTTTTCTGTTTTTACTAAAGACCTTGAATAAAGCCTGGGCGTCTATGTACGCTGACGACTCAACAGTATACACGTCAGCTGCAACAGTAAAATAAATAACTGAAACCCTTAACATAGAGCTCCAGTAAGTTTTAGAATGGGTAACTAGCAATAGGCTGGTGCTACATTTATTTAAAAAAAATAAAAGGCATTGTTTTTGTGACAATTCACTCACTCAAGCTAATTTATTCTTGAATAAATGTTGTGATTGAGCAAGTTGAAGAGACTAAACTGCTGGGTGTAACCCTAGATAGCAAGCTGTCATGGTAAAAACATATAGAGTCAGCGGTTGCTAAAATGGGAAGAGGTCTGTCCATGATAGGACATTGCTTTGCCTTCTTCACATCTCAGTCGACCAGACATGTCCTGCGGGACTTAGTTTTGTCGCACCTGGACTACTTCCCAGCTGTGTGGCCATGTGCGGTAGAGGAACATAGGTCATTTGCAGTTGGCCCGTAACAAAGCGGCACGTATTGCACTTCGACATGCATCTCAACCTCTCCTGCCTCCAAGTTGAGGAGAGAATGACTGCATCTCAAATTGGTCTTTGTGCGGGGTGTCGAAGGTACTGAACTGTCTGTTCAAAAATTTAGCACACAGTTTGGACACTCATCACATGCAACCAGAGGTCTCTTCAGGTCCAGAACAGGCCGAGAAACACACAGTATTAAATAGAGCCATGACTACATGGAACTCTGCCATCCCATGTAAGACAAGATAGCAATAAAAACAGATAAAACACCTTACTACACATTAGTTAGCAGTAATGTGACCGACAACGAGGCTTGAAAATTACCATAGTTATGCACTTGTATTTTGTACTTGCTAATATAATACATTTTTATAAATATTATTAAAATGGGTTAACTGACCACAACCCATTCAATTAATATTAAGTGTTTATTTGGCACCAGGAGAGCACAGTGCATGGAAGAAAGCAGTGAGATATGCAATATTGTTCTGTTTCTGGAAATGGCAAGCCTAGTTCATGGCTAGCCTCGGATGCAGAGTGCGGGGCGCTTCATTTTGGTCGCGCAGGGATCAAACTCCCCCCTTCCCCAGAGTCAGCCCCGGGTCTTCAGGGCTGAGCCCCGGAGGTTCTGTGACATCCCTGCTGGGATCCACACAAAATATGAAACATTATATAATACAGAACATTAATAGACAAGAACAAGGACAGAACTACATACATTTTAAATGTCACACAGCCTACATATTCATACATACAGACAATATCTAGGTCAAATACAATCCGTGCAAATTACAATACAAAATATATAACATGGCTTTGTCTCCTTGAGTGCCTGTTTGTGTAGCTAGTAATGCTGTGAGCACTGTGCAGTTCCAAAACAATCCAAAGGGTTTCAGCCTAGACCACAAATGTATGTTTTGCATATGTACAAATACAGGCACCTAACATGATTGAAAATCATGAAACAGCCACATGAGCTCAGCCATCCACATAAAGAGACGCACGTCCAATTATTGAACTGGGAACATTTTCACACAGAAATTTTACAACATGATGTCACAATCAGAACGATTGGGTTAAAGCCCCGAAAGCCCGCACCTGGTGACGTCAATGAACCCCAGTAAGAGTTGCTGGTTCTTTTGCAGCAGCCAATAGGGATCCTAATAAAATACCGATTCTAGACGCATTAAATAATGGCAAACTAATGCAAAAAAATCATTCATAATTTCTCTGATATGTTCCATAGAAAATAGATATCTGCACACCGTATTGAGTGTACTTTGTGGCACTGCAGCAGTGAAAGCCACTGGGGTCAGTGAGTTCAGAGGAGAGGACAGAGAAGGGGAAGCCGTGCAGTCAGAGGGTTTTTGGACTCCCAGGTGTACCTCGTCACCCCCCCAGTGGTTGGGTCCGGCGCAGAAATTACACAGGGCTACTCTGTCATAAATCAGGGGCTCTCATTAAACAACTCGGGCCATATTCATTAGTTTTGCAATGGAAAATGTTTTCAACAAAAACCGAGCACTTCTTATTGGACAAGGTAGGTCCCTCCCCATTTTTCCTGCCCGCTTATACATGTCTCCTAGTGAATATGATCCAGTTGGACCAGGTCCTGTTCTCTTCCAGAACACATCCTTTCCTCATCCCATCCCGGCTGTATCACACCTGGCCGTGATTGGGTGTCCCATAGGGTGGCACACAATTGGCCCAGCATCATCCTGGTTTGGTCGGGGTAGGCAGTCATTGCAAATAAGAATTTGTTCGTAACGGACTTGCCTAGCTAAATAAAGGTTACATGTAAATAAAATAAAAATCACGTGTCTGACATGACTGGAGAGGGACTCAAAACACACAGGCGGTGTGTGTGAATCCTTCAGAATGCATCCTTCAGCCTGTTTTGACCACTGATCTGAGAGGCCAGAACATGACAGGTGAGAGCTATATGGTGGAAATCTACTGTATCCAATCCATTCACCGATCAGTGATGAAGGAGAGGGAGGGAGCAATGTAAGAGTAGAGACCCTGACACAGTAAGGTGTCGAGTTGAACGGTATGTACACATCCAGTCTCTCACTGCAACAGATTGCAGAATGGAGCGTGTCTGACAGAGATTGAGATAACCATGGACACTAAGTTATTCCAACAGATCATCAGATATGAATGTAGCCTAGATGACACAGAGGACATACTGGTGATGGTATTGCTCCATGTGTCACAACACACAGTTAGTGTGTAAACCTACAGAACAGTGTCAGACTACAGTGGTTCACTCATAGGACATCAGTGCCCTAAAACAAAAACAGCTAACAGAAAGCTATCAACTTGTAATTTTCCCATACGATCTCAGCACATGCATCACAGGTACAGTCTCAGTAAACTAAGCCAACCAGTAGGCTTCTGATTTGACAAGCTAAAACCCCCTACCCCAGTGAACTGGGTAGTGTTGCGTGGCTAAAAGAGACACTCAGCTGAAGTCCAGCCACTGTACTCTCGCTCTTGTGGCTGACAGGTTGGGTCAGGGTGTCAACTGTCAAGTAAGCTGAACCATACATACTCACATACTCACGCACACACAATGGCCCGTGAAATGACAAAGGACATGAGCCAAACAGCAGCAGTGGGGAGTCATAAGGGCGATGTTGTTGGTATACACTCAGCAGCTTACCATCAGTCAGTTAGCCTACATATCCTTCTCATGACCACTTCTCTACGGCAGGACACCGTGATGAAGAGTCAGTGAAGGGGTAAACTGACCGCAATAAGGACTATTCTTTGCCCTGTGATTGATCATGACAGGTTTATTGAAGAGCCTCCCTTGTCCAATAGCTCGACACAGATTTTTTTTTTAAAGATATGGGACAGCCAACCAACTCACACCTCCTCCCACTAGAACCCAGTGTATGGATCTGCCCGACCCTTTATCTTCTACTGTACCCACACACACATTCCTCTAAGCTACGCGCATGCACAGCTCCCCTCAGACTGCTGTGCAGAAGAAATATCAGACAATGCAGAAAAGCACAAGAATGAACTTCACTCAACTTTCTAGAATTTTCCACTTTAGTTAAGACGATCAACATTTCACTCTGTGGGAATTGTGCTCGTATCATCACAATATTAGCCACTTTCAATGTAACATACCAAAAGAAAACAAACTATACAAGGTTTAGTATGCAAAACTATCTGTGCAAGGGAGCACATTGGAGGAGGAGTGTATTGCATTGCAGTACTCTATACAGACCGGTGCGCCATAACCAATCAGAGCTGTAGTAGGCTTATTTGCAAATAGCCATATATGGATCTGTGCCATTCACTTTGAACTGGACTGTATTTAAAGCACTAGCTGTCACAAGTAGATGACCTTTATTGATATCAAAGTGAGAGCTGAATGTAGCCACCTGTGCACATTTGTTCAAATTGTTTGCTAATTAGTGAGTTATTAGTCCAGTTAGCCATTTTCTTGTCAACAATTGGTTGCTTCCAACAGGAGCACAAAATGTGTGCATTTCTAACTATCTTTGATAGGTAAAGAGCTTTTTTTGTCTTAAAGGGGCAGTGTTGCATTGAGACAGTCTTAAATAAGCTAAGTAGCCAATAGGCAGAGGGTAGCATAACTTGTCTGTTTCTCTCTCATTTTTTAATTTTTAATTTATTTCACCTTTATTTAACCAGGTAGGCAAGTTGAGAACAAGTTTTCATTTACAATTGCGACCTGGCCAAGATAAAGCAAAGCAGTTCGACACATACAACGACACAGAGTTACACATGGAGTAAAACAAACATACAGTCAATAATACAGTATAAACAAGTCTATATACAATGTGAGCAAATGAGGTGAGAAGGGAGGTTGTTACGGATACAGTTATCCTGTGTCTGTGTGTATCCTGTGTGTGTGTTTCTTTTCTCTCCTTCTCCCCTCACAGGTGAAAATCATCACTCCCCAATCAATCATCAATCAGAAGACACACCTCCTCCTATTTCCTGACCTATCACAGTTCCTTCCCCATGGTTTAAAAACCCCATCATTTGTTTGTTCTAGAGCTCAGCTCAGCTCATCTCTAGCTCAATCTCTCTGTAAATGCCATGTCTGTAGGTCTCTGTGTTTCACTCTCGCTTTGTGTCTTAAACCTCTCTTTTGTTTAAAGCACCTCCATAGCACTTTCATCACCTGTGAGTATTGTTTTTGGTTATGGTGTTTGTTTGTTGCTGGTGGGAAAAGGGGGTAACCAAGACAAGTCGCCCATGGGCATACACTACCCGTAGGTGAACTTTGTTAAATACACTAGTTAGAACTGGGCGGACCACCCACTGTATTTTTGGTTAGTTAGTTAGCTGTTGTTAAAGTAGGCTAGTCTAGCTTAGGGGTGTGTTTTTGTATACTTATTGTTTCTTTCCTTGGGTCCAGCTCAGCCCCTTTTCCTGCTCCCCCCATTACCGTGTGTTTATAAATAAACCTAGAGTTTGACGGTAGATTATTTCGTGCACACTTTTACTTTGTCACAATAATAATTTGCATGAGTTATGTTACGGGTCTCATCACCATCCCCCCTAGACCGTCGGGCCAAAAGGGATTCGTAACAGAGGTAAAGGCAAAAAAGGCCATGGTGGCAAAGTAAATACAATATAGCAAGTAAAACACTGGACTGGTAGTTTTGCAATGGAAGAATGTGCAAAGTAGAAATAAAAATAATGGGGTGCAAAGGAGCAAAATAAATAAATAAATTAAAGACAGTTGGGAAAGAGGTAGTTGTTTGGGCTAAATTATAGGTGGGCTATGTACAGGTGCAGTAATCTGTGAGCTGCTCTGACAGTTGGTGCTTAAAGCTAGTGAGGGAGATAAGTGTTTCCAGTTTCAGAGATTTTTGTAGTTCAGTCATTGGCAGCAGAGAACTGGAAGGAGAGGCGGCCAAAGAAAGAATTGGTTTTGGGGGTGACTAGAGAGATATACCTGCTGGAGCGTGTGCTACAGGTGGGAGATGCTATGGTGACCAGCGAGCTGAGATAAGGGGGGACTTTACCTAGCAGGGTCTTGTAGATGACATGGAGCCAGTGGGTTTGGCGACAAGTATGAAGCGAGGGCCAGCCAACGAGAGCGTACAGGTCACAATGGTGGGTAGTATATGGGGCTTTGGTGACAAAACGGATTGCACTGTGATAGACTGCATCCAATTTGTTGAGTAGGGTATTGGGGGCTATTTTGTAAATGACATCGCCAAAGTCGAGGATTGGTAGGATGGTCAATTTTACAAGGGTATGTTTGGCAGCATGAGTGAAGGATGCTTTGTTGCGAAATAGGAAGCCAATTCTAGATTTAACTTTGGATTGGAGATGTTTGATATGGGTCTGGAAGGAGAGTTTACAGTCTAACCAGACACCTAAGTATTTGTAGTTGTCCACGTATTCTAAGTCAGAGCCGTCCAGAGTAGTGATGTTGGACAGGCGGGCAGGTGCAGGCAGCGATCGGTTGAAGAGCATGCATTTAGTTTTACTTGTATTTAAGAGCAATTGGAGGCCACGGAAGGAGAGTTGTATGGCATTGAAGCTTGCCTGGAGGGTTGTTAGCACAGTGTCCAAAGGGCCAGAAGTATACAGAATGGTGTCGTCTGCGTAGAGGTGGATCAGAGACTCACCAGCAGCAAGAGCGACCTCATTGATGTATACAGAGAAGAGAGTCGGTCCAAGAATTGAACCCTGTGGCACCCCCATAGAGACTGCCAGAGGTCCGGACAGCAGCTGAACGGATTTGGGAGAAGGAGAAATGGGGAAGGCTTGGGCGAGTTGCTGTTGGGGGTGCAGTGCTGTTGACCGGGGTAGGAGTAGCCAGGTGGAAAGCATGGCCAGCCGTAGAAAAATGCTTATTGAAATTCTCAATTATGGTGCATTTATCAGTGGTGACAGTGTTTCCTGTCTTCAGTGCAGTGGGCAGCTGGGAGGAGGTGTTCTTATTCTCCATGGACTTTATAGTGTCCCAGAACTTTTTTGAGTTAGTGTTGCAGGAAGCAAATTTCTGCTTGAAAAAGCTAGCCTTGGCTTTTCTAACTGCCTGTGTATAATGGTTTCTAGCTTCCCTGAACAGCTGCATATAACGGGGGCTGTTCGATGCTAATGCAGAACGCCATAGGATGTTTTTGTGTTGGTTAAGGGCAGTCAGGTCTGGGAAGAACCAAGGGCTATATCTGTTCCTGGTTCTACATTTCTTGAATGGGGCATGTTTATTTAAGATGGTTAGGAAGGCATTTAAAAAAAATATCCAGGCATCCTCTACTGACGGGATGAGATCAATATCCTTCCAGGATACCCCGGCTAGGTCGATTAGAAAGGCCTGCTCGCTGAAGTGTTTCAGGAAGCGTTTTACAGTGATGAGTGGAGGTCGTTTGACCGCTGACCCATTACGGATGCAGGCAATGAGGCAGTGATCGCTGAGATCTTGGTTGAAGACTGCAGAGGTGTATTTAGAGGGCAAGTTGGTTAGGATGATATCTATGAGGGTGCCCGTGTTTAAGGTTTTGGGGAGGTACCTGGTAGGTTCATTGATAATTTGTGTGAGATTGAGGGCATCAAGTTCAGATTGTAGGATGGCTGGGGTGTTAAGCATGTTCCAGTTTAGGTCGCCGAGCAGCACGAGCTAATAATGGTATGCAAATAATAACGACTTTATTTTGTAAAGTGATTTCTTGCATCAACCACCACAACATTTTTAGTTGTCTCCTTGTCTGAAGGACAAGTGGATAAACCAGTTTATATCAATCCCTGCATGTTTTTTTCCAAATGTCTCATGGAATAAAGGTTTACATTTTACACCACACATTTGCTGCTACTGACAGAACAGCTATTTCCATGTTAAAATGTTATGGGATGCATTTGTCTCCATTGTTTGTAGTAGGCATCTCTGGTAGGCCTACATCATGATCAAATAGGCACAGCAACCTACTTGGCGACTGTCACAATGTTAAAGTTTGCGCTTAGCGGACCTGAAATTTGCTCAGTGCCGGATAAAATGAGGGAACATTGCCCACACAGATGACTTGCTAACAAACAGACCATGGATCTTCTACCGGATATAAGCATCCTACTCCTTTAATACACTACACCACAACCTTCTTGACCAAACAACCACTGGACTGACCCACCCTACCTCTTCACTGCTCTCAGAAATATCCCTTACAGGTCAGGTGCTTTTTGTATTCCCTGACACAGTCAAACACAGCATCCCCTAGCCTACACTAAACTCCTGTCCCCCTTTACCGTTTTAGCTCCATGAAGCCCTGTTACTCCTTAATGTGCTAAAAAAAACTGTACACACACACGCACCCTGTGTGTACAGTCCACACACACTAATATGCCTGCACAGGTGCTGCAGTGTTCCGAGAGGAGTAACTAGTGACACCAAACTGGACTCTGGACAGTTTGATGACAGCAGGATACACGCCATCTAAAAAAACACCCCATTTACAAGGCTAATGCAGTGGCAGGGAGTCAAAGGCAACAGAAACACTCCAAGTAAACTCCTATATTTGTCTCTCGATGTGGTAGTGTATTAATTGAACGTCATGCACCTCTGCTAATCTAGAGCCCCTCTGTGTGTGTGTGTGTGTGTGTGTGTGTGTGAGAGAGAGACCAGAGTGCCTTGTTGATGATTGGACTGTTGGGTCACTGATGTTAATGATTGAAGGAAGGCTTCTTGCTGACAGAGCAACTGCCCCCTGGTCTGTTCACCACTCCAAACCCCTCAAGGCTTCTCCTGCACAGCTGTTCCAACAGGCTCTATACCAGACTGCCAGGGGGTTTCATGGAAACAGGTAGCTCTCTAGATCGGCGAGACCATCGCCAATGTCAACACACAGGCTTGCAAAAAACAACCTGATGGCTAGAATTATAACACTGCAGGAGGGGATTACCACAACCTCTCAATCATGTGGGCAAACATTTAGCTTCCTTCTTCCAAGTAAATGAATTCAGTAAAAAAACAACACTTCTCGTTTATGCACACACTGTGCTCTAACATAGCCAGACACTGGGCATATACTAGCTAATAGAGCAGCTGAGGTGGAGGTCATGTTTTGAGGTGTCTCTTGGCTGAGCCTGGACATACCCTGGGCTACTATAGTGTTATCTCCTGCAGCAGAAGGCTGTAACAGAATAGAAAGCAGTGATACATTCTACAGTGATGGAGGTCTGGCCCAGAGAGAAAAGCTGCAGCTTTGCTCTATCCCTCTGTGTAAACAGGGGAGATGACTTTTTGCACACGGGTTGTTGCTGCCTTTTCAACATGGAGATTTAGTAGGAGGCAGATCATTTTTACTGGGCTGTGTGTCCTGGAAGAAAGGTGGACAACATAAAAGGAAATGAGAGGCACAACCAAATCAACAGAATGGACAGGGTGGGCCGAAGCGATATCACAATATTTCTCAAATGTTTTGACAGTATGGCGGTATTTTCTGCTACTGAATAATTAAAGTTCTAAATATATAGAGCATGACCCTTGAATGGCAACAAATGAGTTCTAAGTGGTTTAAAAGGGCTTTATACTCAACCAAACTAGAACAAACAGACAGTGAAGTAGTACAATTTGTAGAACTTATAATTTAGCACTGTATCAAAATAGAATTAAAGAGGGGATTTGGATCCATACCTGCAAACCGGTATCCACGATATGTCGCCCAGCTCAAGGTGGGCCAATCCGGGAGACAGTGACGATTACTCATCCCCTGTCCAAACCATCCCAGCCCCTTGGTGCTCCTCCTCTCCTCACCTGTTTCACCTCCCCCATTACACTGGCCATATATTGAATTAGAGGTTGACTGATGAATCGGAATGGCTGATTAATTAGGGCCGATATCAAGTTTTCATAACATTTAACATTACATTTACATTACATTTAAGTCATTTAGCAGACGCTCTTATCCAGAGCGACTTACAAATTGGTGCATACACCTTATGACATCCAGTGGAACAGCCACTTACAATAGTGCATCTAAATCTTTTAGGGAGGGGGGTGAGAAGGATTACTTATCCTATCCTAGGTATTCCTTGAAGAGGTGGGGTTTCAGGTGTCTCCGGAAGGTGGTGATTGACTCCGCTGTCCTGGCGTCGTGAGGGAGTTTGTTCCACCATTGGGGGGAAATCGGTATTTAAGGACACCGATTTGGCCAATTTTGTATTTTTTTGCACCTTTATTTAACGAGGCAAGTCAGTTAAAGAACACATTCTTATTTTCAATGACGGCCTAAGAACGGTGGGTTAACTGCCTCGTTCAGGGGCAAACGACAGATTTTCATTGTCAGCTCGGGGGATCCAATCTTGCAACCTTACAGTTAACTAGTCCAACGCTATAACCATCTGCCTCTCGTTGCACTCCACAAGGAGATACGCAAATGAAGTAAGCCAAGGTAAGTTGCTAGCTGGCATTAAACTTATCTTATAAAAAACAATCAATCATAATCACTAGTTAACTACACACGGTTGATGATATTACTAGTTTATCTAGCGTGTCCTGCGTTGCATATAATCTGACTGAGCATACACGTATCTGACTAGGCAGGCTCGTAAGCATTCATTCAAACAGCACTTTTGTGCATTTTGCCAGCAGCTCTTCGTTGTGCGTCAAGCATTGCGCTGTTTATGACTTCAAGCCTATCAACTCCCGAGATGAGGCTAGTGTAACCGATGTGAAATGGCTTGCTAGTTAGCGGGGTGCGCACTAATAGTGTTTCAAACGTCACTCGCTCGGAGACTTGGAGTGGTTGTTCTCCTTGCTCTGCATGGGTAACGCTGCTTCGAGGGTGGCTGTTGTCCGGACGGAGGCTATACTGTTACACTGGCAATACTAAAGTGCCTATAAGAACATCCAATAGTCAAAGGTTAATGAAATACAAATGATATAGAGGGAAATAGTCCTATAATAACTACAACCTAAAACTTCTTACCTGGGAATATTGAAGACTCATGTTAAAAGGAACCACCAGCTTTCATATGTTCTCATGTTCTGAGCAAGGAACTTAAACATTAGCTTTTTTTACATGGCATGTATTGCACTTTTACTTTCTTCTCCAACATTTTATTTTTGCATTATTTGAAACCAAATTGAACATGTTTCATTATTTATTTGAGGCTAAATTGATTTTATTTATGTATGATATTAAGTTAAAACAATACTGAATGAACACTTATTTTAACTGCCATTATTACATTTACATTTTTTTTTTATTATTATGAATTATTTTTTAAATATTCTTGTTTTTTAAATATTTTTTTAAACATCGGCTGATTAATTGGTATCTGCTTTTTTTGGTCCTCCAATAATCGGTATCGGCGTTGAAAAATCATATTCGGTCGACCTCTAATCCTGTAGCCAGACTCTCCAGTCTCCCCACCAGCTGCCCATCAATCAATATCTTACAGTTACAATTGGCACATTCTAGGACATCTTTTTACTTATGCTGTGTATCTCAGAAGATAGATATACATCACACCAATGTGGTTCCTGTGATTTTTTCCTCTGACAAAGCCAAGGGCAGAAGAGAGTAGGAGCAGTCTGAAAGAAAACCCCTGGGATTCCAGGGAGGGAAACTAGTTTCTGTGGTGAAGTGAAAGTGAAAGGCGTCAGAGTTCAACAGAAAAGAATGCTTTGAGACAATAGCTTCAAACAGCACCACCAAGTACAGTAAGTACATAGTTTCCACATTGTATCATGGATGGTTGAATTATCATGAGAATAACAGTTCAACTAATGTGCCATTACATGTAAGTCACATCATATGACATCTCCTTGAGACGTGCCCACATTGGAAAGAGCCAATAGCGGCAGTCTAGGCAGATTTGAATTGTTACTGGTAAGAGGAGCTTTTTAAACACACTCCTCTATGGGTGAGGGGAGACATAGCTGTGCCATTCACTGACAATCTAGACTGTCAGAGGCTGATTAATAATCCAGACATACATAGGGAGATGAATATGTGATGCAGCCCTGCCTGCTGACTCCAGGAACACTTGTTGTCTGTGGGGATCAGTCCTGTGGTGTTTGTCTAGCTACTACTGAAGGAGGACACCATCACATGTGATGCACACAAACGGCAGAGTTCTCCCTGTGGCAGTGCCCGGTGCCAGCCATACCCTCTCCTCTCTTTCTGACTCTGTTTGGTAATTAGGGACAGAGCACATTGAGTCTCTCTACCAGTCTTAATTAGCCCCTTAAGTGTACACACACACACACAACACTGTTACAGTGCACACATACGGTTAAAGCGCACACACCACACAGCTACAGCAGTCATACACAGTTTCCAAAACCCCACCACTACAGTAAAGTCTGGATTTTAAAAAAATGAATGAATTGATCCAGAATTCTAACATAACAGAGGTCAAGAATGGAGGAGTCAGCCCCTTGCGTAAGCACTTTTGAAATGGTGACGCATATTAAAAAAGTCTTAAACACTCTCAGTCTTCGGCCACAGCCCCGTCTGTTGACCTACTCCACTAAATCTCTGTGTGGTTGTGCCCTTTTGCTCAAGGGGTGGTACATGAACATGTGTAGGGTTATATATAGCTCACGGCCACCTCGAGCAGGGGAATTAACAGTTCCTTTTGAAACTCTAGAGCTCTGCCTGGACCATGAGGATAATCTGACATGACATCTTACTGAGCAGCGTTGTAGTTCTTTGCACACTCAAACCGGTGCACCTACTACCATACCCTGTTCAAAGGCACTTCAATCTTTTGTATTGCCCATTCACCCACTGAACGGCACACATACACAATCCATGTCTCAATTGCCTCAAGGATTAAAAATCCTTCTTTAACATGTCTCCCCCCCTTCATCTACACTGATTTAAGGGGATTTAACAAATGACATCAATATGGGATCATAGCTTTCGCTTGGTCAGTCATGGAAAGAGCAGATGTTCCTAATTTTTTGTACACTCAGTGTATACTGTACCTTGGGGCAGAACACAACTCATTGTATTCAGCATTGACTTGCTAGTAGTATGCTACTCTTGCCACACCTTTGAGGAAAGGTAGACCACCTTTCCACCTGAATACACAAATAACTGTCCTGCTCTCGGCCCCACACATCCTCTATCGAGGATAAAGAACTTAAGAGTGGACTTCATGCGTCGCCACTCTCTCAACTAAAACACTAATAGGTTAAAGGATCCATATTGGCAGAGCCACAAGCCCATAGCAGGGATAGATTTTTAATGGAGCGATGATGGTAAGAGAAACTTCTCTAGGGAAAGATCACAATCGAACACTGAGAAACCATCATGGAGCCTAGACCAAGCCGCCCCAGTGCACCATCACTACATGAGGCTCAGCTGCAATGCTACAACACAATGTAGCCCAGCCTTGACACAATTCAGCATCAGAAAATCCATCCATTTACAAGATAAGGTAAATACAGAGGCCTTCAGGACTAACCCCATTACATCCATGGCTCATACATCAGAACACAATGTGAAGATAGAAGCCCGCACATCATATGAATAGAATCACAGAACAAAACAGTTTGTCAACTAATTAAGAGACTTGGAATCGAGATGTAGCATCTTATCAGAAAGCAGGAAGGGTGGAAGTGCAGTGTTCCCTCTGCTCTCGCCAATAGTGACAGAGGGAGAGAGGAGGTGAGGTCCCTAGCTTCAAAACAGCCTCTTAGCAAAATGTGACATTTTTCCATTGGGTCATCCTTTCAGGTTGTTAACCAGGGATCAGGTGATGGAGCCAGGTGGTGAGATGAAAAGGACAGATGACCACACTAAACACTGCCAACCTGATAGCCTCTGACACCTGTGGGCCACTGGCATGTAGGCTGTGCAGCGGGAAGGGCCCACTTAAGTGTCAATGCAACATAAAATGAGAACCAAAAAAAACAACTGATCAAGAAATATGAGATACAAATATTGTTAACAGTCAGGTTTGTGACATTGACTAAGCATTTCATGGTGAGTAAATATGTGTGTTTTTGTGTATGTGTTTGTGTTTGAGAGAGATCAGGTGAGATGATTCATCAGACAACCCCCACCAACAATCAGAGCCATCCCTGAGAGCTGCATAAACAAAGGCCTTCCTGGACAAGGAAGAACCCACCCAGAATCCTCTGCTCTATAGTCCTCCCCAAGAACACAGGCTGAGAAGAGACCTGCAGACAAAACAACACACACACACACACACACACAGGACCATCAGTGGACAAAGACTATTTCTATTCAGCTCCATGACAATAGAAAGCAACTGGAAGACCATCCATTGAATCTATTAGTAAACAATCCGCAACGCAAAGCCACTCTTCCCAAGAATTAGAGAAGTGCCGTGTCCCTCATGTAGCTTCAGCTAACCATTATCAAGTGTTATATACCACCATCGTACCCTTTACACGAATAGAACCCTTTCTAAAATCTAATAATGTCCAAATCAATGGTTTACACTAGCTTGAGTGTAAATCTGTAGAGACCTTGATCAGCAAGATCACTTTTTGTATAAAACGGTATTGCTTTCATGGGCTATTGTTGACATGAATCATGCTTCAGATGAAGTTATCAAAACACCTAATGACTGACGATGGGTGAAACTGAACTGCAATGAATGAAATGGAGGCATATAAAGACTGAGAATATATATTATGCTTTTAGGCTACATCATGGGTCATAGATCTATCTGTCTCTTGGTCAACACCGCATGTATGATGTCATAGCCCACTGAGGAGCAATGAGTCGCTACACTTTGGTTGGTAGGCATCGGTAGATAAAATAGCAATGCTGTTGAATTAGCTTTGTATGTAGCCTTATGTGAGATACTCTTACCGGAAATACCAGGCCTCTCATGCTTTTAATTTTTATTTTTACTTCAGGCTACTCAACAACAAAATCGCATGTTATTCCAAGCATCAGCTTCGAATGTAAGGCATGCGACATAGACAAACATGCGACGTTGTGGTCTGGTGAGCCGACACTAGTCGGCTGTCTCTAGACTACAAACATAATATATTCCTGGTCCTTGACCAATCATATCAGTGTAGAATCGGGTTCTTAATCAACTGCCTAGTAATTAAATGCAACTTCCGCAGTGCTACAATTCGGTGTAGCCTACAAGACGGGGCGTCACCCTGGTCTGTGTGGTCTTCAAGCTACAGCCACTATTGCAGCGCTCATCGAATAGCCTGGCCATACAAAATGGCAACAGTTTAATACTTGAATTTCTTGACAATGCCAATGAAAATATCAGGGGGTTCATTTTCTAGTATGCCTTCCTTGGTTTAGCTTAGCCTATATATCAGCAGCAGATGACCCCCTGTCCGTGAAGTTTATGGGCTGACCAGGGGATTTAGCCTACGAACTAAATTCCTATATTTGAGAAAATAATATACACAAACTGATTCAATAGGCCTACCAATATTCCTATGGTTTGGGTCAATGATCACGCGAATAGCAGTTTGTCTGCCAAAACGTCAGGCAACACCTCCCAATGTTGTGCTTGCCAACGAGATTCAGCCTGATGTACGTGTGAATGTCCTAAAAAAAATAAAAAGGTGCGCCGCAGCAGTGGCGGTGTGAACGAGCTCGAGCTGTAAACACTACTTTTGGTCCCCTGTATGGGTTCCCTGGACCAAGCACACAACATTGAGCGACAGTTCAAATAGCTTATATTTGTGTAATAGATGAAAAACGTGCACCCAATACTTACAACAAGCAGAGCTCTACCCAATAATCAGGAGCGTGACTTGGTCTACTGGAAACAATGTTTCAACTCAGTAGCTTCTGAGTGTTCCAAGAATAGAATACAAATGGTAGGCCCGTTTTCTCAACGAATGTCTCACAACAGTGTTCGACAACATAAATATGTTATTATTCCAGAACTCATACTTTTCATCCCAATTTTTACAGCATTCGTTCAATGTTGTACGCGACGTTAAGTCATAACGCACAATGTGCTTCGAAGACCGAGAGGATGAAGTCAAGTCTGTTGGAGCCCACGCCCAGCCCTGTATGAACCGCCCCGATGAGCACAGGGGTGTATTCATTCCGCCGATTCTGTAACAAAACGTTTCTTAAACGGAAACAATCAGAACCAAACGGTGAGGGATTTACCTGAAATTGTTAAATAGAAAACTCTCGTTTTCCTGTTTGTTTCCGTTCTTAAACGGTTTCCGTAATGAATACAACCGCTGTTTAGTTGCCTGTTTTGACCATCGTTATTACATTGGTCGGTAGGCCTATCTGTAACACTGCAAAATATAAAGCGGCAGTACAATTACAAATGCCGGAGTATCTTCACGTGATTTATGTATTTTTATTCTCTAAATTTAGCCTAATCCTAGATAAAGTCAACCTGGGCGTTAAATTAGAAATGTAGATTTGTTTTAATTTTAATATAGGCCTAATGTGTAGACCAAAATGAAACCTCTCCCTCAACAAAACAAAGGAGCTGATCGTGGACTACAAGAGACAACAGAGAGAGCACGCCCCATCCACTTCGATGGGGCCGCAGTAGAGAGGGTCAAACGCTTCATGTGCCTCTTCGGCGTGCACATCACCGAGGACATGAAAATGTCCCCCCACACCGAGATCGTTGTGAAGAAGGAGAAATAACGCCTCTTCAACCTCAGAAGGCTGAAGAAATTCGGCTTGGTCCGTAAGAGTCATCGCTACAGTAAGTAGTTGGGGGGTGAGGGCGCCGCGATTTTTTTTGGCAGACAGGGGTTGAAAGGTTTTACTTGCGTTGGCTCTGCTATATCGTATGTCAGTCAGCTAATGCTTGACAATTAAAGGCCCAGTGCACAACTTTTGTGAAAGAAATACAATGATTTTAAAATTATAATTATTCAGATTTTTCAGGGGGTGTTGCAGCACCCTCCGCCCCCCTACTTCCCGAGGCTATGCTAAGAGCCAATTTATGTTTGATCTGAAAATGTGGTCAGAGGCACCATATGGATGGTGTACCAAATTGAGCTCCATACTGCATCACCATGTGCCTCTCAAATTTGGCAACAATGAAGAGGGCGCAAAAATTCCGCAATGACATGATTGGTTGATGGTAGGTGAGGGTGGAAAGTCCTGTATAAACACAAACTAATTTCCTTGACAAATTCCTTCACAACAGCTCTGAGCTGCTCAGCGAAGTGCAGTAAGTATGAATGCCCAAAAAGGCTGCATGGCCAATGCAGACATCGGATTGACTATGCAACGCCTTTAAAAGGCTCTGCAGTGGCTGTACAGTGTTTACTGTGTATGGCCTCTGCAGAAGTCAGGACATTCATACTTTTTGCACTTTGCAGAGCAGAGCTGCTATGATGGAAGTTGTCAAGAACGTGAGTTTGTGTTTATACAGCAGCTCCCGCCACCACCAACCAATCATGTCAATGCCAGGCCAGCCCTCCACATTGTTACAAAATTTAGGAGGTGCATGGTGGTGCGGTACGGAGTTCAATTTGGATTCCACAAACCTCTAGAGGCTATGCAATTGCGTCTAACCATCTGCACAGTCTCCGGATTGCAAACGGAGCAGGCATAAATTGGCTTAAAGGCTCTGCATGGTCAATCTGACATCTGCAGTGCTGTACTGCGGCCTCCACAGAAGCCAGAGCGTTCAAACTTTTTCGCGAACAGAGTAGAGCTGTTGTCAAGGAAGTAAATTTGTATTTAACAGGACCTTCCACCCTCATCTACCATCAACCAATCATGTCAATCCGGGGCAATATGGAGCCCTCCACATTGTTAAAACATTTTGGATGCACACAGCGATGCGGTACAGAGCTTGATTTGCCCTTGGCAAGCCTCCGGAGGCTCTGCAAGTGCAAACTCACTTTACGGAGCCTCCGGATCGCATTTCGAGTGTAAATCATCTTTTAGACCAGCATAAACTTCAACAGCTGCACCATCGTGGTGGTGCGGTCAGTCCAAAGCATCATCGGGCACACTGCATACCCTCCCAGACTAGTCTCATAGTCTAGATATAACATAGTAAACGTAAATCCGGGACACTCAAATTAGTATGATACTTTTGTATATATAGTGTATGTGGACACACCATCAAATGAGTAGATTTGGCTATTTCAGCCCAAACCGTTGCTGACAGGTGTATAAAATCGACCACACAGCCATGCAATCTCCATAGACAAACATTGGTAGTAGAATGGCCTTACTGAAGAGCTCAGTGACTTTCAATGTCAATGTGGCACTGTCATGAGATGCCACCTTTCCAATAAGTCCATTTGTCACATTTCTGCCCTGCTTCCCAGTCAACTGTAAGTGCTGTTATTGTGTAGTGGAAATATCTAGGAGCAACAAAGGCTCAACTGTGAAGTGGTAGGCCACACAAGCTCATAGAGAGGGACCTCTGAGTGCTGAAGCGTGGAGCGAGTAAAAATTGTCTGTCCTCGGTTGCAACACTCACTACCGAGTTCAAAACTGGCTCTGGAAGCAACGTCAGTACAAGAACTGCCAAGCGTTCTAGTGGTGTAGACCTTAGTGCTGCTTTTGATACTCGATCACCATATTCTTTTGGAGAGATTGGAAAACCAAATTGGTCAACACGGACAAGTTCTAGCCTGGTTTAGATCTTAGCTGTCGGGAATACAGTGCCTTGCGAAAGTATTCGGCCCCCTTGAACTTTGCGACCTTTTGCCACATTTCAGGCTTCAAACATAAAGATATAAAACTGTTTTTTTTGTGAAGAATCAACAACAAGTGGGACACAATCATGAAGTGGAACGACATTTATTGGATATTTGAAACTTTTTTAACAAATCAAAAACTGAAAAATTGGGCGTGCAGAATTATTCAGCCCCCTTAAGTTAATACTTTGTAGCGCCACCTTTTGCTGCGATTACAGCTGTAAGTCGCTTGGGGTATGTCTCTATCAGTTTTGCACATCGAGAGACTGATATTTTTTCCCATTCCTCCTTGCAAAACAGCTCGAGTTCAGTGAGGTTGGATGGAGAGCATTTGTAAACAGTAGTTTTCAGTTCTTTCCACAGATTCTCGATTGGATTCAGGTCTGGACTTTGACTTGGCCATTCTAACACCTGGATATGTTTTATTTTTGAACCATTCCATTGTAGATTTTGCTTTATGTTTTGGATCATTGTCTTGTTGGAAGACAAATCTCCGTCCCAGTCTCAGGTCTTTTGCAGACTCCATCAGGTTTTCTTCCAGAATGGTCCTGTATTTGGCTCCATCCATCTTCCCATCAATTTTAACCATCTTCCCTGTCCCTGCTGAAGAAAAGCAGGCCCAAACCATGATGCTGCCACCACCATGTTTGACAGTGGGGATGGTGTGTTCAGGGTGATGAGCTGTGTTGCTTTTACGCCAAACATAACGTTTTGCATTGTTGCCAAAAAGTTCGATTTTGGTTTATCTGACCAGAGCACCTTCTTCCACATGTTTGGTGTGTCTCCCAGGTGGCTTGTGGCAAACTTTAAACAACACTTTTTATGGATATCTTTAAGAAATGGCTTTCTTCTTGCCACTCTTCCATAAAGGCCAGATTTGTGCAATATACGACTGATTGTTGTCCTATGGACAGAGTCTCCCACCTCAGCTGTAGATCTCTGCAGTTCATCCAGAGTGATCATGGGCCTCTTGGCTGCATCTCTGATCAGTCTTCTTCTTGTATGAGCTGAAAGTTTAGAGGGACGGCCAGGTCTTGGTAGATTTGCAGTGGTCTGATACTCCTTCCATTTCAATATTATCGCTTGCACAGTGCTCCTTGGGATGTTTAAAGCTTGAGAAATCTTTTTGAATCCAAATCCGGCTTTAAACTTCTTCACAACAGTAACTCGGACCTGCCTGGTGTGTTCCTTGTTCTTCATGATGCTCTCTACGCTTTTAACGGACCTCTGAGACTATCACAGTGCAGGTGCATTTATACGGAGACTTGATTACACACAGGTGGATTGTATTTATCATCATTAGTCATTTAGGTCAACATTGGATCATTCAGAGATCCTCACTGAACTTCTGGAGAGAGTTTGCTGCACTGAAAGTAAAGGGGCTGAATCATTTTGCACGCCCAATTTTTCAGTTTTTGATTTGTTAAAAAAGTTTCAAATATCCAATAAATGTCGTTCCACTTCGTGATTGTGTCCCACTTGTTGTTGATTCTTCACAAAAAAATACAGTTTTATATCTTTATGTTTGAAGCCTGAAATGTGGCAAAAGGTCGCAAAGTTCAAGGGGGCCGAATACTTTCGCAAGGCACTGTATATCAGTTTGTCTCTGTGGATGGTTTGTCCTCTGACAAATCAACTGTACATTTTGGTGTTCGTCAAGGTCCCAGTTTAGGACCACTATTGTTTTCACTGTATATTCTACCTCTTTGTGATATCATTTGGAAACATAATGTTAACGTTCACTGCTATGCGGACGATACACAGCTGTACATTTCGATGAAACATGGTGAAGCCTCAAAATTGCCCTCTCTGGAAGCCTGTGTTTCAGACTTAAAGAAGTGGATAGCGTCAAATGTTTACTTTTAAACTCGGACAAAACAGAGATGCTAGTTCTAGGTCCCAAGAAACAATGAGATCTTCTGTTGGATCTGATAATTAATCTTGATGGTTGTACAGTCATCTCAAATAAAACTGTGAAGGATCTCAGCGTTACTCTGGACCCTGATCTCTCTTTTGACGAACACATCAAGAATATTTCAAGGACAGCTTTTTTCAATCTTCGTAACATTGCAAAACTCAGAAACTTTCTGTCCAAAAATGTGAATTTTAAGTATACTCTCTATTTCTCTTCTCACGGAGGACCTGAGCCCTTGGACCATGCCTCAGGACTACCTGGCCTGATGACTCCTTGCTGTCCCAAGCCCACCTGGTCATGCTGCTGCTCCAGTTTCAACTGTTCTGCCTAAGGCTATGGAACCCTGACCTGCTCACTGGATGTGCTACCTTGTCCCGGACCTGCTGTTTTGGACCCTCTCTCTACCGCACCTGCTGTCTCTGACTCTGAATGATCGGCTATGAAACGCCAACTGACATTTACTCCTGAGGTGCTGACCTGTTGCACCCTCTACAACCACTGATTATTATTATCTGACCCAGCAGGTCATCTATGAACGTTTGAACATCTTGACCATGTTCTGTTATTGCCACGCGGCACAGCCAGAAGAGGACTGGCCACCCCTCAGAGCCTGGTTCCTCTCTAGGTTTGTTCCTATGTTCTGTCCTTTCTAGGGAGTTTTTGCTAGCCACCGTGCTTCTATGTCTGCATTGCTTGCTGTTTGGGGTTTTAGGCTGAGTTTTTGTACAGCACTTTGTGCATTCAAAATGTTTTTGTACAGCTTATGTGAAAAGGGCTTTATAAATAAATTTGATTGAGTTTATATCTCACCGCCATTGGACTCTGGAGCAGTGGAAACGTGTTCTCATGCTTCATTCAGCCCGACGGACGAATCTGGGTTTAGCAGATGCCAGGAGAACACTATCTGCCTGAAAGGCATAGTCCAACTGTTAAGTTTGGTGGAGGTGGAATAATGGTCTGGAACTGTTTTTCATGGTTTGGGCTAGGCCCCTTAGTTCCAGTGAAGGGAAATCTTAACGCTACAGCATGCAATGACATTCTAGACGATCCTGTGCTTCCAACTTTCTGGCAACAGTTAGAGGAAGGCCCTTTCCTGTTTTAGGACAAAGCAAGGTCCATCCATAAAGGGTTTGTCGAGATCGGTGTGGAAGAACTTGACTGTCCTGCACAGAGCCCTGACATCAACCCCATCAAACACCTTTGAGATTAATTGGAACGCTGACTGCGAGCGAGGCCTAATCGCCCAACATCAGTGGCTGGCCTCACTAATGCTCTTGTGGCTGAATGGATGCAAGTCCCCGCCGCAATGTTCCAACATCTAGTGGAAAGCCTTCCAAGAAAAGTGGAGGCTATTATAGCAGCAAAGGGGGGACCAACACCATAGTAATGCCCATGATTTTGGAATGAGGTGTTTGACTAGCAGGTCTCCAAATACTTTGGTCGTGTAGTGTATATTATGTTTGGTACGGTTACATAAGACAGAAGGTTACTGAAGAAAAAAACAAAAGGAGGGTGGGTGTGTAACGAGAAGGTTGAGTGTTTGAATTTCATCACGGACAACTTTAGCATTTTAGCAACTTTGCAATTACTTGCTACTTTTTATTTACTTTTCAACTACTTAGCATGTTAGCTATTCCTAACCCTAACCCTTAAATGTAACTCCTAACCCAAATTCCTAGCCTAGCTACCTTTAGCCAGCTAAAGGTAGTGAAATGAAATGGATGATGGACATCCACTAATTAATGCATTACCAACGAATCATAACATATCATATTAAATGGAGTGTCTCAGATTTATGTACAGAACAATATGAAATTATCTGAAACATGGTTGCAGCCGGCCTCCAGGACATCTACAGCACCCGGTGTCACAGGAAGGCCAAGAAGTAGATCATCAAGGACCTAAGCCACCCAAGCCACAGCATGTTCACCCCACTACCATCTGGAAGCGGAATACGGAAGTCCCATAGGGCGGTGCAAAATTAGCCCAGCGTCATCCAGGTTAGGGGAGGGTTTGGCCAGGGGGGCTTTACTTGGCTCATCACGCTCTAGTACTCCTTGTGTAGGGCAGGTTGCCTGCAGGCTGACTTCGGTCGTCAGTTGAATGGTGTTTCCTCTGACAGATTGGTGCTTCTGGGTTAAGCGAGCGGGTGTTAAGAAGCACAGCTTGGCGGGTCATGTTTCGGAGGATGCATGACTCGCCGTTCCCAAGCCCATTGTTGAGTTGCAGCGATGAGACAAGATAGTAATTGGGGAGATTACGAGAATAGAGCTAAGCATAAGCAAAAAGGAAAATCTTGGTTAATTCTGCTTTCCAACGGACACTGGGAGACAAGTTCACTTTCAGCAAAAAATAAATGCAAACAAGTCCAAATATACACTGGAGTTGCTTACCAAGACGATATTGAATGTTCCTGAGCTAAGTGCCTTCTATGTTTGCTTCGAGGCAGGCAACACTGAACCATGCATGAGAGCTCCAGATGTTCTGTGCAATCACGCTCCCCATAGCCGAGTGGTAAACACCATTGCGAGCATCCTGACGGGTTGCATCAACACTTGGTATGGCAACCGCTCGGCAATCGACCGCAAGGCGCTGCAGAGGATAGTGCGTACGGCCCTTTACATCACTGTGGCTGCCATCAAGAACGTCTATACCAGGGCTACCCCAAGACTGCTGAGCAGTTCATCAAATGGCTACCTGGACAATTTGCAATTACCCCTTTTTATTTGTATTTTTTCTTATTTGTTTACACTGATTCTCTTGCACAGGCTTGATGTACACTCATTGGACTCTAACCACACACTCACACATATTACACTGATACTCCAACACACACACACACACTAACATTCCTTCACAATCTTCACATACGCTGCTGCTACCCTCTGTTTATTATCTATGCATAGTACTTTACCCCTACCTACAATTGAGGTACATATTACCTCAACTACCCTGTACCCCTGTACATTGACTTGGTACCAGTATCCCTTGTGTATATAGCCTTGTTATTTTTTATTGTATACTATCTTTTGTTTATTTAGCATATTTTTCTTACTTACTTTTTAAAAACTCTGCATTGTTGGTTTAAGGGCTCCTAAGTAAGCATTTCACGGTTGTATTCGGCACATGTGACATACAATTTGATTTGAGTGGCCTAGTTACAGTTTTGACTTAAATCGGCTTGAACATCTATTGCAAAAACTTAAATGGCTGTCTAGCAATGATCAACATGACAGAGATTGAAGAATTTTAAAAAGAATGATGTGCAAATATTGTACAATCCAGATGTGCAAAGCTCTTAGAGATTTACCAAGAAAGAATTACAGCTGTAATCGCTGCCAAAGTTGATTATAACTCAGGGGTGTGAATACTAATGTAAATGAGATACTTATGTTTATGCAAATGTATTAAAAATAAAATATCTAAACTTGTTTTCACTTTGTCATTGAATTTTTTTATTTCACCTTTATTTTACGAGGTAGGCTAGTTGAGAACAAGTTCTCATTTGCAACTGTGACCTGGCCAAAATAAAGCAAAGCAGTGTGACACTGACAACAACACAGAGTTACACATGGAGTAAACAATAAACAAGCCAATAATGCAAACAAGTCAATGACACAGTAGAAAATAGTTGAAGTTTAAAGTTGGTGAGGGAAATAAGTCTCCAACCGATTTTTGCAATTCGTTCCAGTCACTGGCAGCAGAGAACTGGAAGGAAAGGCGGCCAAACGAGGTGTTGACTTTGGTGATGATCAGTGAGATATACCTGCTGGAACGTGTGCTACTGTTGGGTGTTGTTATCATGATTATGGTGCATTGTGTGAATTTGTATCTTTAATCCATTTTAAATTCAGACGAACAACAAAATGTGGAAGTATGACTACTGCTTTACACATACTGTCTATACACACCATTCATATACATACAGTACATTTTATATTCCAGACTCTGGTTCAGAAGCTAATTCTTGCAATTCTATCCATTTGCCATGGGGTTTTGAAACTGTGTTTATATAGGCCTACTTTATTCTCGACACATCTCATTCTAATATTTGCACTACTGTACATTGCACTGTTTATACACACCACATATTTATTTATATACTGGACTCTTGACATTGCTCACTGTAATAGTCTATACCTACTGCTGTAGCCTACATATAATTCTTAATAGGCCTATATGTTGTGTAAATTCATCCTGTGTGTGTATATATACATAGATGACATACAAATGTAATTTGGAATATGTGTGTAGGCCTACTTTTTTGACAGTTTAATGGAGATACTAACATAAGCATTTAGCTGCACCAACTATAACATATGCTAAATTGCGACCAATAAACTTTGAAACGAACATGTATGGTCATGTATCATCGTTGTGTTGTAATCGATCAATACGATAACATATTGACTACATATCCCAAGGGGCAAAGCCAACTTTATCATCGTATCCAGGAAGTTGGGTGCGTTGTCAAGCAAACTTGTGCGTGTCTTTGTTAATGCTCTGAAGAATGTTCACTTCATAAGGTAAGAAAAAATACGAAATTGGATATTTGATCATCACAATGAAGAGTTATTTGTGATTTACATTTAGCCTTTTACAGTCATTTGTTATCTGCAGCCATTCAAAACGTCAACAAACTTGTATGCAATTGAGATGTTATACCGCTTGTTTTCATATCCTAGCTTTAAGTGTGGGATGTCAGCTAGCTAACTAGATTAGTTACTTCTTCTGACAGTGCCTCAGAATGTCTTCTTTAGGAATTGATACAACATACGTTAGATACAGTATGTTAATCAGACGTTGATAATGACAGCTAGCTAGCCATAAGCCAAATATTCTATGCTTTGAGTTTATAAAGCTAGCTATATTCTTCCATGGTTTCCATTGCAAAAACAGGAGCTACATCATCACCCTGAATTTCCACGTAGGCTACCAACCTTCTGACACAGAGAATCAGGGGCAGACTGGGACCAGAAATTGGCCCTGGCATTTCTATTTTTTCCCCCTTGAGGCCCCCACACTGGCTTATTTTTTTTATTATTATAAAAAAAAATGTATTTAATTTTTTCCTCCAGGCCCCCATTATTAGCGATCCCTTTGTGCAAAAAAAAAACAGGTTAGACAGACCCACTGGGCCAAAACTGAACTGGCCCATCGGCATTTCATGTAAATGCCAGATGGGCCAGTCTGCCCATGCACAGAATGTTACTTTTTTCACTAACCTATTATCATTTGACCACTTCCAGGTGTCTGTGAGTGATGATTTGTTCCCAGGACTCAGCGAGGGTACTGGTGACTGAGCTGAGTGGGTCTGGTCAGATGAACCCAACCCCTGCTGCTTATGAGGACTCTGACATGCAGGTGGAGCTCTACCTCTCTCCAGAAAAGCTGGTGGGGCTCCTATTGGTAAAGGGAGGGGTGTGGCCCTTTTTATAGGCTAATTATAGATGTGGAAGCATGCTTGACTGAATTTAGTGCATCAACACAATTCTATAATTGGGCAATTCCATGCCAGCGTAGCCCTAAAATATTTTTGCTATCTCAGATTCTAACATAAACTTCATTGGGAGAAATAAGAATATGTTTGACATGCTTTTTACATTTGTATCACAAACCATTTGAGACAATCATGATGAAAGTGGCCATTTTAGGCCCTTTTAAGACCTATACATGCTTCCTGTAAGAACCTATGATCTGTGAACCCTACATGATACAGACAACATCTTGGTGTCATTTTACTCCTATTAGTGTGCACTCAAATATCTAGTATGTCTAGATTCTGAAATACATTTTTTTCACATTAATTTATTCCATATACAAAATTATAATATGAATATGAATATCTCAAAAGTACCCTTTTTGAATTGGCCATTTTTTGACGGATTGTTTTGAACAATATACTTTTCAAACACATACAATTTCCAGAGTGAGCTCTCTGGTACTTTTAATGAAATTACCCATTTTATACATAGAAATTGACACTATAGATCATTAACACAATCACAGCCTTCCTTTAGGTTTGCATATGCAGCAAATCACCAGCAGAGGTAGTTCCCTTTGAATCAATTTTCCCATTCACTGTGTTGGTGGTGCTCATAACATTTATCATAACTTCAGAATTAGCAGAGAGCCCACTCTGGACATTTTATGTTATCGTAGTGTATAGGCCTATTATTCCAAACAATATGGTTTTAAAATTAACCAAATCAAAAAGGGTATTTAGATTTTTAAAGTTGAATAAATTAATGTGAATATTTCGATTTCAGAATCTATACATACGCCATATGCTAGAGCACACTATAAGGAGTATAATGACACCAATATGTTGTCTGTATCATGTACAGTTCATGGACCATAAGGTCTTATAGGAGTCATGTATAAAGTACAGTACCTTCAGAAAGTATTCATACCTCTTGACTTGTTCCACATTTAGTTGTATTACAGCCTAAATTCAAAATGTATTAAATTGTTTCCCCCCCCCACACCCATATACACATACTGTAATACCCCATAATGACAAAGTGAACACCTTTTTTTAGAAATTTTAGCAAATTTATTAACAAATTAAATACAGAAATACTGATTTACAGAAGTATTCACACCCCTGAGTCAATACTTTGTAGAAGCACCTTTGGCGACGATGACAGCTGTGAGTCTTTCTGGGTAACATTTGAGTCATTTAGCAGACACTCTTATCCAGAGAAACTTACAGTAATGAGTACATACATTTTTCATTCTCTAAGACCTTTCCACACCTGGATTGTGCAACCTTTGCTCATTATATTTTTCAGAATCTTTCAAGCTCTGTCAAATTGGTTGTTGATTATTAATAGACAGCCATTTTCAGATCTTGCCATACGTTTTTAAAACTGTAACTCGGCCATTCACTGTCTTCTTGGTAAGCAACTCCAGTGTAGATGTGGCCTTGTGTTTTAGGTTATTGTCCTGCTGAAAAGTGAATTAATCTCGGTGTCTAGCGGAAAGCAGACTGAACCAGGTTTTTCTCTAGGATTTTGCCATGCCATTTGATTTTTTTATCCTGAAAAACTGCCCAGTGCTTAACGATTACAAGCATACCCATAACATGATGCAGCCACCACTGTGCTTGAAAATATGGAGAGTGGTACTTCGAACTGTGTTGTATTGGATTTGCCCCAAACATAACACTTTGTATTCAGGACAAAGAGTTAACAATCTGCCGCATGTTTTGCAGAATTACTTTAGTGCCTTGTTGCAAACAGTATGCATGTTTTGGAATATTTTTTTAATAGGCTTCCTTCTTTTCACTCTGTCAATTAGGTTAGTGTTGTGGAGTAAATACAATGTTGTTGATCCATCCTCAGTGTTCTCCTATCACAGCCACTCTAACTGTTTTAAAGTCATCATTGGCCTCATGGTGAAATCTCTGAGTGGTTTCCTTCCTTTCTGGCAACTGAGTTAGGAAGGACGCCTGTATCTTTGTAGTGACTGGGTGTATTGATACACCATCCAAAGTGTATTAATAACTTCACCTTGTTCAAATGGATATTCAATGTTTTCTTTTTTTTGTTTTGTTACCCATTTACCAATAGGTGCCCTTCGCGAGGCATTACAAAACCTCCCTGGTCTTTGTGGTTGAATCTGTTTGAAATTCACTGCTCGACTGTGGGACCTTACAGATAATTGTGTGGGTACAGAGACGAGGTAGTCATTCAAAAATCAGGTTAAATACTACTATTGTACACAGAGTCCATGCAACTTATGTGACTTGTTTAGTAAATGTTTACTACTCAACTTATTTAGGCTTTCCATAACAAAGGGGTTGAATACTTATTGACTCAACACATTTCAGCTTTTAATTTGTAAACATTTCAAAAACCATAATTACACTTTTATATTATGGGGTATGTGTGTGTGTGTGTGTGTGTGTGTGTGTGTGTGTGTGTGTGTGTGTGTGTGTAGGCCAGTGACAAATGGATCTAAATGTAATCTATTTTAAATTCAGTCTGTAACACAACAAAATGTGGAAAAAGTTAAAGGGTGTGAATTAGAGGTCGACGGATTATGATTTTCCAACGCCGATACCGATTATTGGAGGACCAAAAAAATGCCGATACCGATTATTAAAAAATATATATATATTTTTAGTAACAACAATACTGAATGAACACTTAATTTTAACTAAATATAATACATCAATAAAATCAATTTAGTCTCAAATAAATGATGAAACATGTTCAATTTGGTTTCTATAATGCAAAAACAAAGTGTAAAAGTGCAATATTTGCCATGTTAAAAATCTAACGTTTAAGTTCCTTGCTCAGAACATATGAAAGCTGGTGGTTCCTTTTAACATGAGTCTAAAATATTCCCAGGTAAGAAGTTTTAGGTTGTAGATATTATAGGACTATTTCTCTCTATACCATTTTTGTATTTCATATACCTTTGACTATTGGATGTTCTTATAGGCACTATAGTATTGCCAGCCTAATCTCGGGAGTTGATAGGCATGAAGTCATAAACAGTGCAATGCTTTTAGAGCTGCTGGCAAATGTAGGAAAGTGCTGTTTGAATGAATGCTTATAAGGCTACCTCCTACCATCGCTCAGTTAAACTGCTCTATAAAATATCAAATCATAGACTTAATTTTAATATAATAACACACAGAAATACGAGCCTTAGGTCATTAATACGGTCAAATTCGGAAACTATTATTTCGAACAACAAACAAAACGTTTATTCTTTCAGTGAAATACGGAACCGTTCCGTATTTTATCTAACGGGTGGCATCCCTAAGTCTAAATATTGCCATTACATTGCACAACCTTCAATGTTATGTCATAATTATGTACAATTACGGTCTTTGTTTGGAAGAAATGGTCTTCACATAGTTCGCAATGAGCCAGGCGGCCCAAACTGCTGCATATACCCTGACTCCGCTTGCACAGAACGCAAGAGAAGTGACACAATTTCCCTAGTGAAAAGAAATTCATGTTAGCAGGCAATATTAACTTAATATGCAGGTTTAAAAATATATACTTGTGTATTGATTTTAAGAAAGGCATTGATGTTTATGGTTAGGTACACATTGGTGCAATGACAGTGCTTTTTTTGCGAATGCGCTTGTTAAATCATCACCCATTTGACGAAGTAGGCTGTTATTTGATGATAAATTAACAGGCACCGCAATGATTATATGCAACGCAGGACAATCTAGATAAACTAGTAATATCATCAACCATGTGTAGTTAACTAGTGATTATGTTAAGATTGATTGTTTTTATAAGATAAGTGTATTGCTAGCTAGCTCCTTGCTGCACTCGCATAACAGGTCATCAGCCTGCCACGCAATATCCTCGGAGTGCAATGTAATCGGCCATAATTGGTGTCCACAAATGCCGATTACTGATTGTTATGAAACCTTGAAATTGGCCCTAATTAATCGGCCATTCCGATTAATCGGTCGACCTTTAGTGTGAATACTTTCTGAAGGCGCTGTAGGTCTAAAATTTCCACTATCATAAAAAATAAATGATTAAAAAATGTTTGATACAAATGTAAAAAGCATGTCAAACATCCTACCAGAACAATCTGAGATACCAACAATATATTTTTAGCCTACGCTGGCATGGAATCGCCCAATTGTATTCGGCAGAAAACCTATTGGTTGTGAAATGGGCTGCATTGCCGACATTGCTGAGTCATATTTTTGGGTTCCTTACCCGTATGAAGACAGAAAGCTATATACAGTCGTGGCCAAAAGTTTTGAGAATGACACAAATCTAAACTTTCACAAAGTCTGCTGCCTCGGTGTCTTTAGATATTTTTTTGTCAGATGTTACTATGGAATACAGAAGTATAATTACAAGCATTTCGTAAGTGTCAAAGGCTTTTATTGACAATTACATGAAGTTGATGGAAAGAGTCAATATTTGCAGTGTTCTGTCAATTAACTTCTGGGCCACATCCTGACTGATGGCAGCCCATTCTTGTATAATCAATGCTTGGAGTTTGCTTGTCAGAATTTGTGTGTTTTTGTTTGTCCACCCACCTCTTGAGGATTGACCTGAAGTTCTCAATGGGATTAAGGTCTGGGGAGTTTCCTGGCCATGATCTTAATGTTTTGTTCCCCGAGCCACTTAATTATCCCTTTTTCCTGGCCATGATCTTAATGTTTTGTTCCCCGAGCCATAAGGAAAAAGGGATAATTAAGTGGCAAGGTGCTCCATCATGCTGGAAAATGCATTGTTCGTCACCAAACTGTTCCTGGATGGTTGGGAGAAGTTGCTCTCGGAGGATGTATTGGTACCATTCTTTATTCATGGCTGTGTTCTTAGGCAAAATTGTGAGTGAGCCCACTCCCTTGGCTGAGAAGCAACCCCACACATGAATGGTCTCAGGGTGCTTTACTGTTGGCATGACACAGGACTGATGGTAGCGCTCACCTGTCTTCTCCAGACAAGCTTTTTTCCAGATGCCCCAAACAATTGGAAAGGGGATTCATCAGAGAAAATTACTTTACCCCAGTCCTCAGCAGTCCAATCCCTGCACCTTTTGCAGAATATCAGTCCGTCCCTGATGTATTTCCTGGAGAGAAGTGGCTTCTTTGCTGCCCTTCTTGACACCAGGCCTTCCTCCAAAGGTCTTCGCCTCACTGTGCGTGCAGATGCACTCACACCTGCCTGCTGCCATTCCCGAGCAAGCTCTGTGCTGGTGGTGCCCCGAACCCGCAGCTGAATCAACTTTAGGAGACGGTCCTGGCGCTTGCTGGACTTTCTTGGGCGCCCTGAAACCTTCTTCACAACAATTGAACCGGGCGCCCTGAAACCTTCTTCACAACAATTGAACCGCTCTCCTTGAAGTTCTTGATGATCTGATAAATGGTTGATTTAGGTGCAATCTTACTGGCATCAATATCCTTGCCTGTGAAGCCCTTTTTGTGCAAAGCAATGATGACAGCACGTGTTTCCTTGCAGGTAACCATGGTTGACAGAGGAAGAACAATGATTCCAAGCACCACCCTCCTTTTGATGCTTCCAGTCTGTTATTCGAACTCAATCAGCATGACAGAGTGATTTCCAGCCTTGAACTCGTCAACGATCACACCTGTGTTAACGAGAGAATCACTGACATGATGTCAGCTGGTCCTTTTGTGGCAGGGCTGAAATGCAGTGGAAATGTTTTTGGGGGATTCAGTTCATTTACATGGCTAAGAGGGACTATGCAATTGATTGCATTTCATCTGATCACTCTTCATAACATTCTGGAGTATATGCAAATTGCCATCATACAAACTGAGGCAGCAGACTTTGAATATTAATATTTGTGTCATTCTCAACTTTTGTCCACGCCTGTACATTCCTATATTCCTATACATTTAAAAGATGCTTGAATGAACAGACACGTGACTAAGCGAATGAGCTATGACTCCGACGTGACACTGTTCTGACAGCTATTAACATGCTCCATTATCTTGATTGCTGAGTGGACATATGGGGGGACATTCATAAAAGTCTCACTTGCATCAGAGGTTGATGAATGGCACACTGGAGAATCTTTCCTTGCAGTGTTACTTTTAAACAGAGTTTGTTGGTTAGCATTTTATCAAAACAAACACTGTGCAAACTAACACTCTTCTCCCTCTCTTTCAGCGTCACTTTTGAAATTATTTGATGGTCTAGTTTATACTATAAATTAAGCTGTGGTGCTGTTGCCTGGTGGGAATGCTGTTAGCCTTGTCAGTGAGATTGGTCTCTGGGAGGGAGGAGACATAGGTGTGCCTACTGAGATGTGGCCATTAAAGCTGTTGGGGAGGTTTTGATTTATCTCTGGTGTCTGTGCACCGTTCTGATTACGCTGAGCCAAAAGGCATGGTGTGCAAACACTCCCATCCATAATCATCTGTGGTGTTAACCTAGAACCTGGCTACCTCCTCCAGCGACAGACAGACAATAGACACAGTCATGAGTAGAATTTAGAATGTTGTCGACGCCTGTGGAAGTTAAGCTTTCACTGGTTTCTTTTTCTCCAAAAGCAAGAGTCGTTACTGCACAACACTCCCACTGGGCACACACTGGTCGAATCAACGTTGTTTCAACCTCGTATGTCAACCTATTGTGACGCGGAATCTATGTGGAAAACACATTTGGATTTGCAAAAAGTCAGCAAGTATTGTTTACATCTCATTTCAACCAGCGTTATAAACATTTTAAATTAGGGTAAAACTTATATACAATGACTTAAACTGACTTACAGATTTGTTACATTAACATAATTTCAGCATAATTATCAGAAATATGTACACTACCATTCAAAAGTTTGGGGTCACTTAGAAATGTCCTTGTTTTTGAAAGAAAAGCAACTTCATTAAATAGTACACGCAGTCTCAATGCCAACAGTGAAGAGGCGACTCCGGGATGCTGGCCTTCTAGGCAGAGTTCCTCTGTCCAGTGTCTGTTCTTTTGCCCATTTTTAATCTATTATTTTTATAAATGCTGATGCTCCAGATACTCAACTAGTCTAAAGAAGGACAGTTTTATTGCTTCTTTAATCAGAACAGTTTTCAGCTGTGCTAACATAATTACAAAGGGGTTTTCTAATGATCAATTATCCTTTTAAAATGATAAACTTGGATTAGCTAACAACCATCACAACCACCATTGGAACACCGGAGTGATGGTTGCTGATAATGGAACTCTGTACGCCTATGTAGATATTCAATTCAAAATCAGCCACTTCCAGATTCAATAGTCATTTACAACATTAACAATGTCTAGACTGTATTTCTAATCAATTTTGTTATTTTAATGGACAGAAAGTGTTTTTCTTTCAAAAACGAGGACATTTCTAAGTGACCCCAATCTTTTGAACGGTAGTGTGTATATATAAATATATTATCCAAGCATGAAACGTTGATATTTGGTTGCGTTCACAATTCAATATCCAGTTGATTGATAAGATGGATTCATGTCTCCTTCTCAACCAAAAATCGAAGTTAAAGAATAGCAATAATAATGTGCTTGAAATAAGTTTGATTTAGTCCTATTCTTAATTATTAACTTACATTTGAAGTCAACTAACCATCCTTAATATAAAAGACAATATCCAAAGGTGAAAGTTTATTATTAATTTGGCATCCTATTTATATGTCTAATGATAATTACTTCTAAAGATACAATCAATCAACCATGAATGAATGATAGTATACCTAGCTACTCTTTGAAATGGTGTCATTTGGGCGAAACGGATGTCAATGTTGCCTACATAAACCCAGCTTCCCTCTGAATTTACATTCACACACAGCTTGTTTAAGGAAAGTTAGTTACTTTCAAATATTTAATGTTATTTCGCTGGTCTACAAAAATGAGTATGACAGCTGATCAATGTCTACATGTGTTGACATGATAGCCCAGCTTGTTTCCAAAGGTTGTGAGTTCGAATCTCATCAACTTTAGCTAATTATCAACTTTCCAACTACTTGCTACTTTTTTAAAAGCTATTTTGCAACTACTGACCATGTCAGCTAACACTTCCCCTAACCCTAACCCTTTTAGCTAAATCCTTCCCCCACCAAGACTGTTCCTAGAGCTGGCTGCCCGGCCAAACTGAACAAGAGGAGAAGGGCCTTGGTCAGGGAGGTGACCAAGGACCTGATGGTCACTCTGACAGAGCTCCAGAGTTCCTCTGTGGAGATGGGAGAAACTTCCAGAATGAAAACCGTCTCTTCAGCACTCCACCAATCAGTGGCGAGACAGAAACCACTCCTCAGTAAAAGGCACATGACAGCCTGCTTGGAGTTTACCAAAAAGCACCTAAAGGATTCTCAGACCATGAGAAACAAGATTCTCTGGTCTGATGAAACCAAGAACTAACTCTGGCCTAAATGCCAAGTGTCACGTCTGGAGGAAATCTGGCACCATTCCTGCGGTGAAGCATGGTGGTGGATGTTTTTCAGCGGCAGGGACTGGGCGACTAGTCAGTATTGAGGGAAAGATGAACAGAGCAAAGTACAGAATGATCTTTGGTGAAAACCTGCCCCAGAGCACTCAGGACCTCAGACTGGGGCGAAGGTTCACCTTCCAACAAGATGACGACCCTAAGCACACAGCCAAGACAATGCAGGAGTTGCTTCCAGACAAGTCTCTGAATGTCCTTGAGTGGCCCAGCCAGAGTCCGGACTTGAACATCTCTGGAAAGACCTGAAAATAGCTGTGCAGCGACACTCCCCATCCAACCTGACAGAGCTGGACAGGATGTGCAGAGAAGAATGGGAGAAACTCCCCAAATACAGGTGTGCTAAATTTGTAGCGTCAAACCCAAGAAGCCGCCAGATCAAGCAATGGCGCCGAAGGAGATTGCTGCCGTTTTACGATCCCGTAACCAATTGTGCTATTGTGTATGTTTTTTCACGTTGTTTTGTACATAATGTTTCTGCCACCGTGTCTTATGACAGAAAAGAGCTTCTAGATATCAGGACAGCGATTACTCACCCCATACTGGAGGAATACTTTTTCTTCAACGAGTCGGACGGGAAGGATTTACTTCAGACGCCCGACAAGGTCCTCATCCCCGTAATTTGCAGAAGAAAGAGACGGAGGTATCGTGAACGAAGATCAGGGTGCCTTGATAGGATCCGTCGCAGAGAAGGTAATCTACCTTTACCATCGGTCCTATTTTCCAACTTACAATCATTGATAATAAAATAGATGAAATACGATCACGTATATCCTACCAAAGGAACATAAAAACTGTGATATATTGTGTTTCACCAAGTTGTGGCTGAACAATGACATGAATAATATATAGCTGGTGGGTTTTAAGCTTTTTCGGTAGGATAGATCAGCGGCCTCTGGTAAGACGAGGGGTGGCGGTCTATGTATATTTGTAAAAACAGCTGGTGCACGAAATCTAAGGAAGTCTCAAGGTTTTGCTCACTTGAGATAGTATCTCATGATAAGCTGTAGACCACACTGTCTACCAAGATAATTTATCTGTATCTTTCGTAGCTGTCTACATACCACCACAAACCGATGCTGGCACTAAGACTGCACTCAATGAGCTGTATATGGCCATAAGTAAACAGGGAAACACTCAACCAGAGGTGGCCAGGGACTTTAATGCAAGAAAACTAAGTCCGTTTTACCTCATTTCTACCAGCATGTGTAACCAGAGGGAAAAAACACTAGACCACCTTTACTCCACACACAGAGACGTGTACAAAGCTCTCCTTCGCCCTCCAATTGGAAAATCGGACTATATTTCTATCCTCCTGATTCCTGCTTACAAACAACAAAAACTAAAGCAAGAAGCACCAGTGACTCGGTCAATAAGAATGTGGTCAGATGAAGCAGATGCGAAGCTACAGGACTGTTTTGCTAGCACAGGCTGGAATATGTTTCGGGATTCCTCCGATGGCATTGAGTACACCACATCAGTCACTGACTTCATCAATAAGTGCATCAATGACGTCGTCCCCACAGTGACATACCCCAACCAGAAGCCATGGATTACAGGCAACATCCGCACTGAGCTAAAGGCTAGAGCTGCCGCTTTCAAGGAGCGGGACTCCAACCCGGAAGCTTCTAAGAAATCCCGCTATGCCCTCCAGAAAACCATCAAACAGGCCAAGCTTCAATTCAGCTAAATGACTTCTATGCTTGCTTCGAGGTAAGTAACAATGAAGCATGCATAAGAGCATCAGCTGATCCGGCCGGTTGTGATACAGCCTTGATTCGAACCAGTGTGTCTGTAGTGACGCCTCAAACACTGAGATGCAGTGCCTTAGACCGCTGTGCCACTCGGGAGCCTGAATATTCACAAGTCCGCAGGGCCAGAAGGATTACTAGGACGTGTACTCCGAGCATGAGCTGACCAACTAGCAAGTGTCTTCACTGACATTTTCAACCTCTCTCTGTCTGAGTCGGTATTACAAACATGTTTCAAGCAGACCACCATAGTCCCTGTGCTCAAGAACACTAAGGTAACCTGCCTTAATGACTACCGACCTGTAGCACTCAGGTCTGTAGCCATGAAGTGCTTTGAAAGGCTGGTCATGGCTCACATCCACACCATTATCCCAGAAACCCTAGACCCACTCCAATTAGCATACCACCCAAACAGATCCACAGATGACGCAATCTCTATTGCACTTCACACTGCCCTTTCACACCTGGACAAAAAGAACACCTATGTGAAAACGTTATTAATTGACTACAGTGCAGCGTTCAACACCAGAGTGCCCTCAAAGCTCATCGCTAAGCTAAGGACCCTGTGACTAAACACCTCCCTCTGCAACTGGATCCTGGACTTCCTGACAGGCATGCCCCAGGTGGTAAGGGTTGGTAACAACACATCCACCACGCTGATCCTCAACACGGGGGCTCCTCAGGTGCATGCTTAGTCCCCTCCTGTACTACCTGTTAACTCACACATGGCCAGGCACGACACCAACACCATCATTAAGTTTGCTGATGACACAACAGTGGTATGCCTGATCACTGACAATGACGAGACAGCCTATTGGGAGGAGGTCAGAGACCTGGCCATGTGGTTCCAGGACAACAACCGCTCCCTCAACGTGATCAAGACAAAGGAGATGATTGTGGACTACAGGAAAAGGAGGACCGAGCACGCCCCCATTCTCATCGACGGGGCTGTAGTGGAGCAGGTTGAGAGCTTCAAGTTCCTTGGTGTCTACATCACTAACAAACTAACATGATCCAAGCACACCAAGACAGTTGTGAAGAAGGCAAGACAAAACCTATTCTCCCTCAGGAGACTGAAAATATTTGGCATGGGTCCTCAGATCCTCAAAAGGTTTGACAGCTGCACAATCGAGAGCAATCTGACTGGTTGCATCACTGCCTGGTATGGCAACTGCTCGGCCTCCGACCACAAGGCACTACAGAGGGTAGTGTGTACGGCCCACTACATCACTGGGGCCAAGCTTCCTGCCACGCAGGACCTCTATACCAGGCGATGTCCTAGGAAGGCCCTAAAAATTGTCGAAGACTCAAGGCACTATGGTCATAGACTGTTCTCTCTGCTGCCGCGGGGTTAGCGGTATCGGTGCGCCAAGTCTAGGTCCAAGAGGCTTCGAAACAGCTTCTACCCCCAAGCCATAAGACATCTAGTCAAATGGCTACCCAGACTATTTGCATTGCCACACCCCCCTCTTTTACACTGCTGCTACTCTCTGTTTATTATCTATAGTGGCAAGAAAAAGTGTGTGAACCCTTTAGAATTACCTGGATCACTGCATAAATTGGTTATCAAATTCGAGCTGGTCTTCAACAAAGTCACAACAGACAAACATAGTGTGCTTAAACTAATAACACACAAATTGTATTTTTCTTGTCTATATTGAATACATCATTATTTAACCATTCACAGTGTTGGTTGAAGAAAGTATGTGAACCTCTATGCTAATGACTTGTCCAAAAGCTCATTGGAGTCAGGAGTCAACATGGAGTCCAATCAATGAGATGAGATTGGAGATGTTGTTGGTTAGAGCTGCCTTGCCCTATAAAAAACACTCACTAAATTGTGAGTACTATTCACAAGAAGCATTGCCTGGTGTGAACCATGCCTCAAACAAAAGAGATCTCAGAAGACCTAAGACTAAGAATTGTTGACTCGCATAAAGCTGGAAATGGTTACAAAAGTATTTCTTAAAGCCTTTATGTTCATCGTCCACGGTAGGACAAATTGTCTATAAATAGAGAAAGTACAGTATTGTTGCTACTCTCCCTAGGAGTAGCCGTCCTGCAAAGATGACTGCTAGAGCACAGCGCAGAATGCTCAATGAGGTGAAGATAAATCCTAGAGTGTCAGCTAAAGACTTACAGAAATATCTGGAACATGCTAGCATCTCTGTTGATGAGTCTACGATACGTAAAACACTAAACAAGAATGGTTTTCATGGGAGGACACCACGGAAGAAGCCACTGCTGTCCAAAATACACATTGCTGCACGTCTGAAGTTTGAAAAAGTGCACCTGGATGTTCAACAGCGCTACTGGCAAAATATATTCTGTCGACAGATGAAACTACAGTTGAGTTGTTTGAAAGGAACACACAACACTATGTGTAGGGGGAAAAAAAGGCACAGCACAGCACACCAACATCAAAACCTCATCCCAACTGTAATGTATGGTGGAGGGAGCATCATGGTTTGTAGCTGCTTTGCTGCCTCAGGGCTTGGACAGCTTGCTCTCATTGACGGAACAATGAATTCCCAAGTTTATCAAGACATTTTGCAGAATGTTAGGCTCAATGTCCGCCAATTGAAGCTCAACAGAAGTTGGGTGATGCAACAGGACAATGACCCAAAACACATAAGTAAATCAACAAGAGAATGGATTCAACAGAAGAAAATATGCCTCCTGGAGTCTGAGTCCTGACCTCAACCCGATTGAGATGCTATGGCATGACCTCAAGAGAGCAGTTCACAACAGACATCCCAAGAATATTGCTGATATATTGCTGATCTGAAACAGTTTTTTGAAGAGGAATAGTCCAAAATTCCTCCTGACCGCTGTGCAGGTCTGATCCACAGCTACAGAAAACATTTGGTTGAGGTTATTGCTGCCAAAGGAGGGTCAACCAGTTATTAAATCCAAGGGGTCACATATTTTTCCACCCTGCACTGTGAATGTTTACAGTGTGTTCAATAAAGACCATTAAAGATATTGTTTGTGTGTTATTAGTATAAGCAGACTGCTTGTCTGTTGATGTGACCTAGATGAAGATCAGCAAAAAATGTACGACCAATTTATGCAGAAATCCCGATATTTCCAAAGGGTTCACATACTTTTTCTTGCATAGTCATTTTAATAACTCTACCTACGTGTACATATTACCTCAATTACCTCGACTAACCGGTGAACCTGCACAATGACTGTACCGATACCCCCTGTATATAGCCTCGCTATTGTTATTTACCTGCTGCTCTTTAATTATGTGTTATTTTATGTATGTTTATCTTCACTTCATTGTTGGTTAAGGGCTTGTAAGTAAGCATTTGTAAAGTGTCTGAATACTTATGTAAATTTTTATATTTCAGTTTTGTTTATATACATTTACCAAAAATTCTAAAAACCTGTTTTTGCTTTGTCATTGTGGGGTATTGTGTGTAGACTGATGAGAGAAAATCTAAAATCAATTTTAGAATAAGGTCTGCAACGTAACAAAATGTGCAAAAAGTCAAGGGGTCTAAATACTTTCCGAATGCACTGTAACTCCTAAACTTAACCCTAACCTAACCCCTAGCGTAGCTAACGTTAGCCAGCTAGCTAGAATTCGTATAATACTGTATCATGCAAATGCATAATGGACATCCACAATTTTAATACATACCATACGAAAAGTAGCATATCATGCTAAAACGAGTGTCTCAGATATACGTACAGAATAATACAAAAAGGCACTGAGACCAGGTTATACTTAGAGGTAGGCATCTGGATGGAAGACTAGTTCTCAATGAAGTTCATTATACCTCATAAACCAGCACAAGTCACTGTTCAGTCAGGAATCGTTTGACTGTGGCTTCAAATTTTGTTTCAATACACCTCTTTTATTTAGGTTGATGGCATGACGTTGAAACAATAATGTTGATTCAAACATATCATTTTACTATCAACATTGAAACAAGGTAAACATAAAAATAATCATATGAAATTCTACATAAATTAAACCAACCAATATAAAGTATATTGTATATAGGATGAAAAATATTGTTTACTTTTCTACATGGTATTTTCTATGCACTTTTAATGTATACATAGTTCTGGTGACTATGTTGAAATTAGATTGATGTAACAACCTGTTAGTCAGGTTATTTAAGTTAAGTTTTATACTCATTTCAATGTTTGCAGCACTGGTTGAAATTACATAAACAGTACTGGTTGATAATTTTTCCACGTAGATTCCACATCACAATAGGATGACAAATTTACGTTGAAACAACATTAATTCAACCAGTGTGCTGTTACATAATGTCGGCTAAGAGAATCAATTTGATAAAGACGATGACATATTTCTCTCTGACCCCACAGAAAGCCTTGTCAGGAACAGAAGACCTAGTTCAGGTCACTTCCCTAGAAATGTGTGTGGACACTCAGGAGAGCACTCTGGGCAACTTTGGTGAGAGACAATCACTGGTCAAGCAGCATGCACTACCCTTTTAGTCCACTACATGTGTAGGCCCATACTGAATTTGTATTATATTACAAATAGATATATACATATTTTTGCATGCAGTATTTGAATTTATAGGGGACTATGTACTGTATATGAAGTGTATATCAATAGTACTGTATGTGAATCCTCGTTTTTAATCAAACACGAAGTGGGCGTTATGCCATACCTACTGCAAATGTGGAAATGTACAGGGTTGATCGACTCACACTTGATGAGTTCATGTAATGACTTATAGCATAGATACATGAAGACCGTCACAATCTATACAGACATGGTTTCTTGTCAGACACGGATAAAGACCAGACAACTGTAGCTGTGTGACACACAAAACAGAATATGCCAAATTCACCCTCAGGTTTGTACTGTACCAAAGCTCTCTCACTGGGCACAACTCCTTCCCCCTCTCTTCTCACTGGTTTAAAAGATAAGGCCAGAAAGAACCGCACCATCATGCTCACCTATGTCCTTAGGAACACCTCAGTTGCACAACGTGTGCAGGCATGACTGAAGTTTGTCTGCACAGGGGTGAATCACGTGCGTCTGGCTTGTGCACTAGCAGCAGAGTCCATCTCACTCTCAATCTCTGCTAATGAATGGAGTTTATAGGCCTGTTGAGGCATGGCTGGGAGGGAGCCAGCCATCTGTTTAAGACCCAATCAAATCAAGTCATCGGCCCTCTGTGACGTGTGAGGAACGTCTCTCTATCTTATCATCTTGCAGGTGCCTACTTGCCCAAGCTGGTGCAGCTGAAAATGAACAACAGTATGATAATGTCAGTGAGGTAAGTGGAAAGTTCCACTATAGTGCTCTGTCTCTGTATGTCTATTATAGTTATGTGTTGTAGTTTTTTACTTCTCTTTGACTAGGTAAAACAAAGCACTTTCTGCATTCCAAGTACTACAAATACTACTGCTAGCAGTACTTCACAGTAAAAAGGCAGATAGCCCTGTACAGTTGAAGTCGGAAGTTTACGTGCACCTTAGCCAAACATATTTAAACTCAGTTTTTCACAATTGCTGACATTTAATCTGAGTAAAAATGCCCTGTCTTAGGTCAGTTAGGATCACCACTTTATTTTAAGAATGTGAAATGTCAGAATAATAGTAGAGAGAATGATTTATTTCAGCTTTTATTTCTTTCATGGTTCATAAGTTTACCTACACTCAATTAGTATTTGGTAGCATTGCCTTTAAATTGTTTAACTTGGGTCAAACGTTTCAGGTAGCCTTCCACAAGCTTCCCACAATAAGTTGGGTGAATTTTGGCCCATTTCTCCTGACAGAGTCAGGTTTGTAGGCCTCCTTGCTCGCACACGCTTTTCCAGTTCTGCCCACAACTTTTCTATAGGATTGAAGTCAGTGCTTTGTGATGGCCACTCCAATACCTTGACTTTGTTGTCCTTAAGCCATTTTGCCACAACTTTGGAAGTATGCTTGGGGTCATAGTCCATTTGGGAGACCCATTTGCAACCAAGCTTTAACTTTCAGACTGATATAATATAATAATATAATAATATAATAATAATAATAATATATATAATATATATAATAATATATGCCATTTATCAGACGCTTTTATCCAAAGCGACTTACAGTCATGTGTGCATACATTCTACGTATGGGTGGTCCCGGGGATCGAACCCACTACCCTGGCGTTACAAGCGCCAAGCTCTACCAACTGAGCTACAGAAGGACCACAATGTCTTGAGATGTTGCTTCAATATATCCACATAATTGTCTTTGCTCATGATGCCATCTATTTTGTGAAGTGCACCAGTCCCTCCTGCAGCAAAGCACCCTCACAACATGATGCTGCCACCCCCGTGCTTCTCGGTTGGGATGGTGTTCTTTGGCTTGCAAGCATCCTCCTTTTCCCTCCAAACATAATGATGGTCATTATGGCCTAACAGTTCTATTTTTGTTTCATCAGATCAGAGGACATTTCTCCAAAAAGTGCGATCTTTGTCCCCCTGTGCAGTTGCAAACCGTAGTCTGTTTTTTTTTATGGCGGTTTTGGAGCAGTGACTTCTTCCTTGCTGAGCGTCCTTTCAGGTTATGTCGATATAGGACTTGTTTTACTGTGGATATAGATACTTTTGTACCTGTTTCCTCCAGCATCTTCACAACGTCCTTTGCTGTTGTTTTGTGATTGATTTGCACTTTTCACACCAAAGTACGTTCATCTCTAGGAGACAGAAAGTGTCTCCTGAATGGTATGACGGCTGTGTGGTCCCATGGTGTTTATACTTGCATACTATTGTTTGTACAGATGACTGTGGTACCGTCAGGTGTTTGAAAATTGCTCCCAAGGATGAACCAGACTTGTGGAGATCCACATTTTTTTTCTGAGGTCTTGGCTGATTTCTTTTGATTTTCCCATGATGTCAAGCAAAGAGGCACTGAGTTTGAAGGTAGGCCTTGAAATACATCCACAAGTACACCTCCAATTGACTCAAATGATGTCAATTAGCCTATCAGAAGCTTCTAAAGCCATGACACAATTCTCTGGGCATTTCCAAGCTGTTTAAAGGCACAGTCAACTTAGTGTATGTACACTTCTGACCCACTGGAATTGTGATACAGTGAAATAATCCTTCTGTAAACAATTGTTGGAAAAATTACTTGTGTCATGCACAAAGATATCCTAGCCGACTTGCCAAAACTATAGTTTGTAAACAAGAAATGTATGGAGTGGTTGAAAAACAAGTTTTAACATCTCCAACCTAAGTGTATGTAAACTTCCGACTTCAATTGTATATGCTCAGTCTCTATGATAGGGGACAAAGCAGCAGACCCACTGTGTATGGGTTTCCTATCAATCAATCAAATGTATTTCTAAAGCCTTTTTTTTACATCAGCAGATGCCACAAAGTGCTATACAGAAACCCAGCCTAAAACCCCAAACAGTAAGCAATGCATATGTAGAAGCATGGTGGCTAGGGAACACTCCCTAGGAAGGCATGAACCTAGAGAGGAACCAGGCTCTGAGGGGTGGCCAGGTGGCAATTATAGGAGTACATGGCCATTAAGGCCAGATTGTTCTTCAAGATGTTCAAATGTTCATAGATGACCAGCAGGGTCAAATAATAATCAGTGGTTGTAGAGGCTGCAACTGGTCAGTACCTTAGGAGGAAGTGTCAGTTGGCTTTTCATATCCGAGCATTCAAGAGTTCGAGACAGGAGGTGCAGTAGAGAGAGAAAGTTGAAAACAGCACTTCTGGGACTCGGTAGCACGTCTGGTGAACAGGTCAGTGTTCCATAGCCGCAGGCAGAACAGTTGGAACTGGAGCAGCAACACGACCAAGTGGACTGGGGACAGCTAAAAGTCATCACGCCAGGTAGTCCTGAGGCATGATGCTAGGGCTCAGGTCCTCCGGGAGGGGAGGACCTATTTATTTATTTTTTAGTTCACTTTTTTAACCCAGGTGGGCTAGTTGTGAACAAGTTCTCATTTACATCTGTGACCTGGCCAAGATAAAGCAAAGCAGTGTGACAAACAACGAGTTACACATGTGATAAACAAACGTACAGTCAAAAACACAATAGAAAAATCTGTATACAGTGTGTGCAAATGAAGTAAGGCGGTAAGGCAATAAATAGACCAATAGTGGCAAAATAATTACAATTTAGCAATTTACAATGGAGTGATATATGTGCAGATGAGGATGTGCAAGTAGAAATACTGGTGTACAAAAGAGCAGAAAAACAAATATGGGGATGAGGTCGGTAGTTGGTTGAATGGGCTATTTACAGGGGCTTTGTACAGCTGTAGCGATCGGTAAGATGCTCTGGCAGCTGACACTTAAAGTTCGTGAGGGAGATGTATGTCTCCGACTTTAGTGATCTTGGCAATTCGTTCCAGTCATTGCCAGCAGAGAACTGGAAGGACAGGCGGCCAAAGCGGGTGTTGGCTTTGGGGATGACCAGTGAAATATACCTGCTGGACCATGTGCTACAGGTGGGTATTGCTATGGTGACCAGTGAGCTGAGATAAGGCCGAGCTATACCTAGCAAAGACTTCTAGATGACCTGGAGCCAGTGAGTTTGGCGACGAATATGTAGCGAGGACCAGCCAACGAGAGCTTACAGGTCGCAATGGTGGATCGTATATGGGGCTTTGGTGACGAAACAGATAGCACTGTGAAAGACTGCATCCCATTTGCTGAGTAGAGTGTTGGAGGCTAATTTGTAAATGACATTGCCGAAGTCAAGGATCGGTATGATAGTCAGTATTACGAGGGTAAGTTTGGCAGCATTAGTGAGGGAGGCTTTGTTGCGAAATAGGAAGCCGATTCTGGATTTCATTTTGGATTGGAGATGTTTAATGTGAGTCTGTAAGGAGAGTTTACAGTCTAGCCAGATACCTTGGCATTTGTAGTTGTCCACAGATTCTAAGTTATAACTGTCCAGAGTAGTGATGCTAGTCGGGTAGGTGGGTGTGGGCAGCGATCGGTTGAAGAGCATGCATTTAATTTTACTAGCATTTAAGAGCAGTTGGAGGCCACAGAAGGAGTGTTGTATGGCATTTAAGCTCGTTTGGAGGTTTGTTAACACAGTGTCCAAAGAAGGGCCAGATGTATACAGAATGGTGTCATCTGCGTAGAGGTGGATCAAAGAATCACCTGCAGCAAGAGCGACATCATTGATATATGCAGAGAAAAGAGTCGGCCCGAGAATTGAACCTTGTGGCACCCCATAGAGACTGCCAGAGTTCCGGACAACAGGCCCTCCGATTTGACACACTGAACTCTGAGAAGTAGTTAGTGAACCAGGCGAGGCAGTCATTAGAGAAACCAAGACTGTTGAGTCTGCCGATAAGAATATGGTGATTAACAGAGTCGAAAGCCTTGGCCAGGTCGATGAAGACTGCTGCACAGTACTGTCTTTTATCGACGGCGGTTATGATATCGTTTAGGACTTTGAGCATGGCTGATGTGCACCCGTGACCAGCTCAGAAACCAGATTGCATAGTGGAGAAGATACGGTTGGTGATCTGTTTGTTCACTTGGCTTTCGAAGATTTTAGAAAGGCAGGGCAGGATGGATATAGGTCTATAACAGCTTGGGTCTAGAGTGTCTCCCCCTTTGAAGAGGGGGATGACCGCAGAAGCGTTCCAGTCTTTCGGAAATCTCAGACGATACGAAAGAGAGGTTGAACAGACTAGTAATACGGGTTGCAACAATGGGGGCGGATAATTTTAGGAAGAGAGGGTCCAGATGGTCTAGCCCAGCTGATTTGTACAGGTCCAGGTTTTGCAGCTCTTTCAAAACATCAGCTATCTGTATTCCGGTGAAGGAGAAGCAGGGGGAGGCTTGGGACAGTTTCGGCAGGGGGTGCAGAGCTGTTGACCAGTGTTTGGTTAGCCAGGTGGAAAGCATGGCCAGTCTTAGAGAATTGCTTATTGAAATTCTCGATTATCATGGATTTATCAGTGGTGACAATGTTTCCAAGTCTCAGTGCAGTGGGCAGCTGGGAGGAGGTAGTCTTATTCTCCATGGACTTTACAGTGTCCCAAAACGTTTTGGAATTAGTGCTGCGGGATGCAAATTTCTGTTTGATAAAACTAGCCTTTGCTTTGCTAACTGGCTGTGTGTATTGGTTCCTGACTTCCCTGAAAAGTTGCATGTCGCGGGGACTATTCGATGCTAGTGCAGTACACCACAGGGTGTTTTTGTGCTGGTCAAGGGCAGTCAAGTCTGGAGTGAAACGAGTGCTACATCTGTTCTTAGTTCTAAATTATCTGAAAGGGGCATGCTTATTTAAGATGGTGAGGAAAGCACTTTTAAAGAACAACCAGGTATCCTCTCCTTACAGGATGAGGTCAATATCCTTCCAGGATACCCGGGCCAGGTCAATTAGAAAGGCCTGCTCGCAGAAGTGTTTTAGGGAGCGTTTGACAGTGATGAGTGGTGGTCTTTTGACCGTGGATCCATAACGGATGCACGCAACGAGGCGGTGATCGCTTAGATCCTTGTTGAAAACAGCAGAGGTATATTTAGAGGGCATGTTGGTCAGGATGATATCTAAGAGGTTGCCCATGTTTATGGATTTGGGATTGTACCTGGTAGTTTCTTTGATAATTTGTGTGAGATTGAGGGCATCGATCTTAGATTGTAGGACGTCTGTGGTGTTAAGCATATCCCAATTAGGTCACCTAGCATTACGATCTCTGACGATAGATGTGGGGCAATCAATTCACATATGGTGTCCAGGGCACAGCTGGGGCTGAGGGGGGTCTATAACAAGCAGCAACAGTGAGGGATTTATTTCTGGAGAGATGGATCTTTAAAAGTAGAAGCTCAAACTGTTTGGGCATAGACCTGGATAGTATGACAGAACTCTTTAGGCTTTCTCTACAGTAGATTGCAATTCCGCCCCCTTTAGCAGTTCTGTCTTGACGGAAAATGTTGTAATTGGGGATGGACATTTCTGAATTTTTGGTGGCCTTCCTATGCCAGGATTCAGACACGGCTAGAACATCAGGGTTGGCGGAGTGTGCTAAAGCAGTGAATAAAGCAAACTTAGGGAGGAGGCTTCTGATGTTAACATGCATGAAACCAAGGCTATTATGGTTACAGAGGTCAGCCAATGAGAGCGCCTGGGGACACACAGGGCCTGGGTTAACCTCTACATCACCAGAGGAACAGAGGAGGAGTAGGATGAGGGTACTGCTAAAGGCTGTAAGGACTGGTCGTCTAGTGTTTTGGGAACAGAGAATAAAAGGAGCAGATTTCTGGGTGTGGTAGGATAGATTCAGGGCATAGTGTCTAGACAAGGGTATGGTAGGTCGTGAGTACAGTGGGGGTAAATCTAGGCATTGATGAGAGAAGTTGCATCTCTGGCGGCGCTAGTTAAGCTAGGTGCGGTATGTGTGGGGGTGGGACAAGGGGGCTATCTGAGGCATGTTGAGCAGGACTAGGGGCTCCACAGTAAAATAAAACAATGAGAGCTGCCCTAAACAACAGTATACAAGGCATATTGACATAAAGCAATCACAGGTGTTGATTGGGAGAGCTAAGACAACAACAGGTGAGACAACAACGGGTAAACAGCTAAGACAACTACAACAGGTAAAAGGCGATAAATAGGCAAAGAGAGTGTCTGTTCACTACACACAGGGCCTGAGTTCAAGGCCTGGGCCGACAGATAAACTAAATTAAGTACAGTGTTAATAAACAGTCCAGCAGGCATCAGCTGTGTTGCCGAGTGATCTTAGGGTCCAATGAGCAGCAATAGATGAAATAGGGAGCTGTTCAGTAGTCAATTACTACGCTAGGCGAGCGGGAGACAGTGTTCAGGAAGCTTGCGGACCGGGGATAGCAGATGGATCTTCACAACATCCACAACGCAGGCCGGTTGAGAGCACATCAGTTGAATTACATTAGCAGATAAGCAGACCAGTCGTGATGGATCGGCGGGGCTCCGTGTTGACAAAGGGTCCAGGCCAAATTGGCAAGAGAGGTATTATAGTTGGTGTACTTTGTTTGCTAGCAGGGAGATGGGCCTCGCTCGAGGCTAGCTCGAGGCTAACTTGTGCATGCTTCTGGACAAGGGTGTTAGCCACAATAGCCACTCGGTAGCAGCTAGCTAGCTGTGACAATCCGGTGTAATGGTCCAGAACTTGCGGCAGGAATCCGGTGATGTAGTGGAAAAAAGAAGCAGTCCGATATGCTCAGGGCTGATATCGCGCTGTGCAGACTGGCAGGTATTATCTGGGCTATCCGTGCTATAGCGGCTGGTGTCCATGCTAAAGGTAAAGACCGCTAGCAGTGTTAGCCAATGACTAAGTAGCTAATGGAGGTTCCAGTGATAATGTCTAAAAAATAGCAGATCCGTACCACATTGGGTGAGGGTTGCAGGAAGGTATATTTAATTTGAAAATGGAAGAAAGAGATTGAAATATGTATTCAAAATTGACCAAAAAGACTATTTACATGGGACAAAAACAAAACTGCTTGGAAAAATCAGAGGAAGAGGAAGCGTACTTAAATGCTTCCTAATTGCTCTAATCGGAATTAGAGGAAGCATACTTAAATTCAGACAGGACACTACCTCCGGACAGGTACCCCAGGACAGGGCAAACCAGGCAGGATAAAACCCCAACCACTTTGCCAAAGCACAGCCCCCACACCACTAGAGGGATATCAACAGACCAACTTACTACCCTGAGACAAGGCTGAGTATAGCCCACAAAGATCTCCACCGCACTAGCATGAGGGGGCGCAAAACCAGACTGGAAGATCACTTCTGTGAATCAACCCACTCAAATGACGCATCCCTCCTAGGGACGGCATGGAAGAGCACCAGTAAGCCACTGACTCAGCCCCCGTAACAGGATCAGAGGCAGAGAATCCCAGTGGAGAGAGGGAACCGGCCAGGCAGAAACAGCAAGAGTGGTTCATCACTCCAGTGCCTTGCCGTTCACATTCACACCCCTGTGCCAGACTACACTCAATCATAGGATCTACTGAAGAGATGAGTCTTAAGTAAAGACTTAAAGGTTGAGACCGAGTCTGCGTCTCTCACATGGATAGGTAGACCATTCCATAGAAATTGAGCTCTATAGGAGAAAATCCTGCCTCCAGCAGTTTGCTTAGAAATTCTAGGGACAATAAGGAGGCCTGCGTCTTTATGACCGTAGTGTACGTGTAGTAGGTATGTACTGGTGGTGCACCGATATGACATTTTTGCCCAATACCGATATCCAATATTTTCCTTTAAAAAAAAAAATACGATATCGATAACCGATATTTACAATTTTAGCGGCCTTTAAAGCTAGTACAGTTAAATAGTTATCACACACACATGGACACAGCAGTCTAGAGCATGGTTTGAATCCAGGTTTTTGCACATCCGGCCGTGATTGGGAGTCCCATAGTGCGGAGCACAATTGGCCCAGCGTCATCCGGGATGTAAATAAGAATGTGTTCTTAACTGACTTGCCTAGTTAAACAAAGATTACACACACACACAGACCAAAAAGTGACTTTGTTGGCATTTACGTATGTCCCCATTACCAGTAAAACATCATCAAAACCTGTTTCGTTGATCAGTCGTTTCATTCTCAACTAGGATTTCTATGGAACACCGTTTCGGTCTTTGCGTGTCTTAAAAGATACACGTCAAATAACACAACATCTGTTTCAGTAGCTATAGTTAGCTAGCTAACTATATAGCTAGGTGTCATCATCTAAAATAACCCTAATTTATAAGACTGTTCCTATTTGATTTATGGTGGTCGGACCCATCTATAGGAAGCTAACCACAATAAAAATGAGCCACAATAGTGGACTTGGCGGTTAGCCTTCAAAATAAAAGTATGGTATAATTCTACTATTTGTGTTCATTTGCATTACTGTCAATGACAGACTTTAATTTTGAAGGCAAATGGCAAATTCCACTGTTGTTCCACATAACCTGGTGTGGTCGAGCCTCACTGGCCAGATTAAGCTAGTTCTCTGCTTATAACGTTAACCCTGGTGCCCAAAGTTAAGTTGCTGACTAGCTATTTATTTTCATGAATTGAAGTTCAATTTCAATAGGTGAACAACAAGTGGCAACCTAGCTAATACTTACTCACAAGGATTCCTAAATCATTGCTAAGAATAATGAAAATGACTAAATCAAATCAAATTTTATGATTTGAAATAAAATTTGATTTGATTTAGTCATTTTCATTATTCTTAGCAATGATTTAGGAATCCTTGTGTGTAAGTATTGGCTAGGTTGCCACTATGTTCTACTGGTCATTGTTTTTAGGCTGGTTGTCTTGGTTCTAGCTAGGTACCAAGCTAAAGCAAGCTACCCCAGAAATGACGGTCGAACAAGTTATGTTTTATTACCAACGCGGTATTGTAAACAAATCCTTCCTGGCCTGTGTTTGCTTGTTTGCAGACTTTTTTGTACAGCTTTGACAGTGCTACTGTATCTTTTTTGACACGCAAAGACCCTAACGGCGTTCCATAGTTCGTATGTCGTGAAGCTAATAGCAGTGACACTATTACTGTGTAACTCCGGTAGGACAACATCTGAAAAATAGCGCACTTGGTAGTGTGCACCGGTGCTCCTAAGTTGGCGAAAGCCAACATCACCCACCTCAGAGAACGGGTGATTGTCAAGGGCCATGAATTCCATTATCTTGGCATTAATGGATTTCGTCTTTAAGTTGTCTCACTGAAATTTTGTTACTGTTTCAAATGACTGCTCGATCCACACAGCAGACATTGTGGGCTAGTTGTAGAATGCTGTGTTGCACGTATAGCGCAACATTTTACGTGGCGTCATTACATCATGTACCTAAGTTATATAAGTATGCACGTCAGCTTTGACACGGTTTTGCACATCGGGGCGTTAAACTTGACATAATTTCACATTTTATTTGTCACATACGCTGAATACAACAGGTGTACCTTACAGTGAAATGCTTAGCCCCTAACCAACAATGCAGTTAAAATATATATGGATAAGAGATAAAAGTAACAAGTAATTAAAGAGCAGCAGTAAAATAACAATAGCGAGACTATATACAGTAGGTACCGATACAGAGTCAATGTGCGGGGGCACAGATTAGTTGAAGTAGTATGTACATGTAGGTAGAGTTATTAAAGTGACTATGCATAGATGACAGTAGAGAGTAGCAGTGGTGTGGGGAGGTGTGGGGAGGGGGCACTGCAAATAGTCTGGGTAGCCATTCGACTAGATGTTCCGGAGGCTTTTGGCTTTTTGCTTGGGGTAGAAGATGTTAACGTCCGGATGAAATGCATGTCCAAATTCAACTGCCTGCAACCCATCCCCAGAAAATAAGATATGCATATTATTAGTAGATTTTGGATAGAAAACACTTTGAAGGTTCTAAATCTGTTTGAATCATGTCTGTGAGTATAACATAAGTTATTTAGCAGGTGAAACCCAGAGGACAAACCATTCAGATTTCTTTTTTTTCTCCGAGGTCACTCTTTTCAATGAGGTTTCATTGAGTATCCAGATTTCTAAGGGACCTTCTTGCAGTTTCTATCGTTTCCACTGGATGTCAACAGTCTTTAGAAATTGGTTGAGGTTTTTCCTTTGTGTAATGAAGAAGTACGGCCATCTTGAACGAGGGTCACTTGAAGTTTACTGTTAGAAAGAGGCGCGTGACCAGAAAGCTAGCTACAGTTTGTTTTACTCCTGTATTGAACACAGATCATCCCGTCTTCAATTTTATTGATTATTTACGTGAACAAATACCTAAAGTTGTATTACAAAAGTAGTTTGAAATGTTTTGGCAAAGTTTACAGTTAACTTTTGAGATATTTTGTAGTCACGTTGCGCAAGTTGGAACCGGTGTTTTTCTGGATCCAACGCGCCAAATAAATTGACATTTTGGATATATTGATGGAATTAATCGAACAAAAGGACCATTTGTGATGTTTATGGAACATATTGGAGTTCCAACAAATGAAGCTCGTCCCACATATCCCAGAGAGGTTAATACACTACATCACAACCTTTTTGACCAAACAACCACCGGAATGTAAAGAGGAGGAGGGAGGGGGCACTGCAAATAGTCTGGGTAGCCATTTGACTAGATGTTCAGGAGTCTTATGGCTTGGGGGTAGAAGCTGTTTAGAGGCTTCTACCTCTTGGACAAAGACTTGGCACTAAGGTTTCTGGGATGATGGTGTTGATGTAAGCCATTGCCAGCCTTTCAAAGCACTTCATGTCTATAAATGTGAGTGCTATGGGTCAGTAGTCATTTAAGCAGGTTACCTTAGTGTTCTTGGGCACAGGGACTATGATGGTCTGCCTAAACATGTTGGTATTACAGACTCAGACAGAGAGAGGTTGAACATGTCAGTGAAGACACTTGCCAGTTGGTCAGCGCATGCTCGCAGTACACGTCCTAGTAATCCATCTGGCCCTGCGGCCTTGTGAATGTTAACCTGTTTAAAGGTCTTACTCACATCGGCTACGGAGAACATGATCACACAGTCTTCCGGAACAGCTGGTGCTCTCATGCGTTTCAGTGTTATTTGCCTCGAAGCGAGGCATAGAAGTAGTTTATCTAATCTGTAGCACAGCTCTCGGCTGTGCCATAACTCCGTGAAGCATAAGATGTTAGTTTTTAATGTCCCGTTGGTAGTTTAATCTTCTGCGTAACTCAGCGATTTTATTCTCCTAAAATTGCACGTATGCTTGCAGAATGGAGGGAAATGGGGGTTTATTCGATTACCTACGAATTCTCAGAAGGCAGCCTGACCTTCGACCCCTCATTCTCCACCTCCTCTTCACGCAGATCACGGGGATCGAGCCTGTTCCTGAGGAAGCAGTATATCCTTTGTGTCTGGCTCGTCAGAGTCAAAATAATTCTGCTAGTCCGTGGTGAGTAATTGCAGTCCTGGTGTCTAGAAGTTATTTTTGGTCATAAGAGACGGTAGCGGCAACATTATGTACAAAATAAGTTTAAAAAACAAGTTGCAAATAAACAAAACAAAAAACACAATCGGTTTCTCCGGCGCCATCTTACGGTGCCGATACCAATGTTGGCATTTTTAGCTAATTTCGTCAGATTCCGATATGTTCACTGAATACTGATATTATTTATCCCTAGTATGTACGGCAGGACCAAATCGTGGGGAGCGAGGTAGGAGCAACCCCATGTAATGATTTTTTTGGTTAGCAGTAAAACCTTGAAATCAGCCCTCGCCTTAACTTCTTGCGTCGAGCCAACCCGGATCCGGGATCATGACTACAGCCTCAAAACTATTACCATAACGCAACGCTAACTATTCATGAAAATTGCAAATGAAATGAAATCAATATGCTAGCTCTCATGCTTAGCCTTTTATTAACAACACTGTCATCTCAGATTTTCAAAAATATGCTTCTCTACCATAGCAAAACTAGCATTTAGCGTTAGCATTTAGCATTAGCATTTAGTGTTTGCATCACCAGGCAACATTTTCACAAAAACCAGCAAAAACATTCAATAAATCATTTACCTTTGAAGAACTTCGGATGATTTCAATGAAGAGACTCATTGAAATCAGTTTTCCTGAAAGATTATTTGTGCAGGAGAAATCGGTCCGTTTTCTGCGTCATGTTTGGCTACCAAAAAAAAACGAACATTCAGTTATAAAAACGCCAAACTTTTTCCAAAATAACATATCGACTGAAACATGGCAAACGTTGTTTAGAATCATTCCTCAAGGTGTTTTTCTACATATCTCTTCAATGATGTATTGTTCCTGGAAGTGTGCTTCTCCTTCTGTATCGCATGGTAAAATGAGTGCCACTGACAATTGCGCACCAATTTAGACAAAGGACACCGGGCGGACACCTGGCAAATGTAGTCTCTTAGGGCCAATCTTCCAATGATATGCCTACAAATACGTCACAATGCTGCAGACATCTTGGACGAACGGCAGAGAGCATAAGCTCGTTCACGGCACATTCACAGCCATATAAGGAGACGATAGTAAAACAGAGCTTCAAAAATGCAGCTCATTTCCTGTTTGAGGTTTCATCTTGGTTTCGCCTGTAGCATCAGTTCTGGGGCCCTCACAGATAATATCTTTGCAGTTTTGAAAACGTCAGTGTTTTCTTTCCAAAGCTGCCAATTATATGCATAGTCGAGCATCTTTTCGTGACAAAATATTCTGCTTAAAACGGGCACGTTTTTTAATCCAATAATGACATAGCGCCCCCATAGGTTGAAGAGGTTAACAGGAAGCCAGCGTAGAGAAGGCTAGCACTGGAGTAATATGATAAAATTCTGGGGTTTTAGTCAAGATTCTAGCAGCCTTGTTTAGTTTGTGCTTTATCCGGGTAGTCGGAGAGGAGAGCATTACAGTAGTCTAATCTAGAAGTGTCAAATGCATGGATGAGCTTTTCTGCATCATTTTTGGGCAAAAATTTACAGGTTTTTGGAATGTTACAATGATGGAAAAAAGCTGTCCTTGAAATATTCTTGATATGTTCGTCAAAAGAGAGATCAGGGTCCAGAGTAACGCCGAAGTCCTTCATAGTGAGACGACTGTACAACCATCAAGATTAATTATCAGATCCCAACAGCAGATCTCTTTGTTTCTTGGGACCTAGAACTAGCATCTCTGTTTTGTTCGAGTTTAAAAGTAAAACATTTGTCGCAATCCACTTCCTTATGTCTGAAACACAGGCTTCGAGGGTAGGCAATTTTGGGGCTTCACCGTGTTTCATTGAAATGTACAGCTGTGTGTCGTCCGCATATCCATCCTGCCCTGCCTATCTAAGGTCTTCGAAAGCCGAGACAACAAACAGATCACTGACCATCTCGAATCCCACTGTACTAAAGACCTGTACTAAACTATATCTAAACTATATCATACTACTAAACTATATCATAACCGCCATCGATAAAAGACAGTACTGTCTTCATCGACCTGGCCAAGGCTTTCGACTCTGTTAATCACCATATTCTTATTGGCAGACTCAGTAGCCTCGGTTTTTCTAATGACTGCCTTGCGTGGTTCACCAATTACTTTGCAGACAAGAGTTCAGTGTGTCAAATCGGAGGGCATGTTGTCCGGTCCTCTGGCAGTCTCTATGGGGGTGCCACAGGGTTCAATTCTCGGGCCGACTCTTTTCTCTGTATATATCAATGATGTTGCTCTTGCTGCGGGCGATTCCCTGATCCACCTCTACGCAGACGACACCATTCTGTATACTTCTGGCCCTTCCTTGGACACTGCTATCTAACCTCCAAACGAGCTTCAATGCCATACAACACTCCTTCCGTGGCCTCCAACTGCTCTTAAACGCTAGTAAAACCAAATGCCTGCTTTTCAACCGTTCCCTGCCTGCACCCGCACGCCCGACTAGCATCACCACCCTGGATGGTGCCGACCTAGAATATGTGGACATCTATAAGTACCTAGGTGTCTGGCTAGACTGTAAACTCTCCTTCCAGACTCATATCAAACATCTCCAATCGAAAATCAAATCAAGAGTCGGCTTTCTATTCCGCAACAAAGCCTCCTTCACTCACGCCGCCAAACTTACCCTAGTAAAACTGACTATCCAACCGATCCTCGACTTCGGCGATGTCATCTACAAAATTGCTTACAACACTCTACTCAGCAAACTGGATGCAGTTTATCACAGTGCCATCCGTTTTGTCACTAAAGCACCTTATACCACCCACCACTGCGACTTGTATGCTCTAGTCGGCTGGCCCTCGCTACATATTCGTCGCCAGAGCCACTGGCTCCAGGTCATCTACAAGTCCATGCTAGGTAAAGCTCCCCCTTATCTCAGTTCACTGGTCACGATGGCAACACCCACCCGTAGCACGCGCTCCAGCAGGTGTATCTCATTGACCATCCCTAAAGCCAACACCTAATTTGGCCTCCTTTCCTTCCAGTTCTCTGCTGCCTGTGACTGGAACGAATTGCAAAAATCGCTGAAGTTGGAGACTTATCTCCCTCACCAACTTTAAACATCTGCTATCTGAGCAGCTAACCGATCGCTGCAGCTGTACATAGTCCATCGGTAAATAGCCCACCCAATTTGCCTACCTCATCCCCATACTGTTTTTATTTATTTACTTTTCTGCTCTTTTGCACACCAGTATCTCTACCTGCACATGACCATTTGATTATTTCACTCCAGTGTTAATCTGCTAAATTATTATTATTATTGTCTGTGTAGACCAATTTAGGGTTTCTAATCTCTCCAAAAGAATGTGGTGATCGATGGTGTCAAAAGCAGCACTAAGATCTAGGAGCATGAGGACAGATGCAGAGCCTTGGTCTGACACTATTACAAGGTAATTTACCACCTTCGGTGCAGTCTCAGTGCTAAAACCAGACTGAAGCATTTCATATACATTATTTGTCTTCAGGGAGGCAGTGAGTTGCTGTGCAACAGCTTTTTCTAAAATGTGAGAGAGGAATGGGAGATTCGATATAGGCCTATTTCGTTTTAAAAAAATTCAGGGGTCAAAGTTTGGCTTTTTCAAGAAAGGCTTTGTTACTGCCACTTTTAGTGAATTTGGTACACAATCCGGTGGATAGGGAGCCATTTATTATCTTCAACAAGGGAGTGCAAAGCACAGGAAGTAGCTCTTTCAGTAGTTTAGTTGGAATAGGGTCCAGTATGCAGCTTGATGGGTTAGGGGCCATGACTATTTTCATGAATGTGTCGATATACAGGATTAAAACAACTTGTGTCTCCGTTGATCCTAGGTCCTGGCAGTTCTGTGCAGACTCAGGACAACTGCGCTTTGGAGAAATACGCAGGTTCAAAGAGGAGTCTGTAATTTGCTTTCTAATTATCATGATCTTTTCATTGAAGAAGTTCATGAATTCATCACTGCTGAAGTGAAAGCCATCCTCTCTTGTTGAATGCTGTTTTTTAGTTAGCTTTGCAACAGTATCAAAAATACATTTAGGATTTTTCTTATTCTCCTCAATTAGGCTGGAAAAATAGTATTATTGAGCAGTGGTGAGGCCTCTTCAATATGGCACGGTACTGTCTTTCCAAGCTAGTCAGGGCGTGGGTATTTTCTGTATACTAGGGAACACATTTCTTGTGACAAATGTTTTTGGTTTTTACATTTAGATCCTCAGTTAGGTGGTTAACCGATTTTTGCACTCCGATGTCCTTGGATAGGTGGTGGGAGTCTGGAAGGGCATCTAGGAATCTTTGGGTTGTCCGAGAATTTATAGCACGGCTTTTGGTGATCCTTGGTCGGGGTCTGAGCAGATTATTTGTTGCGATTGCAAACGTAATAAAATGGTGGTCTGATAGTCCAGGATTATGAGAAAAACATTTAGATCCACAATGTTTATTCCACGGGACAAAACTAGATCCAGGGTATGACTGTGGCAATGAGTAGGTCCGGAGACATGTTGGACAAAACCCAGTGGGTCTGTGGACTTTTCCATGTCAATATTAAAGTCACCAAAAATGTGAATATTTTCTGCCTACAAGGTCCGATAGGAATTCAGGGAACTCAGAGGAACGCTGTAGGAGGAGCCTGTTAACAGGCTCCTGTTAACTGCCCAGCAGGCCTGTTAATAGGGTGATTGAGTAGGCTACATAGATTTCATGACTAGAAACTCAAAATACAAAAACGCAGTAATTTATTTGTATATTTTTGTGTCATTTGAATTTTGCTGTCGTAAATGTTAGCAACACCTCCACCTTTGTGGGATATGGGATAGTGTAACCAGGAGGAGAGGCCCCATTTAACACAGCTTGAGCCATGTTTCAGTCAGGCCAATCACATCAAGAATTTATTTTTATTTTTTAATTTGACCTTTAACTAGGCAAGTCAGTTAAGAACAAATTCTTATTTTCAATGACGGAACAGTGGGTTAACTGCCTGTTCAGGGGCAGAACGACAGATTTGTACCTTGCTGGGTGGTTGAACTTGCAACCTTCAGGTTACTCGTCCAACGCTCTAACCACTAGGCTACCCTGCCGCCCCATAATGATCAGTGATTAGTTCATTGACTATGACTGCCTTGGATGTGAGAGATCTAACATTAAGTAACCCAATTTTGAGATGTGAGATATCACAATCTATTTCAATAATGACAGTAACGGAGGTCTTTATTCCAGTGAGATTTCTTCGGCGAACACCGCCATGATTAGTTTTGCTCAACCTAAATTGAGGCACAGACACGGTCTCAATGGAGATAGCTGAGCTGACTACACTGACTGTGCTAGTGGCAGACTCCACTAAGCTGGCAGGCTGGCTAACAGATTGCGGCTTGCACCCTATCTCATTGTGGAGCCCTGTCTATGTTGATAGATAAGATGAGAGCACTCCTCCAGCTAGGACGGAGTCCACCACTCCTCAGCAGGTGAGGCTTGGTCCTGTTTGTGGGTGAGTCCCAGAAAGAGGGCCAATTATCTACAAATTCTATCTTTTGGGAGGGGCAGAAAACAGTTTTCAACCAGCAATTGAGTTGTGAGACTGCTGTAGAGCTCATCACTCCCCCTAACTGGGAGGGGGCCAGTGACAATTACTCGATGCCGACACATCTTTCTAGCTATGTTGCGCATGGTGACCTCTGACTGTTTCATCCTAACACCGTTGGTGCCGACGTGGATAACAATATCCCTATACTCTCTACAATAGCCTTAGCCAGCACCATCTTCAGATTAGTCTTTTTGTCGGGAAGCACTGCCCCCTGTGTATGATCGCTGGATAATTATTTTAAATTCTAATATTGTGGGTAATGGAGTTGCCAAAGACTAAGGTTTTCAATTTGTCAGAGCTAATGGTGGGAGGCTCCGACGGCTCAGACACCGTAACAGGTGGAGGAGAGACCTGAGAAGGCTTGGCCTCCGACTCGCTGCTTAATGGGGAGAACCGGTTGAAAGTTTGTCGGCTGAATGAGCAACACCGGTTGAGAATGCCGACAGCATTTCTTTCTAGAAGCCTAGAGAATATGTTCCGGCTGAGGGGACTGTGGGGGGTTATACTACAATCTGTACTTACTGGTGGCACAGACGCCGTTTCATCCTTTCCTACCCTTACATTGCCCTTGCCTAACGATTGCATATGAAGCTGTGCTTGCAACACGGCTATCCTCACCATAAGGCAATAGTTCTCGTGTATATTATGAGTACAGCGACTGCAATTAGATGGCATAGTGTTAATGTTACTACTTAGCTTTTTCGCCTAGTGGAAGTCCTGTAGCTCCATGTCTAGATAAAGTGTCTGGGGTGAAAAAGTTTCATAAAAAAATTAGTGAGGAAAAAACATAGGTAAAATGTATTAAAAGTAAAAACCAAATAGTTTGGCAGATAGCCAAAGAGCAACAAACAGCACAGTAGTACAGAGACAAGTCCAGAAGTTGAGGGTGGAACTAGACTGTAGCAGCAGGCATCACCAACAATAAAAGTTAAAGAATAGGATTAAGCCAGTGGCTCAGATGGTACAATCCCAGCCTCCCACAAAGAGAGCCGTAATTGGAACCAGAGCTAGTGTCTCCCCATGGGGATCCCTGTCACGCTTCACCCTGGTCTGGTTGTCGGCATCAGGAAACACCCTGGAGTAGGAGGCTCTAGAGGACAGGGATATGGTTAAGCGCTGTGCTTTGAAGACCGAGACCCTGTTGGTTGGGCATGGGATGGGAACATCACACAGTACAGGTGCAGAGTCTTTATTTCCACTTAGGCAGGATGTAGGGAGCTATGACAGTAGGACGAGAGGGAGCAGCAAATCTGACTGAGGTCCTCTGTCTGTGGAGCAGATGCACCCCACCTGTAAATCGCACAGCAGACAGACAGTAGTTTGGTTGCCAGAACAGTTTTTGCTTTAGCCAGAACCTTTTTCATTCGTATGTATAGTGGTACAATGCACACAGATCGGGGAACCAGGCAAGACTGACAAGGTGCTACTGGACAAAGCCTGTCGTTGTAGGATGAAGATGAAGTCAGATGCATCTGGGGAACAGGAAGCAGAGAACGCAAGAGGAAAGGACAGGAGCAGAGGGAAGAAATATACCTGTGTAACACATCCTGGGAGTCCTGTAGAGGGAGTGAAGTATAAGAGAGGAGAGGGAAGATAGAGCTGTACATGAACAAGGGATAAGAGAGGAGAGGAGCAGAGTGGAGATAGAGAACTGTGTGACCCACCCTGTGATGAGCAGCTAAGGGCCGGCCGGACGTGAACAGCCCCTGATAGCATTTCCTGCTCTGAGCTGCGGGGGCTGAGGAGGAGAGAGTGTTGGGGAGGGAGGATGGTGGTCAGGGACAACTGGATACTGGGGCTGCTGATGTTGTGAGAAGTCAAGTGGGAAAGTGGAGAGTGTGCTTTCTGAGGCTAAGGTTGGGGGGGGCACTTTTGAGAGTATGCTGAAATTTGGTGCTGACCAGAAGTCATAGATCAATTGAAATGTAATCTATGGCCCTGGGAGTGAATGCGATGGCTGGGAAGAATTGGGATTGGAATGCTGGAGGGGTTATTGAGAGTGCCGTGTGCTGGCTGGGTTCTGGAGGCCAGTTGGGGGGGACTGTGAGGAGTGTGCTGAGTGGAGGTCCAGGGGGACTGATAACAGAGGCTGGGTAGAGCGGGAAGAGAGTGCAGGGGAGAGAGAGATGGGATAGTGGCAGATGGAGGGGTCAACAGCAATTAAATCATCAACATGTATTCATCACATTTTTACTAACGCTGCAGATATTTGCTTTAAAGCAGTATCCAAATCCATAGGATGTAGTGATCACAATATAATATTCATATCTAGGAAAACCAAACTTCCAAAGGCTGAGCCTAATATACTGATAAAGAGGTCATACAAGAAGTCTCGTAGTGATTCATATGTTGATGATGTAAAGAATATTTGCTGGTCTATAGTGTGTAATGAGGAGCAACCAGATGCTGCACTTGACACATTTATGAAACTACTTATTCCTGTTACTAATTAGCATGCACCCATTCATAAAATGTAAAAACTGTTAAATCCCCTTGGATTGATGAGGAATTTAAAAATTGTATCGTTGAGTGGGATGAGGCAAAAAGTATGGCAATTAAGTCTGGCAGCCCAACTGATTGGCAAATGTACTGCAAATTAAGAAATCATGTGACTAAACTAAATCAAAATAAATATAAACTACTCTATGAAACAACAATAAATTCTATAAAGAATGATAGTAAAAAGCTTTGGGGCACCTTAAATGACATTTTTGGGAAAATAGCCAACTTGGCTCCTTAATTTATTGAATCAGATGGCTCATTCATCACAAAGCCCACTGATATTGCAAACTACTTTAATGACTTCTTCATTAGCAAGAAAAGCAAATTTAGGGACGACATGCCAGCAACAAAAGCTGACACGACACATCCGAGTATATCGGACCAAATTATGAAAGACAAGAATTATACTTTTGAATTCCGTAAAGTCAGTGTGAAAGAGGTGAAAAAAATATTGTTGTCTATCAACAATGACAAGCCACCAGGGTCTGACAACTTGGATGGAAAATTACTGAGGATAATAGTAGACTATACTGCCACTCCTATTTGCCACATCTTCAATTTAAGCCTACTAGAGAGCGTGTGCCCTCAGGCCTGGAGGGAAGCTAAAGTCATTCCGCTATCCAAGAATAGTAAAGCCCCCTTTACTGGCTCAAATAGCCGACCAATCAGCCTGTTACCACCCCTTAGTAAATTTCTGTGAAAAATTGTGTTTGACCAGATACAATGATATTTTACAGTAAACAAATTGACAACAGAATTTCAGCATGCTTATAGGGAAGGACACTCAACAAGCACAGCACTTACACAAATGACTGATGATTGGCTGAGAGGAATGGATGATAAAATGATTGTGGTGGCTGTCTTGTTCGACTTCAGTGCAGCTTTTGACATTATCGATCATAGTCTGCTGCTGGAAAAACGTATGTGTTATGGCTTTACACCCCATGCTATGATGTGGATAAAGAGTTACCTGTCTAACAGAACACAGAGGGTGTTCTTTAATGGAAGCCTATCAAATATAATCCAGTTAGAGTCAGGAATCCCCAAGGGTAGCTGTTTTAGGCCCCTTGCTTTTTTCAATCTTTACCAGTGACATGCGACTGATTTTGAGTAAAGCCAGAGTATCTATTTATGTGGATGACTCAACACTATACATGTCAGCTACTACAGCAACTAAAATGACTGCAACGCTTAACAAAGAGCTGCAGTTAGTTTCAGAGTGGTTGACAAGGAATAAGTTAGCCCTAAATATTTATAAAACTAAAAGCATTGTATTTGGAACAAAACACTCACTAAACCCTAAACCTTCAAATCAAATCAAACCTCAACTAAATCTTGTGATAAATAATGTAGAAATTGAGCAAGTTGAGATGACTAAACTGCTTGGAGTAACACTAGATTGTAAACTGTCATGGTCAAAACATATTGATGCAGTAGTAGCTAAGATGGGGAGAAGTCTGTCTATAATAAAGCGATGCTCTGCCTTCTTAACAACACTATCAACAAGGCAGGTCCTACAGGCCCTAGTTATGTCACACCTTGACTACTGTTCAGTTGTGTGGTCAGGTGACACAAAAGGACTTAGGAAAATTGCAATTGGCTCAGAACAGGGCTGCACGGCTGGCCCATGGATATACACAGAGAGCTAATATTAATAATATACATGCCAGTCTCTCCTGGCTGAAAGTGGAGGAGAGATTGACTTCATCACTACTTTTATTTATGAGAGGTGTTGAATGATCCGAGCTCTGTCTAAACTACTGGCACACAGCTCTGACACCCACGCATACCCCACAAGACATGCCACAAGAGGTCTCTTCATAGTCCCCAAGTCCAGAACAGACTATGGGAGGCGCACAGTGCTACATAGAGCCATGAATTCATGGAACTCTATTCCACATCATGTAACTGACGCAAGCAGTAAAATTAGATTTCAAAAACATATTAAAAAACACCTTATGGAATAGTGGGGACTGTGAAGCAACACAAACATTGGCACAGACACATGCATACACACACACACGATAACATACTTACTATACATACACATGGATTTAGTACTGTAGATATGTGGTAGTGGTGGAGTAGGGGCCTCTGAGGGCACACAGTGTGTGGTGAAATCTATGAATGTATTGTAATGTTTTAAAATGGAATAAACTGCCTTAATTTGGTTGAATCCCAGGAAGAATAGCTGTTGCTTTGGCAGCAGCTAATGGGGATCCATAATAAATACAAAATACAAGTGTGGACATTCATTGGGAAAAGGGGCAGTAGGATGACATGTAAATCCGTTACATGTACAGTAAAGGCTTAAAAAAACGGTAACTGTAACCCGTTACGTTACCAGCTAAAATATTGTACTCAGATTACAGATACTTTTGAAAACCTAGATGATTACTTTGAGGATTACTTTTAAATTCAGAAAGGATGTTTGCAGAAAAAAAAAAAAGTTTTCCCATTGACATTAAAATCAGCATTGTATAAAGGTGCATGTTTAAGTTTGTTCTACCTTAGCGAGTCTGACCACAAGTCAGAGACCACTATGATGACACACCAAATGTGTTTGATGGATCGTGGGAAAAGAGCAAGAATATGCGTTTTGTATGTCTTCCAATGGTGCGACTGATGTCGGCATCCAAAGATTATGCAACTTGAATAAACACTTAGAGGTAAGGATGACAGCAGTGGTGTAGTCTATGGTGATATGGATATCACTTATTATTGATATCTACATAGCACATTGATGTGAATCACACTGCTGCTCTCTCATTTAGCTATTTGCACCTTACATATTGTGGTTGTTGTGGATGGCTGTTCACAAATCTAAATGTGAATTTGAACCCAATAATGGTTGAATACAAGAAGTTTAAGCTGCCAATCAATCATTGTTTTTGAAACCAGTGGACAGCCAGTGAAAAAATGCAAAAGCTTCATAGTGCAAATCCCAGACTATGGAATAAAAGTAAGGCTTTTATTGCTCAATCTAATTCATGCTGATAAAAATGTTCCATAGGCCTAATGGACACATGCTTAAACTCGTAAACTTTTGATAGACATAAAGGGGTAATCTGTAGTTGCTACATCCATTTTGTGATTTATCTTTACATTAATATATATAATTTAATCATATTATTTATTATATGTGGTACAAAGCGATGACTAAGAAGAAGCCTACATATAACCAGCCCATAAAGTAAAGTTTAACATCCATATATGGCCAGCTACGAAAACTGTAACATTGATTTATCCTGCAATAGATGTTGTTCAATTGGTAACATACATTTTTGTCTTCTTCTAATGCCTCTTAAGGGGAAAGTAATCTAAAAGTAATTGAATATAATAAGATTACATTACGGAGTTTGGGTAATCCAAAAGTTACGTTACTGATTACAATTTTGGACAGGTAACTGTAATGGATTACATTTCGAAAGTAACCTACCCAACCCTGAGCTCGGGCAAGTCTGATTAGGATTCGCTGTACCACTGCCTCTTGATACACTACATGGCCAATAGTATGTGGATTCGGCTTTTTCAGCCACACCCGTTGCTGACAGGTGTATAAAATCGAGCACACAGCCATGCAATATCCATAGACAAACATTGGCAGTAGAATGGCCTGTACTGAAGAGCTCAGTGGCTTTTAACGTGCCACCTTTCTAACAAGACCAACTCCATATTAATTCCCATGATTGTGGAATGAGATGTTCGACGAGCAGGTGTCCTGCTTTTGGCCATGTAGTGTACCATTAAAAAAAACGCCACGTTGTACCTTTTACATTGCAGAAAACTGCTCGTCTCTAGCCTAAACCGTTCAAAAGTTAGGATTCATGTTACGGGGCAATTTATTTTCTTTCCATCCTGGATTTGCATTTCACATTTTATAAATTCATAAACCATATGTCGCAGCACCTGATGTTCTGTTGGTACAATTCCACCCTTGCTTCTGGATCATGGCTGTCTATGTCTCCCAGGGATCTGGGAACCACGCTGTCCCATCTGCAGGTGCTGTGGATGTCTCGCTGCAACCTGGCAGACCTGGATGGGATTCCCTCCTTCTCCTCTCTCAAGGTAGAGTTGCTACTGGAAAACTTTTGCAGTGGACCATCATGAACTAGAGGATAGACTTGTTCCACCTGCCTAAACCACCTGGCTTCTACCCATCTTGCTCACCTGTGAAAATCTCACAATTCAACAAAAGTTGAAGTTTTATGCATTTGACTATGTGCAAATAACAGTTGAGCGACACTAAATCTGAACCTGTGTTGGTATGTTCTCTCCCTACGCTAGGAGCTGTATGTGGCCTACAACAGTGTGTCGGACCTGAGTCAGGTGAGCATGCTGGAGAATCTACAGCTGTTGGACCTGGAAGGGAATGATGTGAATGACCTGGTGCAGGTGCAGTACCTGGGCCTCTGCTCCCAGCTCCGCACACTTACCCTGGAGGGAAACCCCGTCTGTATGTGCCCCCACCCCAACGCCACACAGGTACCTATACACACTCCTACTGTATCTTTTTACCCTAACCCTCACCACAATTCCACAATCGTGTATATTATTGCATTCATTACTGAATCCTCATAGATACTCAAGTTGTGTATGTGTGTGTATGGGGGGCTGTGAGCCATGCCGGGCTCTGGCTGTGAGCCATGCTCTCTCCGATGGGCCCAGATGATATTGGCCAAAATGCAGTGAGTCTGGCTGTGATCCCAGGCTGCTTTAAAGCATGAAATACACCAAGAATCTCACTGCCGATAGCTACTTATCACAGTGGGAAGCCGTTCCTTCTCTTGCTAGAACGAAAGTAGCAACTAATATACCAATGCTTGTCAGTGGCCAACAACTTGACTTTTAGCCAATCAGCGAGCACAAATGGTAATTTTCTCTGTATGTCCACGGATTAGTTTAGTCACACTTCATATGCAATGCAGGCTATGGGATGGTAGCTAGATACAATGCATTCGGAAGTATTCAGACCCCTTTACTTTTTTCACATTATGTTACATTACAGCCTTGTTCTAAAATTGATTCAATCATTTTTTCCCCCTCATCAATCTACACACAATACCCCATAATGATAAAGCAAAAACAGGTTTTTCAACATTTTTTGCAAATGTCTATAAAAAAAATGGAAATATCATATTTACATAAGTATTCAGACTCTTTATTCAGTACTTTGTTGAAGCACCTTTGGCAGCGATTACAGCCTTGAGTCTTCTTGGGTATGACGCGACATGCTTGGCACACCTGTATTTGGGGAGTTTCTCCCATTCTTCTCTGTAGATCCTCTCAAGCTCGGTCAGGTTGGATGGGGAGCGTCACTGCACAGCTATTTTCAGGTCTCTCCAGAGATGTTCCATCGGGTTCAAGTCCGGGCTCTGGCTGGGCCACTCAAGGACATTCAAAGACTTGTCCCGAAGCCACTCCTGCGTTGTCTTGGCTGTGTGTTTAGGGTCGTTGTCCTGTTGGAAGGTGGAACTTCGCCCCAGTCTGAGGTCCTGTGTGCTCTGGAGCAGGTTTTCATCAAGGATCTCTCTGTACTTTGCTCCGTTCATCTTTCCCTCGATCCAGACTAGTCTCCTAGTCGATGCCACTGAAAAACATCCCCACAGCATGATGCTGCCACCGGCATGCTTCACCGTAGGGATGGTGCCAGGTTTCCTCCAGACGTGATGTTTGGCATTCAGGCCAAAGAGTTCAATCTTGGTTTTATCAGAACAGAGAATCATGTTTCTCGTGGTCTGAGAATCTTTTAGATGCCTTTTGGCAAACTCCAAGCGGGCTGTCATATGCCTTTTACTGAAGAGTGGCTTCCGTCTGGCCACTCTACCATAAAGGCTTAATTGGTGGAGTGCTGCAGAGACGGTTCTCCCATCTCCACAGAGGAACTCTGAAGCTCTGTCAGAGTGACCATCGTGTTCTTGGTTACCTCCCTGACCAAGGCCCTCCTCCCCCAATTGCTCAGTAGGCCAGGCGGCCAGCTCTAGAAAGAGTCTTGATGGTTCCAAACTTCTTCCATTTAAGAATGATGGAAGCCACTGTGTTCTTGGGGACCTTCAACGCTGCAGACCTGTCTCGGAGCTCTACGGATAATTCCTTCGACATCGTGGCTTTGTTTTTGCGCTGACATGCACTGTCAACTGTGGGACCTTATATAGACAGGTGTGTGCCTTTCCAAATCATGTCCAATCAATAACATCTACCACAGGTGGACTCGAATCATGTTCTAGAAACATCTCAAAGATGATCAATGGAAACAGGATGCACCTGAGCTCAATTTCGAGTGCTCGAGCTCAATTTAGATTGATGAGGGAAATGTATTTTATTTTATCCATTTTAGAATAAGGCTGTAACGTAACAAAATGTGTAAAAAGGAAAGGGCTCTGAATACTTTCCGAATGCACTGTAAGTGCACAGACGCAATGCACACAACACAAAATACTTCCCACAAGCTAGCTAACCACTATAGCTAGTTTCAACATAATAATTCAATCACAACGGGTTAGATAGTTTCCTGTGTTAGCTGCTGAGTTAGTGCAGTGTCCTTAGCTAGCTCTGTTTTGCTCGCTAGCGAATATTCTAACCTTAGCTAGCGTGGTCCTTCTGTAGCTCAGTTGGTAGAGCATGGCGCTTGTAACGCCAGGGTAGTGGGTTCGATTCCCGGGGCCACCCATACGTAGAATGTATGCACACATGACTGTAAGTCGCTTTGGATAAAAGCGTCTGCTAAATGGCATATATATATATATATATAGCTAGCTAAACATTTTGGCTATGGGCTGGCACTGGCAGTATGGGATTACGAATTAAATGGTTCCCTTGTCTTCTTGCTAGGTAGTTAACTAGCTGTGGCCATCTGACTAGTATCATCAAGGGCTTTCTACAAAATAGAAACAATAGTTTAGAAAGCTTGGAATCTAGACCATGCACAGATATGCATTGCCAAACAACGCTACTGCCACCTTCTGGTATTTTAACAAGGCCGAGTGGCTGACAACTTTCAAGGTCTTTGCTGTGTGTAAACAAAAGAGTTTGCCGACACTCTGTTCAGAGGTGCTAAGTACTATCAAATGTTTGACAAACCTACCGGTGTGTCTGTCCCTGTCTGTCTATCTGTCTGTCAGACAGAATGGAGTGGGACTGGAGAGCAGGGAACAGGGAAGTGGTGTTCAAAGCAAAACAAACACCAAAACAGGCTACTCTCATTTGACAAAGTCCAGGCCTAGGGAGCCTATGCACCTGGGGTTTCTTATCCGACACTGTATTTCATTTAGGCTTAACTTTGTTTTGCTTGTGTAAGTAGGGAGGGTACCAGCTGTGGTGATGGTTAGTATAAACCTTGCTCAACTGGGCAGGGTGGAGAATATACTGTAGTAAGGTTTTAGCATATATGTTTTGAGTGATGGGATTGAGCCCATATTAAAGTGATTTATTAAGATTTTACTATCACACAATGACACGATGAAGTGGTATGACTGAACGATGCTTCCTGCCCATATCATTCCATGTTTTAGTCTAGTTCCTGTGCCACATATTATCTTGTTTACCAATTGTGGGTTTTTAGTAGAGCCCAGGAGCTTGGCCTGTGAGGCTGTGAGTGCTTTGTAGGGTTTTGGGACAGAGTGAATGTGTTTATTTTCACCTACCCAGTCAGCAGCAGGACTTAGGAAACTGGGGCAGTGAGGGAGGGAAGACTGATCTGAATATGCATTAGGGCTGGTCCAAGCACTGAGAGTGGGGTCCTTGGGTTTCTCTCTCTCTCTCTCTCTCCCCCCTTCTCTAACCCCCTCTTCCCCCCCCTTCTCTAAAATCTCACTCCCTCTCTCTGTGGGTTTGATCTCTCAGCAGCAGCAGAATAGTCTCTCTCTCTCCCCTTTCTTCTCTGAGCGGTCTCTCAGTGCTTATAAATGATCAAAGCACAGTACAAAGTGCAGATTATTGCCTTTATTAGTACTCTGTTATCTGCCCACTCAGAACCATGTTCTTTGTCTCCTCCTTTGAACAGAAGTTACACATTCATTGTGTCTTAAAGCTCTATGTTATGTTATGCTGTGTTATGTTATGTTATGGTATACTGGTGTTAAGTGTTGTGTGTTTGGCATTGAAAGGCTAACTTTGAAAGGTTGGACTTACCTTGGCCTTTATCAACCATTCAAATCACAACTAAAGGTACAACCTTGAACCCTTTTATGCAGTCCTATTACTGTATCACCTATCATTCTTTATCACAGTCGTCCAGAGGTGGGCCCTGTTTTATCAAACTTAGCCTAATTCAACTTCTCGTCTGCTCATATGAAACATGATTCGTTGAATGAGGTGTGGGCTGGGCTCTCTTCCGGATACAACCAAACCCCCCCCCCCCTTTTTATTTTGTGTATGCTGTCTTCTCCTTTTCCCAGGAGGAGGAGGAGGGGTACTGCTACCGGTCATCAGTGAGGGAGCTGGTCCCGCAGCTGCGTTACCTAGACGACATGCATGCCAGGGAGGAGGCGGGGTCTCGCTGTAGCAGCTCCATGGGGGAAGACTGGGCCCTGCTCAGAGAGTCTTTTAAAGACTGCAGCTCTACAGAGACAGCTGAGGGTGTGTGTGTGCGCCTCTGTGCGTGTGTGTGTGTGTGTGTGTGTGTGTGTGTGTGTGTGTGTGTGTGTGTGTGTGTGTGTGTGTGTGTGTGTATGGATCTATGTGCTTGCATCTGCTTGTGTGCATATCTGTCTGTGTGTGTACAGTGCATTTGTGTTCAGTATTCAGACCCCTTGACTTTTTCCACATTTTGTTACGTTACAGCCTTATTCTAAAATAGAGTAAATTATATTTTTCCCTCATCAATCTACATAGAATACCCCATAATGAAAAACAGGTTTTTAGAAATGTTTGCAAATGTATTGAAAAATAAAAAACTGAAAAATGTTATTTACTTAGTTTTCAGACCCTTTGCTATAAGACTCAAAATTGAGCTCAGGTACATCCTGTTTCCTTTGATCTTCATTGAGATGTTTCTACAACTAGATTGGAGTCCACCTGTGGTAAATGTAATTGATTGGACATGATTTGGAAAGGCACACACATAAGGTTCCACAGTTGACAGTGCATGTCAGAGCAAAAACAAAGCCTTGAGGTCGAAGGAATTGTCCTTAGAGCTCCAAGACAGGATTGTGTCGAGGCACAGATCTGGGAAAGGGTACCAAAAAATGTCTGCAGCATGGAACGTCCCCAAGAACACAGTCGCCTCCATCATTCTTAAATGGAAGAAGTTTGGAACCACCAAGACTCTTCTTAGAGCTGGCCGCCCGGCCAACTGAGCAATTGGGGGAGAAGAGCCTTGGTCAGGGAGGTGACCAAGAACCCGATGGTCACTCTGACAGAGCTCCAGAGTTCCTCTGTGGAGATGGGAGAACCTTGCAGAAGGACAACCATCTCTGCAGCACACCACCAATCAGGCTTTATGGTAGAGTGGCCAGAGGGAAGCCACTCCTCAGTAAAAGACACATGACAGCCCGCTTGCAGTTTGCTGAAAGGCACCTAAAGACTCTCAGACCATGAGAAACAAGGTTCTCTGTTGAATGACCTGTTTAGCCTGAATTGACCACGTCTGGAGAAAACTTTGCACCATCCCTACGGTGAAGCATGGTGGTGGCAGCATCATGCTGTGGGGATGTTTTTCAGCGTTAGGGACTAGTCAGGATCAAGTGAAAGATGAACGGGGCAAAGTACAGAATGGACCTCACACTGGGGCGTAGTTCCACCTTCCAACAGGACAACGACCCTAAACACACAGTCAAGACAATGCAGGAGTGGCTTCGGGACAAGTCTTTGAATGTCCTTGAGTGGCCCAGCCAGAGCCCGGACTTGAACCCGATCGAACATCTCTGGAGAGACCTGAAAATAGCTGTGCAGCGACGCTCCCCATCCAACCTGACAGAGCTTGAGAGGATGTGCAGAGAAGAATGGGAGAAACTCCCCAAATACAGGTGTGCCAAGCTTGTAGCATCATACCCATGAAGACTCAAGGATGTAATCACTGCCAAAGGTGCATCAACAAAGTACTGATTAAATGGTCTGAATACTTCTGTAAATGTGATCTTTTTAAAATGTTTTATACATTTGTTGCAAACATTTAAAATAACATTTTTGTTTTTGCTTATGGTATGTATTGTGTGTAGATTGATGAGGGGGAAAAAATAATTAAATCAATTTTAGAATAAGGCTGTATGTAACATAACAAAATGTGGAAAAAGTCAAGGGGTCTGAATACTTTCCAAATGCACTGTATCTGAACAGTTCTTCTAGGCCAGTTCCAGGCCAGTTCTTCTACTCTGTGTTTGATATGCAATATTTTCCCTCTTCCCTGTCTGGCCATAGAGAAGAGAGCAGCCAGTGTGTGTGTCTACTCCAGACCCAGCTCTGGCCAGCACCAAGCTAGCAGCCTCTCCGGTTCCCGTCCCTCCAGCCGACCAGTCACTGCCAGGCCCCTCTCAGCAGCCGGCTCCAGACCCCTCTCTGGGTCGCGACCCTTATCAGCGGCTGGGTACAGAGCCCTCTCCCCTCCCGGGTCCAGATCTGGTTCTGCTGATGCAGATCTAGTCTCTGTGGACCCAGACGCTAGCGTTCTGACGCACGGTGAGACACTTTATTGGTGTCCTTGGCACTGAAAGCCCTACCATCTCCAAATATAAAGCTTCAGTTTATGTCCCTGAATAGGTCCATATAATGAATCAGGCTTATTGTTTTGTATCCTTTTTGTGTTAATTAGCCGTTTCTGATTTATTTTTTACTTATTTTTGAAAAAGTACCGTTCACCTGTATAATTATGCAACACTGCCACCATGAGGACATCTTGTAACAGTGTCTGAAGATTCATTGTGTATTTTTAAATCAGAGATCTTTGATTTTCCAACCCCAGAATTCAGGCATACTATGCCTATTTTTCCAAATTCCTATATTGTGACAATCCCATCCCTGATTGGCTATCCTCCATTGTAATGAAATGGTTTTGTTTCTCTCCAGGTGCAGGGAAGGTCTTGTTCTGTGGGAGCCCTGTCCAGGCCCTCAGAGCCAGGCGACAGAAGATGAGGGTTTGTTGACACATCATTAGCATGAAACTAATTAACTGCAGCATCTCAATCCTTATTTGACAAACTTGAGTCCTCTCTGTCACATTGACCACAGCAGAGATTTGACACAGTCTTCCAGCTTCAGGGGAAAATGACCCAGAGTGAAGGGGAGTAGTTATGTGTAGGGGAAAGGGGATATGTAGTCTGTTGCACAACTGAATGCATTCAATCGAAATTTGTCTTCCGCATTTAACCCAACCCCTCTGAATCAAGAGAGGTGCGGGGGGCTGCCTTAATCGACGACTGCGTCACCAGAGGAGCAGTTGTTGTTGGGGTCAACTACCCTGTGTCATGGAATATTCTAATCAAGTGAGAGAGACCTTGTCATTTCTTCAAACAATTATCTTTATTCAATATCGATTAATTATTGCAATAATGAGGCTGGTTGACCCAAAACACTTGAGTGTTGGACCGAGTAACCTAACCCTTACACAAATGCAGAGTTCTTTTATATAGCTGACTTAAAAAAAAAAAACACAGCATTAGCAGGACATAAATGTCTTACTATTAGTTCAATATGAATTGTTAACCGTTAATATCAAATAAATCAGGTAAATATGTACTTTTTCTCTCACACTTGATCAAGGGTAGAACGGCAGGTTACCCCTCTTTGTGACAGGCCATTATGACTGGGTGACGTGACATCTCCCCCTGTCTCTCTAATGTGATGTCAGGATGAACAGAAGGAGATAATTGTCAGAGAGAGGAGGGGAGGGTGATAGAGGGATGCAGCTGTTGCCCCAGTGACATGACAGATGGAGTACTGCCAATGCCAGGCGATCTGTCACTTTGTCATCTCTATAGACCTGCCATCCGTCACTCACTCTCAAACTGCTGTCACACTTTTCTCTCTCTTGAGCTGTCATTCTCTCTCTTTAATCTTTATCCCTAATTTCTCTTTCAGATCTTCTCTGTATTTTGTCTCCCTCTGTATTATTTTTCTATCTCTTCATCCCTCAATTAGTCTCTGGCTCCCTCCGTCTCGCTATCCCTCTTCTATTGTGAACCTCATCCATCTTTCTCTCTTACTGAGGGGATTTTATTAAGCTAGCCAGGGTTGACCCGGGCTATGACCGTCACGTGATCGGGCGAAGCCGGTGAGGGAGGCGCGCCCTGCGGAAATCAAACAGTTATCTCTGTCGTTTGGTCAACAAGGTAGCATCCCACTGTTCAACATCTAGTTTTGATTTACATTTGGTTGAGTTGTCAACTAACATGAATTCAAGGTAAAATCAACTAAATAATTCACTATGTCATTGGATTTAGGATAAAAGTTATCTGAAAAAAATACAAAATTCCCTTACGTTGATGACTTTTTGCAAATCTAATCAGTTTTCCATATTGATTCAATGTCCAACACATTGTATTTTTTGGGTGAATGATGTGGAAACCACGTTAATTCAACCAGGTTTAGCCCAGAAACGTACAGCATAAAATATCTGTTAGTATTCAACTTGTTTTCATTGGGAATGCAGATAATACATTTTCATGAAAAGTAATAACTGTTGTATGTTGAAACACAGAATGCTACTGATTACTCCACGTGCTTAAACTACGTCAATTTTATTTTGAGCCGACTTCGCCGCCAGCCATAACGGGGCACCTGGCTCATGCCCGGAAGGCAGCCTACCTAGGCGCCCGGGCCAGCTTAATCAAATTCCCTTACCGCTTCCTTATGCAGAATGCAGCCCCCTCCCCTGTGTCCACTCCTAGCACCCCGCCCCTCCATGTTCCGGAGCACAACTATGACCTTGAGGAGCAAGAAGGATGCCAGGGCAGTGATGTGTTCTCTGAGCTCAGGGCCTGGAGGGAACAGCATAACAAGTACTGACCACCTACTCACTCACTCACTCACTTACCCTCTCACTGTCTGTGTGAGAGATTACTGAACCAACTTTTCACTGTTTTCTATTGCTTTGTGTTCCAGACGTCTATTAGCCATGGAGAGGGATGGGCCTCAGATACTGACCATCCTCAATGGTGATGAAGAGGAGGATGATGAAAGTCTCAGCATTTTCAGTGGCAAGGAGGAAGAAGAGGAGAGAAAAAAAGAGAGCGCTGGTTTGAGTCACTGGTTAAACACTGACTCGACAGACTCCTCTTCCCAGTCCCCCTCTCCAGGCGAGTCTCTTTCATCTCTAGTTAAGAAGGCTATCAAACATGCCAAACCTACTCAGTATATAAAATATAAAACCAAGAAACCTAAATATAAATCCAGGGATTTGAACACAGAATAACTTGAGATCACACTACCACAACACAGTCTGAAATGTTCTCTAATAAACTGTTTAATTTATAGATGTGTTTCCGAGAGAAGCCAAATCCCCTGAAGTGGCCCGGCTCTCCCTGTCCGCTGACTGCACTCTGTCGCCCTCTCCCCCTCAAAGTGCCACATCAGCCCCTGGTAGCCGGAGGCTGTCAGTGCTGCGAGCACGCAGACTGATGAGGCTCAGTGGTGGGGTGGCTGGGGCTGTTGTAAGGCCTGCTGAAGACCATACAGACTCAGAGACGGTCACAGGAGTCCGCATCTTGGAGAGCCAGGGGCTCCAGGAGGCTGTGAGGCCCAAAGTCCCTCTGCTGCCCAAGACTACTTACCACATGCCCCACAGGCCAGCCTCCAGCCCACTGGTCAGAGGGCTCAGGTCACCAACAGGTGGAGCTTATGTGCAGTCTGTCAACGGGCTTCAACCAATTGTCTTGTGCAGACCACCAGGGAGGCCGGCCATTATGCGTCCTCACGTGGCCAAGGCAGCTCTGCAGAAAACGCTACAGCGTCTCACACTCCAGCCCAGCAGGGGGAACTCTCACTTAGACTAAGCCACACACTGTCTGGGATTGTTTCCTGAGAGGGGAACACTCAAAACAGGAGCTGAGGCAGAGTTGGAGATTGTCCTCCAGGTCCCTGCTCTTCTGAGCTGAGCCAACTTGTGATGTGAAGACTTCCTTAGAGTGCAGTGACAAGTCTCCCTCTATGTTATGTTTAGGAAAGAGGACCCTGGGGGCTGGATTACATCCAACTGTCACCTGGATAATGGAACATAAAAGCTGTGGAATCCAAGTGTGAACTTGCTATGTCAGTGTTCTGACTTCCTCTGATGGACAGTTAGAGAATTACCTGCATCCCTCTGCTCTCTCAGCTCAGCACAGTACAGTACTGACAATGACTCTGATACTGAGCTCACATTGGCTTTACTAAGGACAACAGCTCTATTTGAAAAGGTTTATAGTTTGGTCGAAGATATATTTCTTGGAATGGCCTTTAAATTGAATTAGTATACTTTTCACAATGCTGAATTTTTGTGGGACTTAAGTGTGTTTCTCATATCTGTGTTTTTCAGTTTGAATGACATTTTGTACTGTTTTTATTCACTCAAGTACTACCTTATCCACACCTTAAATAAAAACATAGTTTGATCAACAAATATTTCCTTTAATGGAACAATTTGATCTTGACTAGCTTAGTAAGATCAAATGTCTTAGTTGTTAAATCACATCTCTAGAGTTTGAATCTATCCAGGTTTGTTAAGATATAAAGAAAGCGTGTAGAGTCCAATCAAGGATTATTCTCCAATGGAAGAAATGTATCATCTTTCACCTCACTTTCCCCAACTTTGTGGTGGTGTGGCAATATTATGCCACTTGGGGGCGCCATATAACTCACTAACTCACTACTGCCCCTACTGTGTTGTCAAGACTGCCTTCATAAAACTACTCAAGACTCACATTCTACTCTCTGCTTTGGGCCGGATCAAAGAGAGAGTTTAACAGCAAAAGCAATTAAGACATCACTAAATTAAATAGTGTGTGTAAATATAACTGTGTCTGAGTGCTTTAGGTCAATACTTAACACTACTGGAGTTTTTTCCAAATATTTGGGAAAACTAGTAAAGTTAGTTGGCCAGTGTGTCCCTGCTTCGGGAAATAGTCCTGAGCTGCTGGAAAAGGGCCAGTGCTATTGTGAAGCTTACAGTGGAAAGATCAGGACCAGAGGGGAAAACTGATCCTAAATCAGTTCCTACGGGTAGATAGTAATACGAGTACTGTTTGTTTTGACTGGAGAAGCTGTGTGACAGCCTCCTCCTCACGTGGCATCCATTGTGGACAACAGGTGCAGGGCCGTAACCAGGGTTTCAGTTTTAATGAGGCCTGGAAGGGGATGGAGGAGGATTTTTTTTTTTAAGTTGAAGCTCATTTACTGCATTTCTATACAATTAAAACAACTTTAAAATGGTATTTGGAGAATAGCAAAAACAAGAAAAAATTACCCCAGACATTAATTATCACCTTGGCTGCTGTAGGCTTATTCACCTCAGTCGATCTACAAACACAGCCTATTAGCTATACAATTGTAATGTTATACCTCTGAAAAGGGGGAAACATGATCAATTATTCACACTGACATTCAGCATCGAAACTAAAATGTACTACATTTTTAGAACTGTATTGATTGCATTTTAATGTAGGCTTATAGATAAGATATGCCATGTTTATCATTTATTTATTTCACCTTTATTTAACCAGGTAGGCTAGTTGAGAACAAGTTCTTATTTACAACTGCGACCTGGCCAAGATAAAGCAAAGCAGTTCGACACATACAACAACACAGTGTTACACGTCCAGATTGTCTAGCCCAGCTGATTTGTACAGGTCCAGGTTTTGCATGTGGAGATAAGATTAGTACAGATTTTCTCAGGGGACCCCAACCCTAAGTTTGGGAACCACTACACTAACCTCTGACCCTCTCTCTGCTTGCTTCCTCTCTGTCTCTGTCTCCTCTAGTTCCTCCTGCATGCATTGCAGCCTGCCTCCGCCTCACCACTGAGTGCCATATCGCTCACTGTCTGTCTCAGTACTAGCCTACTCTCTGTAAAGCAAAGTTATTACGAGAACTTAGTTGTGTAGTTTTTGCTCTTGCTGAGTTAGACTTCGTTTAACGTTAGCCTCTTATTTCCTCCTAGCAAGCTAAGTGATACTAACCAGAGCCCTTCGACGTTACTGCCAGTTTCTGCCAATAGAAGTCTCTGCCAGAGGCTATCCCCCTGACTGACTGACATATTTATAATCGACTTGTTTGCAGTTGTGCACTCATTCTCCCAGAGTCAGTTTGTTTGGGGGATGTCCATAGCCAGCACCCCCTGAAAAATCAGAATACATTTATTATATATATATATATACCTCTAGAGCAGGCAAAATTATTTTTGGTTGTATAGTTAAGAACAGTATCTTGCAGGATTCAATAGTTAGAATTGTATGAGTTGTTGCCCTGTCCCTTTCTCTGTGATTGTCATTCTAATGGAATCCAGAAAGAACAAAACCTTGTCCTCAAACATTTACATCAAAAGGTGCAAAGATACAAAACTTCCACATCAAATTAAATATTTTTCTTGATTAAAAAAACATGGAAAACCACCACGTTTTGTGCAGTATTAATTGACCATCCTTACAATCGTTAATGTAAATAGGTTGGTCATTTAAGTTTGTATGATTTGTGATGATGTGGCTCAGTTGGTAGAGCATGGTGCTTACAATGCTAGGTTTGTGGGTTCAATTCCCATTGGGGTCCAGTATGAAAATGTATGCACTCACTACTGTAAATTGCTCTGGATAAGAGCATCTGCTGAAAAGGAATGAATAGACCATTTCATTTTTTACATAGAAATAAGTTGTATTTGCAAAGTATTTCAAGAAACTGGAAAACAAATCAAGTAAGTATTTTTATATTCCACAAGTATTATCTGATTAAATGTTTTGTACAGATAATTATCAGACTCAAGTCACAAGTGCTGGTAAACACTCAAATACATTTAGTTTTAAAAATTACCAAAAGTAGTGCACTGGGCCTTTACTAGTCCTGTATTAGTGGACCAATATAGACGTCTTCAGGGAGTTTTTTTTTTCTTCTCTCGCGGCACTCCCTAACTACTTCCCGCGGCTATGGGGATGTTGCGGGACGGTTTTAAAATGTCACGTCTCTCGGCTTGTGTTGCGAGGTGGAGGAGTTAGCTGTTTGAGAGAGTGATGAATGTGCTGCTAAAAAGGCAAATCTGTGAGGAAAATCTAGGGGACGCAGACAAACAAACCACTGTTCATGATTCCACTCGTTCGCAGAGAGGCAGGTGTGAATAGAACTGTCAGATCAAGAATAATAGCTTTCTGATCTTTGATCAATGCTGGAAGCAATATTTAGAAGTTGATCCATAATTGATTTTCTTGTGTACAAATTATATATATTATCAATATTTTTTTCAAATTAGAAATAATTGGTACCGAGCAGAGTTCTGGACATAGGTGTCCTCGTAAGTTACTGCTATGAACAGGTGAACAATTTTAACCAAGCTGACATATTTGAGAAGGCCAAATCCTGTTCCTGGAGACACAAACACAAGCAAACAGAGGGCCTGATTCCACTCGGCATGTCTGTCAGTTCTGCTTCACTGCTGTCTGGCAAAAGGACAGAACTAAAGGAGCCATAGAACAACAAAACAGATTGCCATCGCGACCACAGAGTACTGTTTGATTACACACTACCATGGAAGACTTGTGTGGGATTCATGGACACGCAAAAATACAGAACAAACTATGAAGGTGTGTCTGTTTTAACCACGAGACTGTCCTTATGTAACCGGTGTGAAATGGCTAGCTAGGTAGCAGGGTCCGTGCTATTACAGTGTTGCCAAGTCCTGTCCTAAAAATCGATAAAATCGACAAATGACGCCATCGCCTAATTTGCATAATCTGCCATGTGCATGTAATTGTGATGGATGTTGTCGGAGAGGAATAACATTGTGGGAGAGACAAAAAAGTGAGTAAAAAACACCCTATATATATGTTTAGAACTACAAATTAACTTCTGTCGATTCTTGTTTTTTTTTATGTCACAATTCCAACCCTCCTTTATCTGGGCATGGGACCGGCAAATGTGACCCAAAAGAGACACTCTGGCGGAGTTACTTCTTTTTAAAAAATAGATATATTTTTTTTTAATGTTATTTTTCTTAATTATTATTAACCTTATGGTCCACTTAGGGGCCTAACAACAAGTCACAGTAAAACATGAACATTTTTAACCATACATTTTTTAAAAACATTTTTTTGTATACAATCTAAATGGACCAAAAAGAGACAATAGAAGAAACTGTCAATGGCAATGTGAGAAAATTATGGTAACTAGTCTGGCCCTAATTCAGGTTAATAGTTTTTTAAAAATTGTAAACCAGGATGGGATCACCCAGCGGCAGCTTACCGCATGTGCGATTCAATTGCAGTCTGGGCACGGAGGGGTGAACATCTCCTGTGAGTGCTTTGGGATGGGATGGGGATGGGTTGGGGTGGGGCCTGGGGCCCACGGCAGCATCCGCTGCTCGTTGAGAAGAGTAAGAACAATACGTGCTTTCATGTCAGAGTCTCCAGAAGTCTCCAATAAAGTCGGTAAGATTTGTCGCTAGTTGCTTTTTTGAAAATTAGTTGCTAGAGGTCTGAATACTAGCTAAATATAGCGACTGAGTCGCTAAGTTGGCAACACTTGCACGCTAATATCATTTCAAATCGGTGACGTCACTCACTCTGAGACCTGTGAAGCAGTTCGACACACAACAACACAGAATTACACATGGAATAAACAAACATACAGTCAATAATAGAGTAGAAAAAAAGTGTGCAAATGAGGTAGGATAAGGGAGGTAAGGCAAATAGGCCATAGTGGCAAGTTAATTAAGATATAGCAATTAAACACTGGGGTGATAGATGTGCAAGGAGACATACTGGGGAGCAAAGGAGCAAAACAAATAAATAAATACAGTATGGGGATGAGGTAGTTGGATGGGCTCTTTACAGATGTGCTATGCACAGGTGCAATGATCTATGTACAGCTGCTCTGACAGCTGGTGTTTAAAGTTTGTGAGGGAGATATGAGTCTCCAGCTTCAGTGATTTTTGCAGTTCGTTACAGTCATTGGCAGCAGAGAACTGTGAGGAAAGGTGGCCAAAGGAGGAATTGGCTTTGGGGATGACCAGTGAAATATACCTGCTGGAGCGTGTGCTGTGGGTAGGTGCTGCTATGGTGACCAGTGAACTGAGATAAGGTGGGGCTTTACCTAGCAAAGACTTGTAGATGACCTAGAGCCAGTGGGTTTGGCGACGAGTATGAAGTGAGGGCCAGCCAATGAGAGCGTACAGGTCGCAGTGTTGGGTAGTATATGGGGGTTTGGTGGCAAAACAGATGGCACTGTGATAGACTGCATCCAATTTGTTGAGTAGAGTGTTGAGGGTATTTTGTAAATGACATCGTCAATGACAAGTCGAGGATCGGTAGGATAGTCAGTTTTACGAGGGTATGTTTGGCAGGATGAGTGAAGGATGCTTTGTTGTGAAATAAGAATGGGTGATGATTTAACAAGCACTGTTGTTGCACTAATGTGTACCTAACCATAAACATCAATGCCTTTCTTAAAATCAATACACAAGTATATATTTTTAAACCTGCATATTAAGTTAATATTGCCTGCTAACATGAATTTCTTTTAACTAGGGAACTTGTGTCACTTCTCTTGTGTTCTGTGCAAGAGGAGTCAGGGTATATGCAGCAGTTTGGGCCGCCTGGCTCATTGCGAACTATGTGAAGACCATTTCTTCCAAACAAAGACTGTAATTAATTTGCCGGAATTGTACATAATTATGACATAACATTGAAGGTTGTGCAATGTAACGGCAATATTTAGAGTTAGGAATGCCACCCGTTAGATAAAATACGGAACGGTTCTGTATTTCACTGAAAGAATAAAAGTTTTGTTTTCAAAATGATAGTTTCCGGATTTGACCATATTAATGACCTAAGACTTGTATTTCTGTCTGTTTTTATCATTAAGTCTAAGATTTGATATTTGATAGAGCATTCTGACTGAGCGGTGGTAGGCAGCAGCAGGCTCGTAAGCATTCATTCAAACAGCACTTTCCTGCATTTGCCAGCAGCTCTTCGTTGTGCTTCAAGCATTGCTCTGTTTATGACTTCAAGCCTATCAACACCCGAGCTTAGGCTGTCATTATAACAAATATATAAAAATCGGTTGATTAATCGGTATCAGCTTTTTTTGGTCCTCCAGTAATCGGTGTCGGCGTTGAAAAATCATATTCAGTTGACCTCTAGTTATGATATCGTTTAGGACCTTGACCGTGGCTGAGGTGCACCCATGACCAGCTCGGAAACCAGATTCCATAGAGGAGAAGGTACGGTGAGATTCGAAATGGTCGGTGATCTGTTTGTTAACTTGGCTTTGGAAGACCTTAGAAAGGCAGGGTAGGATAGATATAGGTCTGTAGCAGTTTGGGTCTAGAGTGTCTCCCCCTTTGAAGAGAGGCATGCCCGCGGCAGCTTTCCAATCTTTGGGGATCTCAGACGATACGAAAGAGAGGTTGAACAGGCTAGTAATAGGGGTAGCAAGAATTTCGGCAGGTCATTTTAGAAAGAGAGGGTCCAGATTGTCTAGCCCGGCTGATTTGTAGGGGTCCAAATTTTGCAGCTCTTTCAGAACATCAGCTATCTGGATTTGGGTGAAGGAGAAATTGTGGAGGCTTGGGCGTGTTCAGGGCAGTTGACCGGGGTAGGGGTAGCCAGGTGGAAAGCATGGCCAGCCATTGAAAAATGCTTATTGCAATTCTCAGTTATCGTGGATTTATCGGTGGTGACAGTGTTTCCTAGCTTCAGTGCAGTGGGCAGCTGGGAGGAGGTGCTCCTATTCTCCATGGTCTTTACAGTGTCCCACAACTTGTTGAGTTTGTGCTACAGGATGCAAATTTCTGTTTGAAAAGCTAGCCTTAGCTTTCCTAACTGCCTGTGTATATTGGTCCCTAACTTTCCTGAAAAGTTGCATATCACGGGGGCTATATGATGCTAGTGCAGTAGGTCACAGGATGTTTTTGTGCTGGTCAAGGGCAGTCAGGTCTGGAGTGAACCAAGGGCTATATCTGTTCCTGTTTCAACATTTTTTGAATGGGGCATGCTTATTTAAGATGATGAGGAAGACACTTTTAACAACCAGGCATCCTCTACTGACCGAATGAGGTCAATATCCTTCCAGGATACCCGGGCCAGGTTGATTAGAAAGGCATGCTCGCTGAAGTATTTTAGGGAGCGTTTGACAGTGATGAGGGGTGGTCGTTTGACTCCAGACCGATTACGGATGCAGGCAATGAGGCAGTGATCGCTGAGATCTTGGTTGAAGACCCCAGAAGTGTATTTGGAGGGAAAGTTGGTTAGGATGATATCTATGAGGGTGCCCGTGTTTATGGATTTGGGGTTGTACCTGGTAGGTTCATTGATAATTTATGTGAGATTGAGGGCATCAAGCTTAGTTTGTAGGATGGTCAGGGCGTTAACCTCTTGATACTAGCCATCCCGGATCCGGGATTGTGAATACAGCCTCAAGTTCATTAGCATAACGCAACGTTAACTATTCATCAAAATCGCAAATGAAATGAAATAAATATGCTAGCTCTCAAGCTTAGCCTTTTGTTAACAACACTGTCATCTCAGATTTTCAAAATATGCTTTTCAACCATAGCAAAACAAGCATTTGTGTAACAGTATTGATAGCTAGCGTAGCATTTAGCGTAGCATTTAGCGGGCAACATTTTCACAAAAACAAGAAAAGCATTCAAATAAAATAATTTACCTTTGAAGAACTTCGGATGTTTTCAATGAGGAGACTCTCAGTTAGATAGCAAATGTTCAGTTTTTCCAAAAAGATTATTTGTGTAGGACAAATCGCTCTGTTTTGTTCATCACGTTTGGCTACCAAAAAAAACGAAAATTCAGTCATCAAAACGGCGAACTTTTTTTCCAAATTAACTCCATAATATCGACTGAAACATGGCAAACGTTGTTTAGAATCAATCCTCAAGGTGTTTTTCACATATCTCTTCGATGATATATCATTTGTGGAAGTCTGCTTTCTCCTCTGAATCACATGGAAGAATGCTTGCAGCTGAAGATTACGCACCAATTTCGACAAAGGACACCGGGCGGACACCTGGTAAATGTAGTCTCTTATGGCCAATCTTCCAATGATATGCCTACAAATACGTCACAATGCTGCAGACACCTTGGGGAAACGGCAGAAAGTGTAGGCTCGTTCAGGGCGCATTCACAGCCATATAAGGACACAATGGAAAACAGCGCCTCAAAAATTTAGCTCACTTCCTGTTTGAAGTTTCATCTTGGTTTCGCCTGTCGCATCAGTTCTGTGGCACTCACAGATAATATCTTTGCCGTTTTGGAAACGTCAGAGTTTTTTCTTTCCAAAGCTGTCAATTACATGCATAGTCGAGCATCTTTTCGTGAGAAAATATCTTGTTTAAAACGGGAACGTTTTTTATCCAAAAATTAAAAGAGCGCCCCCTATCTTGAAGTTAAGCATGTCCCAGTTTAGGTCACCTAGCAGCACGAGCTCTGAAGATAGATGGTGTCCAGGGCACAGGTGGGAGCATAGGGTGGTCTATAGCAAGTGGCAACGGTGAGAGACTTGTTTCTGGAAAGGTGGATTTTTAGAAGTATAAGCTCGAATTGTTTAAGGCACAGACCTGGATAGTATGACAGAACTCTGCAGGCTATCTCTGCAGTAGATTGCCACTCTGCCCCCTTTTGCAGTTCTATCTTGTTGGAAAATGTTATAGTTAGGGATGGAAATTTCAGGGTTTTTGGTGGTCTTCCTAAACCAAGATTCAGACACAGCTAGGACATCAGGGTTGGCAGAGTGTGCTAAAGCAATGAATAAAACAAACTTGGGGAGGAGGGTTCTAATGTTAACATGCATGAAACCAAGGCTTTTACGGTTACAGAAGTCAACAAATGAGAGCGCCTGGGGAATGGAAGTGGAGCTAGGCATTGCAGGGCCTGGATTAACTTCCACATCACCAGAGGAACAGAGCAGGAGTAGGATAAGGGTATGGCTAAAGGCCATAAGAACTGGTTGTTTAGTACGTTCGGAACAGAGAGTAAAAGGAGCAGGTTTCTGGGCTCGATAGAATAGATTCAAGGCATAATGTACAGACAAAGGTATGGTAGGATGTGAATACAGTGGAGGTAAACCTAGGCATAGAGTGACGAAGAGAGAGATATTGTCTCTAGAAACATCATTTAAACCAGGTGATGTCGCCGCATGTGTGGGAGGTGGAACTAAAGGGTTAGCTAAGGCATATTGAGCAGGGCTAGAGGCTCTACAGTGAAATTAGACAATCACTTACCAGAACACCAATGGACAAGGCATATTGACATTAGGGAGAGGCATGCGTAGCCGAGTAATCATAGGGGTCCAGTGAGTAGTTAAGCTGGCTGGAGACACGGCGATTCAGGCAGCTAGAGGGCCGGGGCTAGCAAGCTAGCAGAAGGGCCTTAGAGGGACGTCGCGACGGAAGAAGTCTGTTGTAGCCTCCTCGTGCAGAGCCTCCTCATGCTATTCTGTTGGCTGACCAGCCGTGTTAGATTTGTAGGGTTCCGTGTAGTAAAGGGGCCCAGTCCAATTGGCAAAATAGGTATAGTGGCCCAAGAAATTGGCTGATGGACCTATTCAGCTAACAGTCCGATATACTCTAGATAGCTAGCGGGCCGCGGCAAGCAGGCTAGCAGATGGGCATTCAGGGGAACGTCGCGATTTAGGGGCCCGTTGGAAAAAGAACCCTCAGGCAGATTACGTAGGTAGTCCATTCGTGATGGATTAGCAGGGCGTGTAGTAAAAGGGGTCCAGGCCAATTGGCAAAATAGGTATTGTGGGCCAAGGAGTAGCTGATGGACCTCTTCAGCTAGCCGGGAGATGGGGCTAGCATGGGCTAGCTCTAGGCTAATTGGTGCTCGCTTCGGGACAAAGTCGTTAGCCAGGAGTAGCCACTCGGATTGCAGCTAGCTAGCTGCGATGATCCGGGTGAAAAGGTTCAGAGCTTGCGGTAGGAATCCGGGGATATGGAGAGTAAATAAGGCCGAGATGCTCTGGTTTGAATCGTGCTGTGTAAACTGGCAAGAGATTTCCTAGCTAGAGGTTAGCTGATGACTGCTGGCAGTGGTTAGCTTCTGTTGGGGGATTCCGGTTCGAAAGTAGAGAAATATAATTTAGAAAATATTTTGAAGTTGAGGATTAGAAAAATATTTTTAAAAGATATGCGAAGAAAAAATATATATAGCTTGAAGTAGTTGTTTCCCTTGCTCTGCAAGGGCTGTGGCTTTTGTGGAGCGATAGGTAACGATGCTTCAAGGGTGACTGTTGTTGATGTGTGCGTAGGGTCCCTGGTTTGAGCCCAGGTAGGGGCAGGGGCGATGAGAGGGACTGAAGCGAAACTGTTACACTTACATAACACAAAAAAGCTGTTTGTTTGACTTGCCTGATTTATCTGATACATTTAGCTGCCATCCTATCGGAGCATCCATTTCCATCATGCACCTGTGCTCTGACCAGCTGTGTCTGACACGGTCTGTATAGCTGGCTTCCTGTTGAGCCTCATCAACTTCACTGCCTACTTATTGCTCATCTCATTTAACCAGATAATTGAATTCTCTGAGGTTAACATTCTTGGCCAAATGGCAATCATCCACACTGCCTGCTAGTGATGAGAGAGAGTGGATTGAGAGGGGATGCCTTGTAGGGTGTGTGAGAGATCAATGCTGCAGACAGCTGGAGCGGGCAGCTCGTGGGTCCAGGTAGTAGCCTCAGATGTGTAATTTGACTGTGGAGAGAGAAACACTTCCAGCTGGTGGTGACTGACTGGAATCTGTGTTGTAGAGAGCTTGTCCCTGCTCACCAGTCATTAGTCTTAAACCAACCAGGGAAACCAGTTGCACTGTATATATGGCCTGCAGGTTTTATACATGTTATTCTCCCACCATCACTGCACTCTGATGTCAACGGGCATTACCATAAAACAGCCCTGCATCACACAAGGCTGCTATGCAATGAGCTGACCACTACATACAGGTGACAGAGAATGTAGTAAAGGGCCTGGTAACAGACTTTAAGTCAGGGTGTGGGTACATTAGTTTGACCCTCCTGCCCCTGGGTTACTGTGAATGGAATGCTACCATTACAACCTTGTTGTTGCTAGACAATTGACACAGTTGGTATGGCAGCAGGTGGAAGGAGGATGCTTTAACTCTATCAAATTAAATAGCTAATTATACCACTACACCACTCCTCCCAAAATCTGCGTCTTGATTCCCAAGAGATGACTTTCAACAGAACATTGATATTCTTTAGAGGGCGGAGGAAGGGTGTTTAGGCTCACGTCAAATTAAAAAGCTTCAGTGGGCCTGTAGCATGCAAACATTAACCTTTTTACTTTGATAATAACATGCTTATAGTGGCGGCCCAAGCATAGAACTGTGCGAAAAGTAAATGTAATTGCTAAAATATACTTTACAATCGAATGTAAAAGTATGAGTCATTTCAAATTCCTTATATTAAGCAAACCAAATGGCACAATTTGTTTTATTTGTTTTTATTTGCGGATAGCCAGGGGCACACTCCAACACAGACATAATTTACAATTAGGCATTTGTGTTTATTGAGTCCGCCAGATCAGAGGCAGCATCCTGGAGTCGCCTCTTTACTGTCGACGTTGAGACAGGTGTTTTGCCTGTACTATTTATTGAAGCTGCCAGTTGTGGACTTGCGAGGCGTCTGTTTCTCAAACTAGACACTAATGTACTTGTCCTCTTGCTCAGTTGTGCACCGGGGCCTCCCACTCCTCTTTGTATTCTGGCTAGAGACAGTTTATGCTGTTCTGTTGAGGGTATAGTACAGTGCGTAGTACGAGATCTTCAGTTTCTTGTCAAATTCTTGCATGGAATAGCCTTCATTTCTCAGAACAAGAATAGACTGATGAGTTTCAGAAGAAAGTTACAGTGCCTTGCAAAAGTATTCGGCCCCCTTGAACTTTGCGACCTTTTGCCACATTTCAGGCTTCAAATAAAAATATATAAAACTGTATTTTTTTGTGAAGAATCAACAACAAGTGGGACACAATCATGAAGTGGAACGACATTTATTTGATATTTCAAACTTTTTTAACAAATCAAAAACTGAAAAATGGTGCGTGCAAAATTATTCAGCCCCCTTAAGTTAATACTTTGTAGCGCCACCTTTTGCTGCGATTACAGCTGTAAGTCGCTTGGGGTATGTCTCTATCAGTTTTGCACATCGAGAGACTGAAATTTTTTCCCATTCCTCCTTGCAAAACAGCTCGAGCTCAGTGAGGTTGGAGAGCATTTGTGAACAGCAGTTTTCAGTTCTTTACACAGATTCTCGATTGGATTCCGGTCTGGACTTTGACTTGGCCATTCTAACACCTGGATATGTTTATTTTTGAACCATTCCATTGTAGATTTTGCTTTATGTTTTGGATCATTGTCTTGTTGGAAGACAAATCTCCGTCCCAGTCTCAGGTCTTTTGCAGACTCCATCAGGTTTTCTTCCAGAATGGTCCTGTATTTGGCTCCATCCATCTTCCCATCAATTTTAACCATCTTCCCTGTCCCTGCTGAAGAAAAGCAGGCCCAAACCATGATGCTGCCACCACCATGTTTGACAGTGGGGATGGTGTGTTCAGGGTGATGAGCTGTGTTGCTTTTACGCCAAACATAACGTTTTGCATTGTTGCCAAAAAGTTCAATTTTGGTTTAATCTGACCAGAGCACCTTCTTCCACATGTTTGGTGTGTCTCCCAGGTGGCTTGTGGCAAACATTAAACAACACTTTATGGATATCATTAAGAAATGTCTTTCTTCTTGCCACTCTTCCATAAAGGCCAGATTTGTGCAATATACGACTGATTGTTGTCCTATGGACAGAGTCTCCCACCTCAGCTGTAGATCTCTGCAGTTCATCCAGAGTGATCATCAAAGTTCAAGGGGGCCGAATACTTTCGCAAGGCACTGTATTTGTTTCTGGCCATTTTGAGCCTGTAATCGAACCCACAAATACTGATGCTCCAGATACTCAACTAATCTAAAGAAGGCTAGTTTTATTGCTTCTTTTATCAGGGCAACAGTTTTCAGCTGTGCTAACATAATTGCAAAAGTGTTTTCTAATGATCAATGAGCCTTTTAAAATTATAAACTTGGATAAGCTAACACATGACATTGGAACACAGGAGTGATGGTTGCTGATAAATGGGCCTCTGTACGCTTATGTAGATATTCCATAAAAAAATCTGCCATTTCCAGCCACAATAGTCATTTTCAACATTAACAATGTCTACACTGTATTTCGGATCAATTTGATGTTATTTTAATGGACAAAAAAAATGTGCTTTTCTTTCAAAAACAAGGATATTTCTAAGTGATCCCAAACTTTTGAACAGTAGTGTATGTAACAACATAGCCTAAGTTACCAACATGCACAAACTTGCATCCTGCGCCTGATGCCAAACAAGAAATGAGTAGCCTAATTATATTTACATTTTAGCAGACACTTATATCCAGAGCAACTTACAGTAGAGTGCATACATTTTTCCCCTTGTACTGGTCCCCCACGGGAATTGAACCCACAACCCTGGCGTTGCAAGCGCCATGCTCTACCAACTGAGCAACACAGGACTGTATAGAAGATATGCACTCACTGACATACCAGAACCTTTGCCAAGTGTGTGCAATTAAGACAATTATTAGAGGAATCTGCCTGCTTAGTTCTGTTACTTTAGGTGGAGGCTTGTTAGTTTTCCATTCTAGGAAAAATAAAGCTCAACAGGGTCCCTGTGTTGGATACGCCTATGAGTTCAGACATGTACAGTATGGAACACAATCCTGCCCACAGGGACATTCCATTCCATTAAATTCAAGAGAAGCATGAATCATATAACATTAATAGGAGCTGTTGGGATTTTTTTTTACTGTACATCATACATGTACCAATCACTTTAGGTGCACAGACAGGTGTGAAAGTGAAAAATAAGGTCTCCAACATTACATTTTGAACTCGGGACTAGATTTTGTTCACCCGGCGACATTTATTTGGAAAGCACTCTGGACTAATGATTACATTTGTCAGATGCAGTCACTTTACCCCTACCTACATGTAACAATTTACCTCACTAACCTTTACCCCCGCACATTGACTCGGTGCCGGTACCCCTGTAACATTATTGTTATTTTATTGTGTAACTTTTTTTAACATGTATTTTTTTACTTTAGTTTATTTAGTAAATATTTACTTAACTCTATTTTCTTAAAACTGCATTGTTTGTTAAGGGCTTGTAAGTAAGCATTTCAAGGTAAGGTCTACTACACCGGTTGTATTCGCCACATATGACAAATAACATTTGATTTGAGATATAATCTTTGTAGGCGCACAAAATAGGTAAATCTATTATAGGCCTAGTCATCACCCCTATGCCAAAGTATGAAATAGGGATATATATATATATATATGTTCAAGATAATGTTCATGAAAATAGCAAACAAGTCAATGCATGTACGTGTAGCGTAGCTTAGTGCTAGAGTAGTGATGTTAAAAGAGATGCTAGCTAGGGTTTACTCTTTGCAATGTATTTCGCTATAGATGCCAGATACCATTGGATTACACAAAGTTTATCACAACTTGCAACAATTTGACATCACAGACAACTCACTGAAGCATTGTACAACTTTCAATTTGTCATTGTGAAAGAATTTAAAGTAACCTACATCGAACCGTCTTGCTATCACCAAATAGCTCAACCTCTGTAAGTGTGTGCGGCTACACTAACTGGCGGTAGAGGAGTCATGGCTAGAAGGGATCCAGCTTTTGTCAAATTAACGTCAAAAAAATGTCATGTAAGCTAACCTTTTCCCTAACCTTTAAATTAAGTATCCTAACCTGCTACGTTAATTATCCTAACCTGCTGCATAAATTATCCTAACCTGCTACGTTAATTATCCTAACCTGCTGCATAAATTATCCTAACCTGCTGCGCAATTCAAATCTGACGTTGATTTGACAAAAGCTGGACCGCTTCGAGCCATGACCCGGGAGAAGGGCTGAACATGTTGATAGGACTCGGATAATGTTAAAGACATGAGACAGGTACGATAAATAGCTCAAACGTTATGAGATAATCAAAATCAGGGAAAAAACGTTTTTCTTACATGTCCGCCAAATCATTGGATACTGCCTCTTTAAAATGTCAATCAGACTGTTGTTTACAGTGGCGTGAGCAGGACTGATGTATGTGCAGAATATTTGTAGAGAGTCGCTGACGGGGACAGTGGAGAGTAGATTCAACTGCACCATGCGCTCTATGGCAAGACAACCGGAGTAGAATACACCTGAAATAAGAGACGAGGACCTCTGTCGTTTTACACCGAATTGCTATAAACCGGTAAGAGACAACATTGGTAAACACCGTCACAAAAACATTCGCGTTAGTCAGCTAATGTTAAGTTAGCCATGCTAGCCAACTTATTTCTCCCTCTGTGTGTGTGTGTGTGTTTGTTTGTGATACATTATGGCTCTTCGAGTAGGCTATGAAAATCAAGAGGCACTTGCAAGCTAATTTAATCTGACATTAACATATTTGCATGAGTATGTAAATATCAGTTTGATATTTGTGTATTGAATGGGATGCATTCCATCACTGATTTCCAAGTTGTACTAGCTCTAACAAGGTTCAACGTTCAGGTGATTTATGTATATCAGTCTGTGAACCAACCCATCTGTAAACTGTAAAGAATGTTACCTTTGATTTACATTGAAATGATGATTTAGTGTAACATCTTGTTAGGTCTAAGTGCTTGTTTGAGAGGTAGACAGATAAAGTTAGTCTTAGAACTATTTAATAGTGCATGGTGTTTCTTATTTTGCCCATGAAAGAAATACTTTGCCATAGCAATGAGAGTGCCAGTTGTTGTACTGGTCTTCTGTGTGAAAACAGCAGTCATTATTGTTGAGTGTCTAATAGAGAAGAATGTAGCCTAGGACAAGTTACATCCAGTATAAAATCCAACTTCAATAGCTGGCTGTGGAATACTACCATTTAAATATTTCAGCATTAGCTTAATTTAGTTGACTCTCTGTTTGTGTCGTAGGCTTGCAAGCAAAAAGCCTATGTTGTAATCGAAAATGTAGTACTCTGCTCTGTTTGTATTTGTTGTGTTTGCTTAAGCCACCTTTATTATAACATGAAATGTGATCACTCAAGACGTGCAGTTTATAGTATTTTGAAGGCAGGCAGTAGTGTGTACTATGCTGGAATGCTCTGGCAGCATTGTTTGTTTGATTTGTGTGCAGTATGATGCCTCCAGCGTCACTAATGGCATTAGGATCCCCTCTGTTGTGCTCTCCGCCATTCTGCTCCTCCCCAACTCCCCTACATAAGGAGTGTAGGTAACAGTTTACTTCTGTAATCAAGAATATTGCTGTGCGAATTGAGCCATGTTTGTATCTTCTGTTTCTTTGGGAGCTGTACTTTTGTTTGGCCTAAACCTGTATTTTCCCATGATATAAATTAAGTCCCTTCTTAAGTGTCTATTTTTTTATTGTAATATTGTAGTAGTGAAACAAAATTGTGTCTGCCTCCTCCTTGCCCTCTTCCTCGTCCTCCCCTCTTCCTTCCTGAGTCCCCCAATACTTAATCATCTGTACAGCTGCTTCTCCATGGGAAAACAAAAAAAGATTGTGTACCAACTGGAGAAAGCACTTAACACACACACACACACACACACACTCTCTCTCATCCCTAAACAATGTTAGCTGGGGTAGACAGAGTGCATTCCCCTCATGGGCATGAACCCACACTACGTACTCTCACATCAGTACACTCTCCAACTTCATGATGTCATTGTTGACCAGTCACCCAGTAGGGGAAATATCCAAAGAAGGACTTCCTGTTCTCTTTGCCACAACTATGCTACTCACTGGGTGCATCTCAATTCACTCTCTTCCTCTGTCCCAGTCATAACAATGTGAAGTGTTGGTGTACTTGGACCTGCCTGTATTCCTACCACAACCTTATCAGAGCTGTGACTCACATGTTATCCACTGATTGAAAGGCCGATAAAACACAGCCAAACCACCTTCTGGTTCCTCCTGTCAGCTCCAGGTTCTCTACTGTCAGTCAGTCACTGTGCTTTACTGGAACACAATATTTACAGAACGTACTGCTCATTGCTTACACACAATGCCTCATTGTTCCGTCTCTGATTACAATGATCTATGATTTTGAAATGGCTGATGTCATACTAGGATGTTATACGGCTACTTTTGTTAGGCCACATTAGGCTCATTTAAATAGCATGTCAGATCTATAGCTATTAGGCTATTTACCTTTACAATTCGATCTCGCCCCACAGAGAATGCTGTGAATGAACAAGACAAACTTTTCTGATCCAGAAGTCAAGCAACAATATTATTATCATGAATATATGCAATTAAATGTCAGTAGAAAAGCTATGAAAACAGATGAAAATGTAGTGTTTGCTGCCCTTCCAGCTGTAGAGTTTGTAGCTTTAATTGGCTCAGTGAGAAGACTTAGCCAGCCTGCATAGCAACCATTTTTGTTAGGCCTAGTAACCAATGTTTTTGCATGAATGAAAGTATTGTATTTTGTTTTTTTTGTCCTCAGATGGAAGGATTAAATAGTAAATAACATTACAGTTGACGTCAGAAGTTTACATACTCTTAGGTTGGAATCATTAAAACTAGTTTTTCAACCACTCCACACATTCCTAGTTAACAAACTAAATCGTTTTGGCAAATCGGTTAGGACATCCACTTTGTGCATGACACAATTCATTTTTCCAACAATTGTTTACAGATTATTTCACTTATAATTCACTGTATCACATTCCCAGTGGGTCAGAAGTTTACATACACTCAATTAGTATTTGGTAGCTTTGCCTTTAAATTGTTTAACTTGGTTCATATGTTTTGACTAGCCTTCCACAAGCTTCCCACAATCAGTTGGGTGAATTTTGGCCCATTCCTCCTGACAGAGCTGGTGTAACTGAGTCAGGTTTGTAGGCCTCCTTGCTTGCACATGCTTTTTCAGTTCTGTCCACAAGCTGAAATAAATAATTCTCTCTACTATTATTCTGACATTTCACATTCTTAAAATAAAGTGGTGATCCTAACTGACCTAAGACAGGGCATTTTTACTGGGATTAAATGTCAGGAATTGTGAAAAAGGTCATGTGCAGGGTAAGGTGGCTAAGGTGTATATAAACTTATGACTTCAACTGTATATATCTACCTCAATTACCTCGTATCCCTGCACATTCGACTCTACTGGTACCCTGTGTATGTAGCCAAGTTATGATTACTCATATTGGATTTATTACTCGTTATTAATTTTCTGTTCTTTAAAAAAAATTCTCTCTGTGTTGTGAAGGGCTCACAAGTAAGCATTTCACTGTTAGTCTACAGCTGTTGTTTACAAAGCATGTGACAAATACAATTTTATTTTGTTACAGTGCTATTAGGCTACAATGCAATAGCTCATTGATGGTTCATTTTGGGGATACATCGAATTTTGAAATAGACTAGGTGCTTTATCTATGCCTGCTAGATGAGATCCATGGAACAGCTATTACTAAAACCCTCATGCAGCAGCCAATACAGGGCTATTACAGAGCAGTTAATTCCTGTCAGAACTCCCCATTACCCACTTCAAATAAATCAATCCTAGCTGTTTAAACCTTTCTGTTCTGTCTGATGTGTACACACACTATGTTGATGGTTAATCAGCAATCCTGTCACAGCAGGGAAATAGGGCCATTTTCACATGGTAAACGCTTTGGCTCGGGATAAATAGAGCATTTACCGCTGAAGGAGGGTCATTTAGTAGGCTGAGGTTGTGTTGTGAAACTGATTGTGCTCAAGTGTTGCTGAAAAGGTGATGGATGTGTGAGTTCAAATATATGGCAATCTTCTCTGTTCAGTCCATCCATATCACTCTCCCTAGGCCCTGCACATTAGCTTTTGGAAATCAGGGCTACTCTGTTTAACTTTTTGCGGTGTCCTCTCTAAAGTGTGGATGATCTCATTCTGTGGACAGCACTTTTCGTAAGTCAGTCACATTGCCGTCTGAAGTGCTAGTTTTGATCAAATGACATGGTACACCAGAATGGTGACGTGTCAACAACAGATATGTGAAGTTCAGCTGTTTCAGGACATGGGACCAACTGAAGTTGTAGTACTTATCATCCGGCTCACCCAGTGGTGTAGAGCATTGATCCTCTCAGCCGTGGGAAATACAGGGAGGATATGAGACTCTTATTCTTAACCACTGATACAGGGTCAGATACCCCCCCCCCGAGATGAGGAGGACAATGGAGAAAGGACAGACTCTGGTCTGGTGGCCTCTTCACTGCTTGGCCCCTTTTGTCATTCACTGGCTTCCATTTTATCCCCCTTCTTTCTCTGTTTCACTCTTTCAGTTGTTTGTTGTTGTTGGTCATTCTGTCTCTTCTGTCTTTCCCTTTTTAATTCTTCCCTCATTTTCTCTTTTTGTTTCTCCCTCCCTCTCACTCTGTTTTTTTTCTGCTGAGGGAATGGCAGTCGTGACTTTTTTGTCTCGACACAATCGCCGGTGTTTGTCATTGGTCGATTTCTTTGAAAGAGCATTGGTCTCCAGGGCGACAGAGAATGGCGGCACCATTTCACTTTTCTCTCCTTCCCCACTCCTCCCCTCCGTCGTGTTGAGTGTGTGGGGCTGTCATTCACTCTATTGGATCAGGTAGCAGTGTAGCACGTATGCTTTCAGTGACTGGGCTGTTTCTCTCTTCATCTTGCTCTTCTTTCACAGTGACTGGGCTGTTTCTCTCCATCTTCATCTTGCTCTTCTTTCACAGTGACTGGGCTGTCTCTCTCTCTTCATCTTGCTCTTCTTTCAGTGACTGGGCTGTTTCTCTCCATCTTCATCTTGCTCTTCTTTCACAGTGACTGGGCTGTTTCTCTCCATCTTCATCTTGCTCTTCTTTCACAGTGACTGGGCTGTCTCTCCATCTTCATCTTGCTCTTCTTTCACAGTGACTGGGCTGTTTCTCTCTCTCTTCATCTTACTCTTCTTTCACAGCACCACAGAGACCCAGACAGATGGTTGGATTCTACTAAAGAAGGTGAGTAGTTTTGGGGCTTTTGTTCCCTTTTTTGGAAGTTTGCTTTGTCTTTTTCTGTTGGCTGTCTTTGTCAAACTGTTGTTTTCAGAGGGTTTGAATTTAAGTAAATAGTAATAGTTGCTTATGTTGTTCTAATTTCTAAGGTAGATTCTAACAAAAAACAAATGATGAAATCCGGATTCATTTGACAATTTAACGTTCTTTCTGTTCGCTTCTGTGTCGTTCACTATAGGTGAATGCAGGTCTAACACTGAACTGGCACACTTGTCTTCATATCAGCGGAGGGTCAATTCTTCAACGCTCCTGTCAGAACATATTTTATGAGTCAGAGATCTTTTGTTGATATTGTTGTACACCGTTGACGATGAATTAAGATGAGCGTAGGATTGCTTTTCTGTCTAGATTGGTGGCGGAGACCCTTCCATGGGAAATGAGAAGAACAGTCATTTTAGTGTAAAGCTGCATTAGCCTTAAACATGGAACTTACAGTAGTCTTAATTTCAGTAAAAGTATGGAACGAATTTGTATTGAAACTGTTGGCATGACAGTTGTCTGTTCTCAAGATGTGTGTCCTTTGTTAAACACCATTGGGTCATGTAGTAGAAAAGGACCATAATATCTTGAGACTCCACAGCTGTGAGCTCTGTTTTTCTGGCTTTGTCCCAACACTGACGCTGGGCTGTGTCTATGAATTACTTTGTCACATTCTGGCATGGCATCCGTCTTCAAGTGTTGTCCTCTTTTGACTGCCCTGCTCCGGTTCCACCAACCACGTGGCTTGCCCTGTGTTTGGTAACCGTGGCAATGCCAGAAGCAGAGCTCTCGGCCACTCCCACAGGTGCACTCTTGTCTTGTCTGTCTGATGGCCGGAGGGTCTCCTGTTACACACACACACACACACACACACACACACACACACACACACAGTTAGGAGACACCTGTCGTGTGTGAGAGGTTATCTCTCATACTCAGAGCTGGGTTGCTGAGAAGAGAGCTTGTATTACTTACCTGTCGTGTGAGAAAAGGATGTATGGGAAGGCTAATATACGTGAGGCAGACTGGCTGGACTCAGTGAGTCATTTTATATCTACTCGGGGTTTGAAGTGTGTTTGTATGAATCTCCCAAAAAGTGTGTGTGTATGTGTGTGCGTGTGCGTTCACAGGAAGCTGTGGTGGAGTGTGTCATGGCTTTATCTGTAGACATCAATACTTGACTGATGTAATCAAGAGGAAACGGGGACTGGGGCTGCGTTGTAGCTGCATGCTGCTATGTATGATGTCACCGCTTGCTGACCCAACAATCCTCACATTCCTACTGGTGGTGTTATGCAAAGCAGGCTGGGCATGTGTGGGCTGCTGTGGGGGAGAGACAGAGGACCCTATGACCCTTCTATTAATTAGTAATCAGACACATATATACACACACACACACAAGCGCGCACAGTCATTTATTCACACACACACACACACACGTCCAGTAGAACACACTCAAGCTCCACTACCACTAGACAGTGATTATACTTTCAGATGTCTTGTCCTAGGTTATATTCAACCAGGGTTCCTGGAAATCCTCCAGGCTACTAGATACTCTTTATGCCAGGTTATATTCAACCAGGGTTCCTGGAAATCCTCCAGGCTACTCGATACTCTTTATGCCAGGTTATATTCAACCAGGGTTCCTGGAAATCCTCCAGGCTACTAGATACTCTTTATGCCAGGTTTTGATGAACCCTTTTACACTAGCACTCTAGATTATGAGACATATATTGTGAGGATGATATCTGTAAAAGAGATGTGTACTAGAACAATGCAAGTCCATTATGTGAGAGGAGTAGTGTCATGTTCCCCAGGCAGGCTGTTGTGTGCAGGGAAGGGAAAGGGGAAGGTACACTGACTCACCCAGCCACCCCACTGCACACACAGCCAGATGAATCCTTTGATCCAAGGAAGGGAAAGAGAAGTGGAGTGAAAGCCATTGGGACTTATTGTTCTAACAGGTGTTTTTATAGCCCTTTCTTTCCCCAGACATCAGACAGAAGAGAAAATGAAAAGAGAGATTGACACAGACAGAGAGAGGTATTTTTATTATACATTTATTTAACTAGTCAGTCAAGAACAAATTCTTATTTTCAATGACTAGGAACAGTGAGTTAACTGCCTGTTCAGGGGCAGAACGACAGATTTGTACCTTGTCAGCTCGGGGATTTGAACTTGCAACCTTCTGGTTACCTGTCCAATGCTCTAACCACTAGGTTACCCTGCCGCCCCAGAGAGACCGGTAAAGGGAGAACCAGACAGAGACAGGGCATCAGTGCCTACATTAGGGCGCCTCACACTCTGTCCCTTGTTTACCCCAGACCCCTGACCTCTAATCACCTGACTGTTCCATTCTCCCTTACTGGCACTTCCTGCCCTTTAGCATCACAAACAACCCCACCCTCCAGACCCTCTCTCCCTCCTACAGTCTCTCTTTACCTTTCTGTCTCTCTCTTCTTTGTTTCTTTGATTGTTTCGTACTCTCTGTTTCTGCCTAGTCTGTTTGTCATTCTAGCTCTCTCTAGCTCTGCTCTAGCGCCTCTCTCTAGCTTCTCTCTCTCTCTCTCTCTCTAGCTGTCGCTCGCTCCAGCTCCTCTCTCTTTAGCTCCTCTCTACCTCCTCTCTCTAGCTCCGCTCTACCTCTTCTCTCTCTAGCTTCTTTCTAGCTCGTCTCTACCTCCTCTCTCTCTCTAGCTCCGCTCTAGCTCCTCTCTCTCTAGCTCCGCTCTAGCTCCTCTCTCTCTAGCTCCTCTCTCTCTAGCTCCTCTCTCTCTCTAGCTCCTCTCTCTCTAGCTCCTCTCTCTCTCTCTAGCTCCTCTCTCTCTCTCTAGCTCCTCTCTCTCTCTCTAGCTCCTCTCTCTCTCTCTAGCTCCTCTCTAGCTCCTCTCTACCTCCTCTCTCTAGCTCTGCTCTAGCTCCTCTCTCTCTCTAGCTCCTCTCTCTCTCTCTAGCTCCTCTCTCTAGCTCTATCTCACTCTCTCTCTAGCTCTAGCTCGCTCTAGCTCCTCTCTCTCTAGCTTGATTTTCCTGTCTCTCTCTAGCTCCTCTCTCTAGCTCCTCTCTACCTCCTCTCTCTAGCTCTGCTCTAGCTCCTCTCTCTCTCTCTAGCTCCTCTCTCTAGCTCTATCTCACTCTCTCTCTAGCTCTAGCTCGCTCTAGCTCCTCTCTCTCTAGCTTGATTTTCCTGTCTCTCTCTAGCTCCTCTCTCTAGCTCCTCTCTCTAGCTCCTCTCTACCTCCTCTCTCTAGCTCTGCTCTAGCTCCTCTCTCTCTCTCTAGCTCCTCTCTCTCTCTCTAGCTCCTCTCTCTAGCTCTATCTCACTCTCTCTCTAGCTCTAGCTCGCTCTAGCTCCTCTCTCTCTAGCTTGATTTTCCTGTCTCTCTCTAGCTTCTAGCTCTCTCTCTCTCTCTTTCTCTCTCTGGATATAAAACATTGTGAATTTCTCTCTCCATTACTTGCTTGTCTCTCTCTCTCTGTCTGTCTCTCTCTCTCTGTTTGTTTCTCTAGTCTGGCCTGGCGGTGTGTTTGTTCACAAGTGTGAGACCAGTGTGTGGCGAGGCGGTATCCCACACACTCCCACCACCAGAACTCCCAGAATGGAGAGGATCTGAGGATTGGGGCTTGGGGTCAGTGTCTGATGTGAGCATACTGTTGACTTAAACCCTGACTGGCTTTTGTGTTCCACACTGAGGGGCTCCATGCATGACTGAGGGAGAGGGATCCCTTCCCTGGCTGTGTTTTGACACTGGTCTAGACTAGATGACAGCAGAGGAAGAGATATAGGCTATCACGTTTGCTTCTCTCTTTCGTATTGTTGAACTGGTAAGAACTGTTTTCATGCACAGACAAGACTGTTGTAGTAGTACAGATGAAATGAGGTGAGATTATGATGATTTCCAAATGAGATCATAAAGATAGACCTATATTATTCCTTGACTGTGATGAGTATCAAGGCAGAAAACAAAGGCTTTGTTTCTAACTTCTGCAGGGTGTGCTATATTTAAGAGTAAACCATACAATGACCTAAGCCATCCAGACGTTCTCTATCTTCATGATACACAGAGCAGAGCTACAATGCAGGGGCAATAGTTCGACACTGACCATAATGACATGGCTATGTTATACTTAGCTCTGCTAGGAACAAACAAAGTATTACTACTGCCTTGGTCTGGCTTACCCTGACCACAGCCTATGCCAACAAAAGTTCAGAACTCAGTGTGTTGTTGCAAACATGAGAGCAGTGCAGGCTGTGACATATTCAATTAGACAAGCAATGATGCAAAATGTTTAGAAACTTATTGGACTGTAGTCCCTTCTTCGTTTCAAAGTGTTTTCTCCTATTGGATCCTGTTGAACACAACACTGTATTTTGCCTTCTGTATGTTTTAACCGTCTGTCTGTCTCTGTCTGATGGACAGAGGTTAAAGCATACAGAAGGCCGTCCGACAGACAGACAGAAGTTAAAGCATACAGAAGGCTGTATGTAGACACAGAGAAATGCATATGATGCAGCTTTCAAGTTGAAGGCGATCGATCTGGCTGTTGGAAAAAGAAATAGAGCTGCTGCATGGGAGCTTGGCCTTAATGAGTCGATAAGACGTTGGAAACAGCAGCGTGAGGAACTGACTCAGTGCAAAAAGACAACAAAGGCTTTCAGAGGGAAGAAAAGCAGATGGCCCAAAGTATTTTCAGCCACTCGACATCAGTGTAAATTGTGCATTTAAGGTGGCGCTCCTTGTTCAGTGGGAGGCTTGGATGACAAGTGGGGAGCAACTTATGGTCAAGTCTGCCAGTGGGTCCTGACAGCGTGGAGCATTGTCAAAAAATCCACTATCATCAACGGGTTTCGAAAGGCTGGACTGCTGCGTGTTGAAGCTCAGCGGGGTATTTGCCTCCGGATGAAAGTGACGAGAGCGACAATGAAAACGATCCAACATCGGATGAAGCAATTCTGAGGCTATTCAACTCCGACACCGAAGGAGATGACTTCAGTGGATTCAGTGCACAGGAGGAGGAAGATAGTGACCAAGTTCATTTGTTTCAATGTACCGGTAGGCACCTGTGGCTTATAGACATGTGCAGCGTATTTATGTACAAAATACATATTTTTTAATAATTCAGTGGGTGCGGTTTATATTCAGGTGCGCTTAATAGTCCAGCAATTACGGTACGTATTGTTTTTGACCAAGTGTGTCAAATCCAACTCTTTTGCTCCTGCAATATTAGTCATGGATTTGAAATACACACAAATAAATAAAGCCTAGTGGCGGGGGCATATGCCTCATGACTAACGGGACATGGTGTGATGAAGGAAACATACAGGAACTCAAATCCTTCTGTTCACCTGATTTAGAATTCCTCACAATCAAATGTAGACCGCATTATCTTCCAAGAGAATTCTCTTCGATTATAATCACAGCCGTATATATCCCCCCCCCAAGCAGACACATCGATGGCTCTGAACGAACTTTATTTAACTCTTTGCAAACTGGAAACCATTTATCCGGAGGCTGCATTCATTGTAGCTGGGGATTTTAACAAAGCTAATCTGAAAACAAGACTCCCTAAATCTTATCAGCATATCGATTGCGCAACCAGGGGTGGTAAAACCTTGGATCATTGTTACTCTAACTTCCGCGACGCATATAAGGCCCTGCCCCGCCCCCCTTTCGGGAAAGCTGACCACGACTCCATTTTGCTGATCCCTGCCTACAGGCAGAAATTAAAACAAGAGGCTCCCACGCTGAGGTCTGTCCAACGCTGGTCAGACCAAGCTGACTCTACACTCCAAGACTGCTTCCATCACGTGGACTGGGACATGTTTCGTATTGCGTCAGATGGAAATATTGACGAATAAAACTGATTCGGTGTGCGAGTTCATTAGAACGTGCGTCGAAGATGTCGTTCCCATAGCAACGATAAAAACATTCCCAAACCAGAAACCGTGGATTGATGGCAGCATTCGCGTGAAACTGAAAGCGCGAACCACTGCTTTTAATCAGGGCAAGGTGTCTGGTAACATGTCCGAATATAAACAATGCAGCTATTCCCTCCGCAAGGCTATTAAACAAGCTAAGCGTCAGTACAGAGACAAAGTGGAATCTCAATTCAATGGCTCAGACACAAGAGGCATGTGGCAGGGTCTACAGTCAATCACGGACTACAAGAAGAAACCCAGCCCAGTCACGGACCAGGATGTCTTGCTCCCAGGCAGACTAAATAACTTTTTGCCCGCTTTGAGGACAATACAGTGCCACTGACACGGCCTGCAACGAAAACATGCGGTCTCTCCTTCACTGCAGCCGAGGTGAGTAAGACATTTAAACGTGTTAACCCTCGCAAGGCTGCAGGCCCAGACGGCATCCCCAGCCGCGCCCTCAGAGCATGCGCAGACCAGCTGGCCGGTGTGTTTACGGACATATTCAATCAATCCCTATACCAGTCTGCTGTCCCCACATGCTTCAAGAGGGCCACCATTGTTCCTGTTCCCAAGAAAGCTAAGGTAACTGAGCTAAACGACTACCGCCCCGTAGCACTCACTTCCATCATCATGAAGTGCTTTGAGAGACTAGTCAAGGACCATATCACCTCCACCCTACCTGACACCCTAGACCCACTCCAATTTGCTTACCGCCCAAATAGGTCCACAGACGACGCAATCTCAACCACACTGCACACTGCCCTAACCCACCTGGACAAGAGGAATACCTATGTGAGAATGCTGTTCATCGACTACAGCTCGGCATTCAACACCATAGTACCCTCCAAGCTCGTCATCAAGCTCGAGACCCTGGGTCTCGACCCCGCCCTGTGCAACTGGGTACTGGACTTCCTGACGGGCCGCCCCCAGGTGGTGAGGGTAGGCAACAACATCTCCTCCCCGCTGATCCTCAAGACGGGGCCCCACAAGGGTGCGTTCTGAGCCCTCTCCTGTACTCCCTGTTCACCCACGACTGCGTGGCCACGCACGCCTCCAACTCAATCATCAAGTTTGCGGACGACACAACAGTGGTAGGCTTGATTACCAACAACGACGAGACGGCCTACAGGGAGGAAGGAGGTGAGGGCCCTCGGAGTGTGGTGTCAGGAAAATAACCTCACACTCAACGTCAACAAAACTAAGGAGATGATTGTGGACTTCAGGAAACAGCAGAGGGAACACCCCCCTATCCACATCGATGGAACAGTAGTGGAGAGGGTAGCTAGTTTTAAGTTCCTCGGCATACACATCACAGACAAACTGAATTGGTCCACTCACACTGACAGCGTCGTGAAGAAGGCGCAGCAGCGCCTATTCAACCTCAGGAGGCTGAAGAAATTCGGCTTGTCACCAAAAGCACTCACAAACTTCTACAGATGCACAATCGAGAGCATCCTGGCGGGCTGTATCACCGCCTGGTACGGCAACTGCTCCGCCCTCAACCGTAAGGCTCTCCAGAGGGTAGTGAGGACTGCACAACGCATCACCGGGGCAAACTACCTGCCCTCCAGGACACCTACACCACCCGTTGTTACAGGAAGGCCATAAAGATCATCAAGGACATCAACCACCCGAACCACTGCCTGTTCACCCCGCTATCATCCAGAAGGCGAGGTCAGTACAGGTGCATCAAAGCTGGGACCGAGAGACTGAAAAACAGCTTCTATCTCAAGGCCATCAGACTGTTAAACAGCCACCACTAACATTGAGTGGCTGCTGCCAACACACTGTCATTGACACTGACCCAACTCCAGCCATTTTAATAATGGGAAATTATGTAAATATATGACTAGCCACTTTAAACAATGCTACCTTATATAATGTTACTTACCCTACATTATTCATCTCATATGCATATGTATATACTGTACTCTACATCATCGACTGCATCCTTATGTAATACATGTATCACTAGCCACTTTAACTATGCCACTTTGTTTACTTAGTCTACATACTCATCTCATATGTATATACTGTACTCGATACCATCTACTGTATGCTGCTCTGTACCATCACTCATTCATATATCCTTATGTACATATTCCTTATCCCCTTACACTGTGTATAAGACAGTAGTTTTGGAATTGTTAGATTACTTGTTGGTTATCACTGCATTGTCGGAACTAGAAGCACAAGCATTTCGCTACACTCGCATTAACATCTGCTAACCATGTGTATGTGACAAATAACATTTGATTTGATATCTAGAAATATACAATCACTGTAAAATTGTACCCTATATTGTCTACTTAATCTACTTACATGAAATATTATTGCATTCTGTGTAGCATTTGTGAAACAACAGATTGATATGACGTTCATACACTATTGTAGGTAGTAAAATCAATGACCTTTCCAGCCAACCTGTGCTTGGCAGTAATTCCAATTTCATTAGAGGTGCAGAAGAGGTGGATTTGGTGCATGCGCATTTGGTAAAAAAAAAGATTCTTTCCAGACAATAAATGTTTTTGGTTACATGTAACTTTTTATTTCTATTTTATTTTTTGGGAAGTACGCAATGACCGTAATGACAGTAATGATAGTTGCTCAGTGAAACTGTTTTCTTTGGTAAGTACAGAACGTATTTTGACATTAAGCTTGAAAAGCTGGTGAAAGGCAAGTTGAATGGCTGCTTTCTGGGCTTGAAGGAGAATTGCCATATGTCTCCTGTAAACCCATATTCTGGTTCAAGAGGGAGGCACCCTCAGGAATGCCTGGAAGGGGACTGTGAATCTCAAAGCCTTCAGATTAATCCTTACATCACATCTAACTCACCCTGCCCTCAGCTCTCATTGGCTCTGTTTGACTTTTGGGATTTACCAGCTAAGTAGTTCCTAATCGTAGGGAAAAAGACTGACTTCTCGATATTGCCCTTTTAAAACTTTACTTCCCTCTGGCACCTTCTGCTTTTCTCACCCAGGCCACTAGCAACCGAACCTCCAGGGTTCTCTCCCTTCACTGTATTTCCAGTCAGAAGTGGAATACTGTGTGTGTGTGTGTGTGTGTGTGTGTGTGTGAGAGAGTATTACTGGATCTGTTGTGGATCTGACCTCTTAAATGTGTCAAGCTTGTGTCAGATGTGAGCAAACTCTCTGATTTGTTCCATAGTTCAGGCTAAAGTAAAAAGCTCGGCCTAGCCTAGTTTATATGGTTTCATTAAGGTTGGGGGACATATATGGGTTATTGCAAGACAAAATAGCCTCATTATTTAACATGTTGGTCTCAATGTGAATGTGTTTAGTTAAAGACTGTTATGAATCATGTCAGTTCAGTCTTGGTAAATTAGACTAATGCTCAGGTTGTGTGTTGATTTTTAGTGTGTTCACCCTAAAGGCCGTAGGATGTCCTGCCATGACAATACCAACACAACATCTATTTGGCCTGGCACGGCTCCAAATCCAACCTTAGTGGCTTAGCAGGAACCACACACACACACACACACACACACACACACACACACACACATCTGATTGTTTTGAAGGGTTTCCCTGTTTCTTTGTGAAACAGACTAGGCTATCCAAGAGAGGGCCTGCTCTACTGGGATCCTCCTGAGTATCAGTGACCAGCCCTGGGGTTTTGGGTTGGAGAGGCAATCATGTAGTATGGGAGCGTAAGAGAGATGGAAGGAGAGAGAGAGAGTGAAAAGGGGATGAAGAGAGAGAAAGTGTTGATGGAAAACAGGCCTCAGCTCCTGCTGTGGGGCTCTCCCACACAACCATTGGTAATGCTAGGCTCTCGTGTGTGTGTGTGTGTGTGTGTGTGTGTGATTCTGTGCTTATTCCAGGAACCGAAACGGCAAAGTTAGAAATTGGGGCTGAGTGTGCATTAGTCAATGTGCACGAATGTGATCAGTGTGTGTTCTGTGTCTGTCCTATTTCCCTGCAGTGACAATTTAACCATTGTGTGTGTCAGAGGAGGCTGGTATGAGGAAGGGCACATTGTAATGGCTGGAATGAAATCAATGGTATGGTACCAAACATATGGAAATAACGTGTTTGACTCCTTTCCATTAATTCCAGCCATTACAATGAGCCTGTCCTCCTATAGCTCCTCCCACCAGCCTCTGGTGTATCTCTGTAGCTGGTGTGGATAGAGACAGTTGATTCCAGCAAATGACACTGAGTGTGTTACTGAGAATGAACGAGGTAGGAGGAGAGCGGGAGAGAATACTCTTCTACTCCCAGTACCTGGAGAGGGGGATGCCCTGTCAGCAGCGTGTGTCAGGGCGGGGTGAAAGGAGAGCGACTGGGAGGGTGTGTTTCTGTATGTCAGAAAGGGAAGGGTGAAGAGGGAGGGGTAGAGAGAGGGAGAGTTCAGCAGTCACTCAGATCTTCCTGAAGCAGCCATTGAACGAGTGACAGAGAAACAGGGGTAGAAAAAGGAGAGAAAGGAAGAATGAGAAACAGATGAGTAGCAACAGAACGATCTGTTTAATCCCAGGTCACCTTGTCTGACTTGGACCCCCGCTGGACTTTACACACTCACTCACTCCCTCTTGCGCTGGGACGACACTTCCTGATCCCTCTCTCCAGAGCCCGGAGGAGCGAGTGGAATCTACCGGAGAGAAGGAGAGCGAGAGCTGTTAAAGAAGACATTTCCACACCTGGTGAGTGTGGCATATGTTGTTCTGGGAAAAAAGTGTGTGTGTTTTTCTCTGTGTGAGTGTGAGGGACTTTATGAGTGTGTGTTTGTTCAATGTCCCTGACCAGGCTACTGTGTCTTTAAATGTATCTGTTGCTGCTAGGCCCCCTCTGTGGCACAACTCAAACCTGTTAGGGGGAAACTGTGTGCCTGACCTGTGTGTGTTTCTGCATGTATGCATGATAAGGCCGTGGGTATCTCTTCCACAGCCTGCACGTCACCCAGCTCTTTTTACTTTATGGAGGGCACGCGCAGAGTTCACTCACTGCCTATACAAAGCTTATTGAACTGTTAGTGTGCTACACATTCTCAAATATTAACTTATTATCCTAACCTCTCTGTGTGTGTGTGGTTTTTAGAGTCTAGTTGTTCAACCATAGGGAGCCAGAGATTTTATTGTCTGGCTTACTCTGAGAGTAAATAGCCATACTTCATGTTAGTGTGTGTACATGTGTCGTGTGTGTACATGTTAGTGTGTGAGATGGTTATGGAGGGAGGGACGTAAATGTATTTAAACTCGAGCACATTTTCAACCAAATGTCTCCTCAAGTCAGTAGATTTTTTTTTTGTTTTTGACATTTTAGAGTAAGTTTGACAATTGAAAATAGTCTGCGGTGCGTTTCCAGCTGGATGCAATGACGTCAGACCCCCAAAAAAGAAACCATGGTGTCTAAATGAAAATGAAGTGGTAGAAGTGTTTCCATTAACCATTTAGACAAACTGTGTATTAATACATTGGGAACAGCCAGTATGCCCTCCCTCCTATAGGTTTCATGTCTCAGGTAGCCTGCCAGAATGCAAGAATCTACTCTTATTTGTGTACACACACACACACACACACACACACACACACACACAGTGGATTAAACATACAGTATGGTTAATTTCCCATTATATTGGGCTGGGTGGAGCGTACTCTGAGGGATGGTTGTGTTCATTGCAATGTTATATTTAATGGCCTTTTTACTGCTTCACTATACACCTGGAAAAGCTTGGCCCCTTTTCTCCTCCTCTGTTATGAAGTGTGTGTGTCCAGCTGTAAATTCATGTAATGTAGTCTTGCTGAGCGCAGTTAGTTCATTCTAACTGATGATGTGGGTGTGTAAAGTGACTGTCCTCATGCTGTGAAGTGGCTCTGCCTGTCATTGGTTACCTACTGCAGGTGGTCTCAAAGCAACCGTATGTGAATGTTTTCATGAGGGAAAGTATTACTTGTTTCTTGTCTAGGTGTGTTTGATACAGTGAATGTGTGTGTAATGTGATGGACAAACAAACAGTGTGTGATCTATCAGGAAGGAGAGTGCACTGCGCGATTTAAAGATTGATCCAGTGCTGCTCTCCTCACTTGCACTCTTCTACCTCTCTCTCACAGACGGACACAGTCAGACACCTGTATATTTCATTATTCAAATCTCTCTCTCTCTCACTCACTTACACTCTCTCTCACATACGTTCACCCAGGCCCTAACTGGGTGGCAGGAACCAATAGCTTCCGGTCTGTTTGTTTCTGGAGGAAAATGTTTGATACCAATTGCTGCATGTTTGCCTTCGGGTCAACCAGTTAGTTAGAAGTTCTAATGGAAAGTCCCTGGCAGTTTGGCTGTGGTCATTTAGTCCGGCAGTGAAAGATAACCTTCTGGGCCCTCTGGTCTGACCTCTGATCTAGAGGTTTTCAAACTCCCTCACTGTCAGACATCCTGATAACCCACACACCTCAGGATTTGTTGTTACTGACAACGAAGTCTACCTGGCTGACGGTGATTTGTGCTTTCCACTGTACTGTCAGCTTCACTCCTGGCCCTGTCTGTTTCTTACTGCTTCACCTCTTTCAACCTGACCTGTGTGTGTGTGTGTGTGTGTGTGTGTGTTCTGTCAAATCTGCTTGGCCTCAGACTTCTAGGTTGATCTATATGATCCTGATCTGTTAGAGTTGACAGTGTTGCCAAGCCTCCGGACACCTGTGGACGTGGAGACGAGGGGCAATGTGTGTGTGTGTGTGGTGCGTGTAATGAGATTTATCTTGATGCAGCCTGTCTTGTGGCAATGCAAATATCCCACAATCCCCTGGGAGAGTCGTGTGATGCCATACGTAGACATGGCAATTGTGTTTGAGGAGCCATGTTGACTCTCAGCATCTTACAAAACCGTAAATAAGGCTGGTCTCTCTGCCAGGGGAGGGCCTGAATACACACACACACACACAGGGGCCTGAGAGAGGGGCTTTTGGCACCAAGCAGAAGGCAAGCTGTGAACGTTTCCAAATCTATGACTAAGGGACTAGAGGCAGGTGTTCTTGACAGCGACCTGCCTCCAATCAGAGTTGGAAGACCTTTCCTTAAACTGAGATCTATTATCTGTGAACATCATAGAAGTACGTCAAAGTTGCCTCCCAGAACAGGTAATAGAAGCGAGAAGCTCATTTAACTTAACAGCCCTCTCAAGATTGACCATTAGGAGGGATCCTAGGTCAAAACGGACTGAAAAATCAGCACCTAGGGACATTTTCTCATCCTATAGTAGTACATGGTAACCTCCAGGGCAGCCTCCGTCCACTGATACACACAGACATAGTCAGACTGGTTGGCATTACTCAGGTTAGGGACTGTGTACTTTCAACACTGTCTCAGCACACTGGTGCTTCACTTTCACAGCTCAGGATCTTTCATGGGTGAAGAAGACTTGTTGTCACTTTGAACAGTGTTCTATTTGGTTCTTAGAGCTGTATGTAAACCCCTATGCTCACCACAATGTGATGACAAAGATCTCCCTGTCATGGAGATGAATGGATAAGGCCCTGTTCTCAGTGTCTTGACTCATCCCTTTGTTTAGTTAGGGCGCTTGTTTTACATTGGCCTTTTCTCACTGACATATGTTCTCTTGATTTGCACAGTAGACTCTCCATGCTGCTCTGTGGACTGGATTGCTTTTCACGAGAGTGGAGCGTTGATGTTGGCCAATCCAAAATCATCAAAGCGCCAATATGGTACAGTCATAGAGCCTCGCTCCATGTGTGGAAAAAGTTAGGAGATTTCTAATGGAATTAAAATGACAGAATTAAAAGTTGAAGGATCGGCAACAATGATCAAGAGCCAACAGGTAGGCTGCTACTTAATGTTCTGAATGGAGTTGTTGTTGTTTGTAACTGTAGGATGAGAAGGCCCATGCACTGAATCCTCCGTTAACCCAGTTAGTCAGACTAGTTAGTTAGTTAGTTAGTTTAATAAATCCTCTCCGGGATCGGTGTCCCACTAGCGGGACAACTTCTGATGAAACTGGAGGGCGCGCAATTCAAATAAATAATCACAACAATTATGGATATTAAACATTTAGGTACATACAAGTGTCTTATATCGGTTGAAAGCTAAACTTCTTGTTAATCTAACTGCACTCTCCGATTTACAGTAGCTATTACAGTGAAAACATGACATGCGATTGTTTGAGGACAGCGCCCCACATCAAAAATATTTTTCCACCGGCACAGATTTCATAAATTCACAAATAGCGGTTAAATATTCACTTTTGAAAATCTTTTTCTGATTTGTTATCCAAAGGGTCCCAGCTATATCATGTACTGTTGTTTTGTTAGATCAAATCCTTCTTTATATCCCAAAAAGTCTGTTTAGTTGGCGCCATCGATTTTGAGTAATCCACTCGTTCAACATGCAGAGAAAGGAATCTGAAAATCTACTCCTAAACTTTGTTTCAACAAGTTAAAATACGTTTCTATTTATTCCTCAGATACCCTAAAATGTAATCAAACTATAATATTTCTTACAGAAAGAAGTATGTTCAGTAGGAAACCGATTTTAGCATGTGCGTCTTGTCTTCATGGCGCGGGAAAACAACATGAAATTCCAAGACTGTGTCCCTGTACTAAAACTGTTATTTCTTGTTCATTCTGGAAGTCACAAGCCTGAAACCTTGAACATAGACTGCTGACACCCAGTGGAAGCCATAGGAATTGCATCCTGGGAGCTAGAATTGAGTATACCCTTATACTTGCCATTGGAAGAGCATGGTCTCTCAAAATAAAATTCTGGTTGGTTTTTCTTTGGATTTTCTCCTACCATATCTTTTGTGTTATTCTCCTCCATCATTATTTTAACACCTACAAACTTAAGTGTTTTCTTTCCAATGGTACCAATTATATGCATATCCTGGCTTCAGGGCCTGAGTAACAGGCAGTTTACTTTGGGCACGTCATTCAGGTGGAAATTGAGATAAAAGGAGCCTAGCCCTAAGAACTTGACTAGCTTCTGGTCCCGGTTTGAGGCAGGGCAAGACGGGTACTACATAATCATATTTGATGATAAATAAACTAGCTATGTCAGCGATTGGCTTACTATAGCAAGAATTGGCTTGGTTGGTTGCTGTCTCCTATCTCTCCCTCCCTGCTCCCCATGTCACTTGCTCACAGCACAGCCCATCCCCCGCCTGCTAGAGTGGCACCTCTCTCCCTCCTCTCGCTCTTTATCAGCTCTGGTTAATAAAATTGCTTTTTTTAAATTCTGCTGCTTTCGTCACTCTAATCGGACCGGGTCTGGATCCGACCAGGTTTATACGGAATGGGTCTAGTTGGCCTCGGTTCCTTTAGGAAATGTTTTTATTTATGCATATCAGGTCCGGGTGGGGGAACCCCATGTCCATTTCGGAACGGGTCCAATTTTTTTGAACCCTTGAAGACCTCAACCAGGCACACACATAACAGAGCTAACCCCCCTCCCCCTAGGGGGTTGAGATTGAGATATCTTCCCTAGGGGAAATCAATCTCAACAGACTGGCTAGTGTCAACTATGGACCCCTGAGTGTGTGTGTGTGTGTGTGTGTGTGTGTGTGTGTGTGTGTGTGTGTGTGTGTGTGTGGCGAAAGGGAGGTTTCTAGGGCTGGACAGAGCGAGGCAGATATATAACCCTGCTCCAGTAAGGTAACTGGGATATGAGGAATCCCACCGTAAATCTACATCGTCCCCTTCCATTCATCCTCCACTCTAGCCTTCCATCATTTCACCCCTCCACTTAGAGAGCAAAAATCGTTACTCCGTCCCCCAGTTTAATGAGAGACTGAGTTGAGGCTGGCAACTCCCCATGAGTGGCCTTAGTCCTATAGATCCCCACTGCATGACCCACACCAACCACACTCAAGTCAATACTACCTTCATAACTTCCATAAATATCCACATACTCTGCTCCCCTCACACCATACACCTTCTGCACCTAACCCCACACCTTACTCCCCCTCAACTTTACCTCTGTCCTTCAGTCATCTCACTGAATGCTTTCACACCAAACATTCCTCAGGGTGTATGAATGCCCACTGTCCTGTTTAAAGTACACATCTCAGATGAACACACACACACCCTCTCACACTTCTGCCCTTATCCCACTCTCCCAGGGATAGTCACTCTCTCCCGAGGTCAATATTAGGTGTGTGTGATAGGAGGTTAGCATACCTCTGACCTTAATCATGGATGTTAATGTTAATCTACAACACCTGTTTATTACCTAAGCTTCGTATTAGATTGACAAATGTTTCACTAGTGTTCAGGAGAATAAATATAGTAGAAGGAGAAGAAATGGAGCTGTAGGAAACTAAGACGTTATAGTGTAATGGGATAGCATTGGCTGTTGGTTGATACAGTATCCTATGCATGGCCCCAAGTTATAACAAATATTTCCCTAGTGTTAGGGTGAAGGAATGGAACTAGATGAGTTCAGTTTAATTGAAACCAGTGTTGAAGGGACTGAGTTTGTTGTTGTTAAGTATCCATTGCATGGCCCCAGCTAAGTTGAGAGACTTGGGAGGTAGCCTAACTGGGTGGAATGCAGCACAGATCTCATCTGTTAAAACATTCATCCAGCCCACAAGTCCTTGTTTTGCATTTGGAGTCATATATTTTGACGGTCTGTCCCAGCCTTGTTAAAGTACGCACACCTACACCAGTCTGGACTGGATCCTAAAGACTCCCACTGTTGTTTGGTTTTAGGTTATAGACAGTGGTGTAGTAAATGCAACTAAATGCAGTTTAACCACCATTTGTTTTTGCACGACAGCGAGCGTTATCTTATTCACCGTGACAGGTGATCAGTTTACCCAGCTATTTGTTTACCACAACAACATTGGCTATAGACAACTCTCAACGTTGTATTTGAGGTTTAACATATAACACTTGGAATGGGTCTCATTTGGAACATTTTGGAGCATACTGCTGGAACATTAAATCCCCAAAAGGAAAACAAAAAAGCAGCCTGAAGTGGCCCTACTGTAGCGTTTTGACTGGTAAGAAGCTTCATGAAGGTGGTCAAGTGTGTTTGTGAGGCAGAGGTCTTGTGTTCGAGCCTCGGTGTGAGCCGAATCAGGAGGAAGCGGTACTCCCTAAGCAAGCAGCGGGACGTCCTTTACATTAGCAGACATGGAAAGAGCCTTAAATGATTATTGAGACCAGCCCAGTGCTACTGGAGGCTGACATGCGCACACACAGATGAGACTAGAACAGGGCCTACGAATAGAACTGTCCTCAGTGCAATTTAAGGGTAGCAACTTAGTCAGTCTTGTAATTGCACTCTCTGTTCTTTAATTAAGTCAATGAGTACGTTTACATGCACACAATAATGCGATTTATAGTCCGACTAATAAAAAAAAAAAGTTATTACAAGCTTTGAAAGAAGAATGATTTCCCTAATAATACTGTTTAAAACATTCTACCACAGCAGACATGATTTGGAAGCCTATTTGTTTCGGAGTTAGGACGTAAACTACGCAAAAAAAGAAACAGCCCTTTTTCAGGACCCTGTCTTTCAAAGATAATTCGTAAAAAATTAAAATAACTTCACAGATCTTCATTGTAAAGTGTTTAAACATTGTTTCCCATGCTTGTTCACGGACAGCTGATCGTCCTCGCAGTGGCAGACCACGTGTAACAACACCTGCACAGGATCGGTACATCCGAACATCACACCAGCGGGACAGGTACACGATGGCAACAACAACTGCCTGAGTTACACCAGGAATGCACAATTCCTCCGTCAGTGCTCAGACTGTTCGAAATAGGCTGATAGAGGCTGGACTGAGGGCTTGTAGGCCTGTTGTAAAGGCAGGTCCTCACCAGACATCACCGGCAACAACGTCAGCTATGGGCACAAACCCACCGTCGCTGGACCAGACAGGACTGGCAAAAAGTGCTCTTCACTGACGAGTCGTGGTTTTGTCTCACCAGGGGTGATGGTCGGATTCGCATTTATCATCTAAGGAATGAGCGTTACACAGAGGCCTGGACTCTGGAGCGGGATCGATTATGGAGGTGGAGTGTCCGTCATGGTCTGGGGCGGTGTGTCACAGCATCATCGGACTGAGCTTGTTGTCATTACAGGCAATCTCAATGCTGTGCGTTACAGGGAAGACATCCTCCTCCCTCATGTGGTACACTTCCTGAGCATGTCTGGGACCTGTTGAATCGGAGGGTGAAGGCTCGGGCCATTCTCCCCTAGAAATGTCTGGGAACTTGCAGGTGCCTTGGTGGAAGAGTGGGGTAACATCTCACAGCAAGAACTGGCAAATCTGGTGTAGTCCATGAGGAGGAGATGCACTACCGTACTTACTGCAGCTGGTGGCCACAACAGATACTGACTGTTACTTTTGATTTTGAACCCTCCTTTGTTCAGGGACACATTATTCAAGTTCTGTTAGTCACATGTCTGTGGAACTTGTTCAGTTTATGTTTCAGTTGTTGAATCTTGTTATGTTAATACAGATATTTACACATGTTAATTTTGCTGAAAATGAAGGCAGTTGACAGTGAAAAGACGTTTATTTTTTTTCTGAGTTTATAAAGTTGGGATGTAAACTACTAAGACTCATACATTCAGTTGTTTCAAACTCACTTCACTCGTGCCGATTTAAGGTGTGTGTGTGTGTGTGTGTGTGTGTATATATATATATATATATATATATATATATATATATATATAATTAAAACTATAACTAATATATATATCCTATTTTTTTTTTAATTGCCCAGAAAACCAGGTGTTCTAATCAGCGTAGGTTTACTTCGATGTTTACATTATACGGATTTGGGTGTTTACATGATTATTGCATATTCTGCCTACTATCATAATCAGTTTAACATCAAATTATTACTCTGCATGTAAACATACTCAATGACCCAAACCTCAAACCCACGGCTCCGTGGGGTCACGGTTCGGTTTCGGCACAGCGGGAAACAGTTACTGTATTTTATTTAAGAAAATACAAAGTGTTTGTATCCCTGATTCGATATATGATCATGAGTCATAATGCCTGAGGAGAGCCCAATCAGGAATACTATCAGGAATATCACTTTGTATTTTCTCAAATGAAAACACACGATTACTTATCAACAACAACACTAAAGTAAAGTGCAATATACATTTGACAGTGAAATCAATATGTAAACATAGCTCAGACATTGTATAGGCCTTTGCTATAATGTTTTCTTACAAAGAGAAAAATACGCACTTGTGTGACTCCTCAAAGAGGGCGTGTCTGTAGCACGGTACTTTTCGTCTCCCACTCTGAGATAATGTGACGGGTTGTCACTACGTAGCTGTCTGTAGCCCTGGAGGTCCATCCATCTGTAGTCAACGCAACACATGGTGCATTGGCCAATTCATTGACATCTTCAGATTTAGCTTGATAGTATAGAGTGGGTACTACCTGTTTGCTGAAATGGTTGCGAGAGCGCGACGTTCGTAACCTGACGCGAGCACTTTCATGAGGTGCTGAGTCTGACTATTCTCAACCACCAATAATTGGTGCATATCCGCGGCTATAAACATACCTATCGCTCTTGTAATTTTTTGGGCCCGGTCAGATTCCGCAGCGAAAGGCTGCTTGTATGTAGAGGGGAGACCACGTTTTGTATTGTTTTTATCCAGTGGTAGGAATACTGGGTTGTGTCAACATGTTTGAGGTGTTGGCAGCTGCATAGACTATTCTCGTTTAGCAGTGGCTACATAGTACTGTTAACTCTGTTTCCATCACCGTTGTAATCTACTTTTTTCCAACATTTTCCCCAACTGGGGAATTAAACGACGATGGAGAATTCTCCTGTTTTATTGACCATCACTTGCCATTGTACAGAACTAGTGCCCAGCTGCGCCTCGCAAAAGGACCGTTTGAAATGCGCGAATTTAAGATTCTAAATTTAATCACAACGTGTGCATAGGCTCTAGTTGTTTTAACGGAATAGCCTGAAATGTAATTTTTCTGCTCCGATTCACTCAAAAGGCATACAACGCAGCGTAGGCATAACCTATAGGCCTAGTGTGTTTATGTTTATTCGGTACACCCCTAATTGTGTGTGCGTTCTGCATTTGTGTGCACTCTGTGCGTGATCTCGACTCTGCCAGGCCTGCAGTAGTGCTGAGTCAGGTAGAGAGTGTATAATTACACATAGAGGTGCCCATCAGCAGTCTGTCAGTAGCCTAGGGAAAAGGAATATCTAGTCAGTAGCACAACTGAATGCCTTGAACCGAAAAAGGTCTTAGGCATTTAACGCAACCCCTCACATCACTTCCGGTGCCGACAGAGATGGCCGCCTCGCTTCGCGTTCCTAGGAAACTATGCAGTGTTTTGTTTTTTTTACGTGTTATTTCTTACATTAGTACCCCACGGTCATCTTAGGTTTCATTACATACAGTCGAGAAGAACTACTGAATATAAGATCAGCGTGAACTCACCATCAGTATGACCAAGAATATGTTTTCCGCGACGTGGATCCTGTGTTCTGCCTTACAAACAGGTCAACGGAATTGATTCCATGCAGCGACCCCAAAAAACGACTTCGTAAAAGAGGGAAACGTAGCGGTCTTCTGGTCAGACTCCGGACACGGGCACATCGTGCACCACTCCCTAGCATTCTTCTTGCCAATGTCCAGTCTCTTGACAACAAGGTTGATGAAATCCGAGCAAGGGTAGCATTCCAGAGGGACATCAGAGACTGTAACGTTCTCTGCTTCACGGAAACATGGCTCACTGGAGAGACTCTATCCGGGGCGGTGCAGCCAACAGGTTTCTCCACGCATCGCGCCGACAGAAACAAACGTCTTTCTGGTAAGAAGAGTGGCGGGGGCGTGGTGTGATGAAAGAAACATACAGGAACTCAAATCCTTCTGTTCACCTGATTTAGAATTCCTCACAATCAAATGTAGACCGCATTATCTACCAAGAGAATTCTCTTCGATTATAATCATAGCCGCATATATCCCCCAAGCAGACACATCGATGGCTCTGAACGAACTTTATTTAACTCTTTGCAAACTGGAAACCATTTATCCGGAGGCTGCATTCATTGTCGCTGGGGATTTTAACAAAGCTAATCTGAAAACAAGACTCCCTAAATTTTATCAGCATATCGATTGCGCAACCAGGGGTGGTAAAACCTTGGATCATTGTTACTCTAACTTCCACGGCGCATATAAGGCCCTGCCCCGCCCCCCTTTTGGAAAAGCTGACCACGACTCCATTTTGTTGATCCCTGCCTACAGACAGAAACTTAAACAAGAGGCTCCCACGCTGAGGTCTGTCCAACGCTGGTCCGACCAAGCTGACTCCACACTCCAAGACTGCTTCCATCACGTGGACTGGGACATGTTTCGTAATGCGTCAGATAAAAATATTGACGAATACGCTGATTCGGTGTGCGAGTTCATTAGAACGTGCGATGAAGATGTCGTTCCCATAGCAACGATAAAAACATTCCCTAACCAGAAACCGTGGATTGATGGCAGCATTCGCGTGAAACTGAAAGCACGAACCACTGCTTTTAATCAGGGCAAGGTGTCTGGTAACATGACCGAATACAAACAGTGCAGCTATTCCCTCCGCAAGGCTATTAAACAAGCTAAGCATCAGTACAGAGACAAAGTAGAATCTCAATTCAACGGCTCAGACACAAGAGGCATGTGGCAGGGTCTACAGTCAATCACGGACTACAAGAAGAAACCCAGCCCAGTCACAGACCAGGATGTCTTGCTCCCAGGCAGACTAAATAACTTTTTTGCCCGCTTTGAGGACAATACAGTGCCACTGACACGGCCTGCAACGAAAACATGCGGTCTCTCCTTCACTGCAGCCGAGGTGAGTAAGACATTTAAACGTGTTAACCCTCGCAAGGCTGCAGGCCCAGACGGCATCCCCAGCCGCGCCCTCAGAGCATGCGTAGACCAGCTGGCTGGTGTGTTTACGGACATATTCAATCAATCTCTGCTGTTCCCACATGCTTCAAGAGGGCCACCATTGTTCCTGTTCCCAAGAAAGCTAAGGTAACTGAGCTAAACGACTACCGCCCCGTAGCACTCACTTCCGTCATCATGAAGTGCTTTGAGAGACTAGTCAAGGACCATATCACCTCCACCCTACCTGACACCCTAGACCCACTCCAATTTGCTTACCGCCCAAATAGGTCCACAGACGATGCAATCTCAACCACACTGCACACTGCCCTAACCCACCTGGACAAGAGGAATACCTATGTGAGAATGCTGTTCATCGACTACAGCTCGGCATTCAACACCATAGTACCCTCCAAGCTCATCATCAAGCTCGAGACCCTGGGTCTCGACCCCGCCCTGTGCAACTGGGTACTGGACTTCCTGACGGGTCGCCCCCAGGTGGTGAGGGTAGGCAACAACATCTCCTCCCCGCTGATCCTCAAGACGGGGCCCCACAAGGGTGCGTTCTGAGCCCTCTCCTGTACTCCCTGTTCACCCACGACTGCGTGGCCACGCACGCCTCCAACTCAATCATCAAGTTTGCGGACGACACAACAGTGGTAGGCTTGATTACCAACAACGACGAGACTGCCTACAGGGAGGAGGTGAGGGCCCTCGGAGTGTGGTGTCAGGAAAATAACCTCACACTCAACGTCAACAAAACTAAGGAGATGATTGCGGACTTCAGGAAACAGCAGAGGGAACACCCCCCCTATCCACATCGATGGAACAGTAGTGGAGAGGGTAGCAAGTTTTAAGTTCCTCGGCATACACATCACAGACAAACTGAATTGGTCCACTCACACTGACAGCGTCGTGAAGAAGGCGCAGCAGCGCCTCTTCAACCTCAGGAGGCTGAAGAAATTCGGCTTGTCACCAAAAGCACTCAAACTTCTACAGATGCACAATCGAGAGCATCCTGGCGGGCTGTATCACCGCCTGGTACGGCAACTGCTCCGCCCTCAACCGTAAGGCTCTCCAGAGGGTAGTGAGGTCTGCACAACGCATCACCGGGGGCAAACTACCTGCCCTCCAGGACACCTACACCACCCGATGTTACAGGAAGGCCATAAAGATCATCAAGGACATCAACCACCCGAGCCACTGCCTGTTCACCCCGCTATCATCCTGAAGGCAAGGTCAGTACAGGTGCATCAAAGCTGGGACCGAGAGACTGAAAAACAGCTTCTATCTCAAGGCCATCAGACTGTTAAACAGCCACCACTAACATTGAGTGGCTGCTGCCAACACACTGACATTGACACTGACCCAACTCCAGCCACTTTAATAATGGGAATTGATGGGAAATGATGTAAATATATCACTAGCCACTTTAAACAATGCTACCTTATATAATGTTACTTACCCTACATTATTCATCTCATATGCATACGTATATACTGTACTCTATATCATCGACTGCATCCTTATGTAATACATGTATCACTAGCCACTTTAACTATGCCACTTTGTTTACTTAATCTACATACTCATCTCATATGTATATACTGTACTCGATACCATCTACTGTATGCTGCCCTGTACCATCACTCATTCATATATCCTTATGTACATATTCTTTATCCCCTTACACTGTGTATAAGACAGTAGTTTTGGAATTGTTAGTTAGATTACTTGTTGGTTATCACTGCATTGTCGGAACTAGAAGCACAAGCATTTCGCTACACTCGCATTAACATCTGCTAACCATGTGTATGTGACAAATAAAATTTGATTTCATTTCATTTGAATCAGAGAAGTGCTGCATGGATTGAAGTCCACATCATTGGAGCCAGTCGGGGTTAACTGCCTTAAGGGCAGAATGGCAGATATTTTCCAATTTGACAACTCTAGGATTTGAACCAGTGACCTTTCGGTTACTGGCCCAACGATCTTAACCGATTAGCAATACAGCCTCCTGTTCTCTGTAGAGCTCAGTAGTCACACCAGTCACTCCTCTCCATCTCTCAAGGTGCTGAGTAATGATGACAAGGCTAAGTCCTCTTCTCTGTTCTAAAACCTCATCACCTTCAGGCAGCCAGGCCAGTCATGTATTTCTCTTAGTAAAAAGGCTGTATAGGGCTATGATGCCACAATGAGTAACCTTCTATTGTCCCCAAAAACTTTGTCAGCAGTATAGTTTACATTGGTAAATAAAGTGTTTATCCAGTTGGAGCAGTTGTGGTAGTGTCTGAGGTAGGGCTTAGGAACTAGACCTATGAGTAAGCCTTTATTGTTGTCTTTATTAGTCCTAAAGCTGTGCCTGCTACATCGTTCAGCACTCTCCAAACTTTAATTTCTGCTGACGCGTGCGTGTCAAACACCCACCTAAAATAGACTTTTACCGCCCTACCAAGTAAACAGAAGCAAAATTAATCAGAGCACTGGGAACACTAATCTAGTGAACAGAGAGTATAGTCAGTTATTCTTACTATTTTCTGCATTGTAGAATAATAGTGAAGACATAAACTATGAAATAACACATTATGGAGTTGTTCCTGCCATAATATGGACTTGGTCTTTTACCAAATAGGGCTATCTTCTGTATACCACCCCTACCTTGTCACAACACAACTGATTGGCTCAAAAGCATTAAGAAGGAAAGAAGTTCCACAAATTCACTTTTAACAATGCACACCTGTTAATTGAAATGCATTCCAGGTGACTACCTCATGAACCTGGTTGAGAGAATGCCAAGAGTGTGCAAAGCTGTCATCAAGGGAAAGGGTGGCTACTTTGAAGAATCTTTAAATATAAATTATATTTAGATTTTGTCTAACACTTTTTGGGTTACTACATGATTCTTTATGTGTTATTATTATGCAATGTAGAAAATAGTAAAACAACCTTGAATGAGTAGGTGTCCAAGTGTTTGACTGGTACTGTAGGTGGGTAAACGGTTGAGCTAGGCTAGTTAAAGCAGCCAAGGCAGTGAATCTAGTCATGCCAGGGAGTTGATGAGGTAGGGGTCATTAGTGTGAGTAAACCTTATATTCTTCTCTTAGCAGGATTTAACCACTGATTTGGACCTGACTATATCAACTGTTTTGTCCAGATGTGTGTTTTCTCTGCTATGGTTTAGAGTATGACCCTGTCATCAAGTCACCGTCCCACTGACTGACTCTGACTGCTGCTGATGAGAAGTCAACTCCTTGGTCAGTATTGCCATGCTTGGCGTTACACGTGGGTGGAGAAGAGTAGCTAGTTAATGACTGTTGAGTTTTCACCCAGACTGTTTTTAACACTGTGCTGCTTGGCTACAGGACTGACACTGCAGTGAGGTGCTGTGAGGTGAATGAAGCTGTCTGTCTGTGTCTGCCTGCTGGTCCGTGAGCCTTGTCATGTTTTTTACCTGGTTAAGAATCAATGACTTTGTAAAACCTATGTGTAGTTGCTACAGTAGGTTTATATGTAATCCAACTGGGTGGTTACTCTGCATCTTTTAAACTGAGTGAGATGTTGCTCAACTGTGCCTGCACTATTAACAGACCACTAAACACTGTTGTGGTGCTTTGAGGACAATATAAAATATGTTGTAATTCTTGCGGCAAATTAACCCACAAACCAGTAATCCAATCAGTATAATGGGTTGATACTGATGTCTGGAGGAGTGATGTGTTCTATGGTAGTGCCTGATGCCTCCTGTTGTCATTAGCATCTGAATAGAGCTACCACTGACAGACAGAGGGGATGTTTTCAGAGAGGCGCTGCCGGCCGGTCACGTGTTTCGGATTTGTTCAGAGAAATATTTGCCAAATTGAATGTGCTGTGAAATGCATTATTCATGATTTGTTTCTGCACTTCATTCGCTGGGAGAACAGGCAACCACTCAATCTAATTAGCAAGCTGTGTGTCTAGAGAGGCTGCAGCAGCCTGGCCCCCTCTGTGTGAGAGAACACACACACATAGCCACATCGACTCTGAAATAGGAGAAAACAAACGTGCCTCTACCTCCACACACAGGGAACGTTCTGCTTTCTGATGTTTTGCTAAGAGCGCCAACTAAACCTTCCATTGAGGTTTTGTTGTTGTTCAAACCTCTTTACTTCCTTGTCACAGACTGTAAAGGCTACAGTAATCTGCTCCAGTCTTAGGTGTGGTTCTGTTTGAAAAGTTCTCCAGGAATCAGTCTTTTTTATAGGGCTGCATGTGGAGGCTTCAGAAGATCAGCGATCTTATTTCTTCCAGGTCCTGTGACCACTCCCTGTTCTCTACTGCAGTCAGTCAGCCAGTCAGTAACTGCAGCTCAGTTGGTGGACAAAACTTACAGCTAATCATTTCTGCATGTGAACCCCTGTGATTAGATATAGCTTACTGCTAGATGCAGTTCTGTGTCTGTGTTCAGAGTGTCAGTCTGCCATACACTGAGATCTAGTACCAGAAGACTGCATACAGATCTAGTACAAGAAGACTGCACACGGATCTAGTACCAGAAGACTGCACACGGATCTAGTACCAGAAGACTGCACACGGATCTAGTACCAGAAGACTGCACACGGATCTAGTACCAGAAGACTGCACACGGATCTAGTACAAGAAGACTGCACACGGATCTAGTACAAGAAGACTGCACACGGATCTAGTACAAGAAGACTGCACACGGATCTAGTACAAGAAGACTGCACACGGATCTAGTACAAGAAGACTGCACACGGATCTAGTACAAGAAGACTGCACACGGATCTAGTACAAGAAGACTGCACACGGATCTAGTACAAGAAGACTGCACACGGATCTAGTACAAGAAGACTGCACACGGATCTAGTACCAGAAGACTGCACACGGATCTAGTACCAGAAGACTGCACACGGATCTAGTACCAGAAGACTGCACACGGATCTAGTACCAGAAGACTGCACACGGATCTAGTACCAGAAGACTGCACACGGATCTAGTACCAGAAGACTGCACACGGATCTAGTACCAGAAGACTGCACACGGATCTAGTACCAGAAGACTGCACACGGATCTAGTACCAGAAGACTGCACACGGATCTAGTACCAGAAGACTGCACACGGATCTAGTACCAGAAGACTGCACACGGATCTAGTACCAGAAGACTGCACACGGATCTAGTACCAGAAGACTGCACACGGATCTAGTACCAGAAGACTGCACACGGATCTAGTACCAGAAGACTGCACACGGATCTAGTACCAGAAGACTGCACACGGATCTAGTACAAGAAGACTGCACACGGATCTAGTACAAGAAGACTGCACACGGATCTAGTACAAGAAGACTGCACACGGATCTAGTACAAGAAGACTGCACACGGGGATCTAGTACAAGAAGACTGCACACGGGGATCTAGTACAAGAAGACTGCACACGGATCTAGTACAAGAAGACTGCACACGGATCTAGTACAAGAAGACTGCACACGGGGATCTAGTACAAGAAGACTGCACACGGGGATCTAGTACAAGAAGACTGCACACTGAGATCTAGTACAAGAAGACTGCACACGGATCTAGTACAAGAAGACTGCACACGGATCTAGTACAAGAAGACTGCACACGGATCTAGTACAAGAAGACTGCACACGGATCTAGTACAAGAAGACTGCACACTGACATCTACAGTATGCTCCCATGTGGTGTATTAAAACATGTCTTAATGTTTCCTGACTCTTGTACAGAAGGAGCCTATTCTTTAACCTGCAGCACCTGGTTGTGTGTATGTCATCTTTTCTTTTGTACATGTTCTGTAGTGGAGACATCAGGTGGGGAAGTTAGATTGTCAAAACCCTGCTGGATGATGATGATGTGACCTAACTGGCTGCTCTCAGCTTATATCCGTGCCAGAGCTCTTATCAGCCTCACTTGGAGCTGTGAGGGACAGAGGAAGAATGGAGGGAATGAGGGATGTAAAAAGAGGACAAAATAACGTTTAATCAACAGTTTCATTACAGTGTTATTGCTGTCCCACGTGGAGCAGAATGGTCATAAAACCGATAGACAGCCAGACACGACAGAACCAACAAAGCTAGTAATGAGTGTCAAGCCTAACAAACAAAGCAAGCGAGAGGACAACATAAATATTTGGGCGCCTGCTGTGACAGATAGTGCTCTACATTACAAGTGGGAGCGCCTCCACTGTGCAGATGGGACCAGGGTGGTTGGTGCCAGCCTGTTACAGTCTCTGCCCAGGGGTAGAGTGACACAGCAGGCAGAGTCGAGCACATCAACTAGGGCATTGCCCACTACCCAAACAGCCACAAAGAAACTCATTATCACACTGTTTACTTCAGGGAGCTGTTTACTTTTGTGTATCAAGGACAGTGTGTGTTTTCCTTTGAATGATGATAAGAGAGAGGGAACAGTAGAGGGAGAGAGAGTGTGTGTGTGTGTGTGTGTGTGTGTGTGTGTGTGTGTGTGTGTGAAAAGAATGAGTGTGTTTTAGAACTGTGTGTGTTGTCTTGGAAATTCTTACACAGAGACACTGTCGATCTTAAATGAATCATTGTTTATTTGCCAGCGCGCTGGAGAGGTTCCAACCAACTCAATGCACCATAGTACACATGTCAATCAGGAACTCTCTCTGGGCAGACCCAGCAGTTGTCTTATATACAACTTTACACGGACAAATTATATTTGCATGATTTAGCACAATGAATTAATCATTACCATTTTGTTTCATTCGTGTGACCAACCAATACTGGTTCATGACATGTGACAGACCAATACCCCACGAGGCTTCTTCTCTCTCTCTAAGCTGAGACCTTGAAACTGAGATATCTTTTGTTTGTTCTCAAAACACGGTCTGGGCGTACTGCCAAATTGCAGCTACTGATAGTGAGGATTTGTACAGTCAGCCACTTGCATTAACAAAGAAATTGGTTATTAGAACTGCACATGAATAGAAGACAGAAGAAAAGCACAAACATTAAATTGTGCACTACAGTGTCATTTTCTGAGGGTGTGTGTGTGTGTGTGCTACATACTCTCCTTTGTTCTTCTCATTGTTCTCCTCTTGTCCATGGGTGTACAATGAAGCTCTGACAAGGGATTCTCTCACTCACTCTGATTGTACAGTAATAGTTGTGGGCAGGTATATATTTGAATTAGGCTGCAGTGCAGTCAGTGTAGAGAGACACACACATGCATACGCACGCATCTGTCCCGCTTCTTGTTCTTCACTGTTTAAGGGGAAGGTGTTGAAGCGGACTCATAACTTAAACACTTGTGGAATGTTTACTCCTCACCTTTATCCTCTGATCCATTTCCCAAAAGCGTTACTCCAGGTGACTAAAAGTAATCAATCAATTCCTCCTTTGTGTAGGTTTGGATGGGAAGGTTTTAGTGTGAGTGTGTGCGTTCTCCTCTATGAACAGCTGTGGAGTACATATGGAGACATAGTCATGCTCTGCTTGTTTTGGCCCTGTGCTTTACACAGGCTGACACTGTGTAGCTCATACAGACACACACACACACACACACACACACACACACACACACACACACACACACACACACACACACACACACACAGAGACAGAGAGATGCTACCCACTGTGTCTGCGTGGGCTTTGATGCTGATCACTTGAGAAAAACCTGTACCTAGTCTAGTTGAACATGTTCTGCTCTGTAGAGATGTGTTCCTGTCCCCTTGAGAGCTGACCCTAGTAGCTCAGCTGAGATTCAACTAGACACAGGCCACCAATGAATGACCATCACCTCTACTGTAAGGTGAAACTTGGAGTTGGTTAGCATGGACCAGTGTTTGTGTGCTTGTGTCAATCTGTGTGTGTGAGTGACTGGTATGTTTCGTGTGTTTAGGGTGATCTACGGAGTGTGCGTGAAGCCACAGGAATGTGTGCTGATGGTTGTCATGGTAAGAGGTTATCAGGGCGGGGACTCTCTCTTATTCACCCTATTCACTCTTAAGGACTAGCTGTGACTAGTCCGTCTTAGGCTTCAGAACACCAGACTAGACCCAAATGCTGTCTGTCAGTGTGTGTCTCTTTCATTGATATAATGATGAGTGTGTGCAGCAGGCAGCCATGCTGGAGGGTTCTCTTGGCCTCTCATTGATCAGAGAGAGAGTGGCTGGGTGGGTGATGATGAAAAGAGAATGGAAGGGGACATGTCTGTTCACTGTTCTGTCTCGCTCGGTGGATCTGGGCTGAACTGGAAGATGATGAGCAGAGCAGCGGGTGAGGGGATGGGGTCGGGGCGGATGCTTTTTGTCTCTACTCCGAGACTTTTGGGTGTGGAGGGCCTGGGTGGATATTTGTTATTTGAAAACTTCTGGTTGCCCAGGTAGTGGTGGGTGGGTGTGTTTCTGAATGCATGTGAGCGGTCTGTGCGGATCCTCCACACACTCAAACACCCTGCACACAACCACAGAGATGCATGTCAGTCAGGCCTGGAGACTCCACTGTAAGGATCTGGTGAAGTTGACCTCAAGACATTTGGGGTTGGAGAAGCTGTCAGCTGGATTCTCATTGGACATATCCCAGAATAGAAGTGCACCATTAAATATGTATGCTATTTCATGCTGTTGTTGGGGGCTTAAAATATATGTAGGGCCTAGGCGTAGTTGCCATGGTTTTCACTAGATTCTAGAAGATACCATAGATATCTGCAGTGGTGTAAAAAGTACCCAAACATCATACTTGAGTAAAAGTAAAGATATTTTTCTTGAGTTATTTTCTATTAAAGGTGAGTCACCCAGTAAAATACTACTTGAGTAAAAGTATTTGGTTTTAAATACAGTATATCACAAAAGTGAGTTCACCCCTCACATTTTTGTAAATATTTGAGTATATCTTTTCATGTGACAACACTGAAGAAATTACACTTTGCTACAATGTAAAGTAGTGAGTGTACAGCTTGTATAAAAGTGTAAATTTGCTGTCCCCTCAAAATAATGTCTAAACCGCTGGCAACAAAAGTGAGCACACCCCTAAGTGAAAATGTCCAAATTGGGCCCAATTAGCCATTTTCCCTCCCAGGTGTCATGTGACTCGTTAGTGGTGCAAGGTCTCAGGTGTGAATGGGGAGCAGTTGTGTTAAATTTGGTATCATCGCTCTCACACTCCCTCATACTGACTGGTCACTGGAAGTTCAACATGGCACCCCATGGCAAATTTTTTATTTTTTTATTTTTTTAATTTTACCTTTATTTAACCAGGCAAGTCAGTTAAGAACATATTCTTATTTTCAATGACGGCCTGGGAACAGTGGGTTAACTGCCTGTTCAGGGGCAGAACGACAGATTTGTACCTTGTCAGCTCGGGGGTTTGAAATCGCAACCTTCTGGTTACTGGTCCAACGCTCTAACCACTAGGCTACGCTGCCGCAGATCCTCAGAACTCTCTGAGGATCTGAAAAAAAGAATTGTTGCTCTACATAAAGATGGCATAAGCTATAAGAAGATTGCCAAGACCCTGAAACTGAGCTGCAGCACGGTGGCCAAGAACATACAGCGGTTTAACTGGACAGGTTCCACTCAGAACAGGCCTCGCCATGGTCGACCAAAGAAGTTGAGTGCATGTGCTCAGCGTCATATCCAGAGGTTGTCTTTGGGAAATAGACGAATGAGTGCTGCCATCATTGCTGCAGAGGTTGAAGGGGTGGGGGATCAGCCTGTCAGTGCTCAGACCATACGCCGTACACTGCATCATATTGGTCTGCATGGCTGTCGTCCCAGAAGGACGCCTCTTCTAAAGATGATGCACAAGAAAGCCCGCAAACAGTTTGCTGAAGACAAGCAGACTAAGGATATGGATTACTGGAACCATGTCCTGTGGTCTGATGAGACCAAGAAACTTATTTGGTTCAGATGGTGTCAAATGTGTGAGTACAAAGACAAGTGTGTCTTGCCTACAGTCAAGCATGGTGGTGGGAGTGTCATGGTCTGGGGCTGCATGAGTGCTGCCGGCACTGGGGAGCTACAGTTCATTGAGGGAACCATGAATGCCAACATGTACTGTGACATACTGAAGCAGAGCATGGTCCCCTCCCTTCGGAGACTGGGCCGCAGGGCAGTATTCTAACATGATAACGACCCCAAACACACCTCCATGGCAACCACTGCCTTACTAAAGAAGCTGAGGGTAAAGGTGATGAACTGGCCAAGCATGTCTCCAGACCTAAATCCTATTGAGCATCTGTGGGGCATCCTCAAACGGAAGGTGGAGGAGTGCAAGGTCTCTAACATCCACCAGCTCTGTGATGTCGTCATGGAGGAGTGGAAGAAGACTCCAGTGGCAACCTGTGAAGCTCTGGTTAACACAATGCCCAAGAGGGTTAAGGCAGTGCTGGAAAATGATGGTGGCCACACAAAATATTGACACTTTGGGCCCAATTTGGACATTTTCACTTAGTGGTGTACTCACTTTTGTTGCCAGCGGTTTAGACATTCATGGCTGTGTTATTTTGAGGGGACAGCAAATTTACACTGTTATTATACAAGCTGTACACTCACTACTTTACATTGTAGCAAAGTGTCATTTCTTCAGTGTTTTCATATGAAAAGATATACTCAAATATTTATATAAATGTGAGGGGTGTATTCACTTTTGTGATATACTGTATACTTAAGTATCAAAAGTAAATGTAATTGCTAAAATATACTTAAGTATCAAAAAAGGAATAGTACAAATAATTTTAACTTCCTTACATTAAGAACCAAATTAAACAATTTTTAATTGTTTTAATTTACAGAAAGCCAGGGCCACACACCAACACTCAAATTAAGTATTTGCGTTTAGTGAGTCAGCCAGATCAGAGGCAATAAGGGTGACCAGGGATGTTTTTCTTGACAACTGTGTGAATTGGACCATTTTCCTGTCCTGCTAAGTATTCCAAATGTAACAAGTACTTTTGTTGTCAGGGAAAAGGTATTTAGTAAAAAGCACATTATTTTCTTTAGGAATGTAGTGAAGTAAAAGTTGTCAAAAATATAAATGGTAAAGTACAGATGCCCCCCCAAAAAACTACTGAAGCAGTACTTTAATTGTTGTGTATGTAAGTACTTTACACCACTGGATATCTGCCATGTTGTTCCTGAGACAGACTGACAGTGACAATGGCCAGGCAGTAAGTAACATGAGACTGTGTGGCTGGTTTGTTTCCTGTTGATCACATTTCACTGACTAAGAGGTATGTTTTTGTGGGAAAATGACATATCTTCATGGAACACACAACTCCTAAGCTGTCACATGGCGTCATAGGTAGTGTGAGAACCTGTCACACACAACCCCCCAACACACCAGGGCTTGTTTGGCCAATAAGATCTGGCCAGGTGAGGTGCTGTAGGAGAGCTTGTCATGCTAGATAAGATAGAGATGTTGGATAGGGGTCAGGGCACAGATACCTCTGTCCTTACCTCATCTCCTCACCTTATTTTACAACCATCTGAAAACACTAGATCTGCAGGATCATTGCCAGTGATGTGGAAATGAAGCCATTTTGGAGAATTCAGATGCTGTATTTGTTACGGTTTCCTTCCTGAGTGTGATGAGCAGTGTATCTCAAAGGGCACAGAGCCTGGCTCTAACAGGGGGAGTTGGTGTTGGATACCTTGTTACATTTACTGGGTTACTCTATATGTGTCAGTCTTAGTCCTCTCACAGACAAAGGAGAGTTTGTTCCAGTGTCTTTCTCACTCTCTCTCTCTCACTTGCGCGCGCACACACACAAGGTGGCATTCCACTGCTCTCGGCCTGGGTCCAGTTTCCCAAAAGCATCTTAAGGCTAATTTAATCGTTAGAATGTTCGTAGGAGCATAATGAAATCTATGAGCGGTTTCCCAAAAGCATCATTATTAACATTGCACTTGAGAACGCTTGTAATCTAACGTCTGCCTCAGACCACTTGTAGAGCAGCTAAGTGCGTAGTTAGATGCTTTTTTGCTCTCCCGCATTACTTTATACACAGATCTGTGCTAAGCATAGAATCACATGGTTTATCTGTCTCTCTGTGACCACCAATAACTTCAGAACAAAGTTGAGTACAAATATAAAGTTGCCCATGTCTTTGCAATTGTTATAAACAATCGACGTATAAAAAGATGGTTTAAATAAAAACCGAGATGACTGCATTAAATTATAAATAGTAGGCTATAGGCCCATTTCAATCATAGTGAAATACATTTCATGTTCAGTCAATTGAGTTTTGTTTTGCTACATGTACTGTTATTTGTCGCAATATATTTCATGATGTGTAACCTAACGTGCTCAATGATGTGCCAAATCGGTGATTTAGTGCATTTTTATTGGGTAAGCATTAGAATAAGCTGCCTCAATATTTGCAGCCATAGGTGGTAATATCTCTCTAGGAGCTCCTTCGTCATCAGTATTGCGAAATAATGTTAAGTAAAGATTTGAATGCTGATCCAAGAGCAGGCACTCCCTTTATGTTGATAGTATCAGTATTGACACATGCTCCAACAATGCACTTAGCGACCGTTCTCTCCGCGTGGTGTTTTAGAAACATGTTATATCTTCAGCCGTTGTGAGATATATGTGAGTCATTATTATGAGTCATTATTAGGTAAAGCCATTTGAATCCAATCACTTTTTGACATCTTTGCTTTTAATTTAAACAAAACTTTCCATATATGTTTGACCATGGAAGAGGTGGTCAGATAGGGACTTTTTGTTACCTGAATGTCAAAACATTCAGGAGATGAAGGTGTTCAAACTTTTAAAGCGTACAAATAGGGTTGTCAAATTATTTTAATTTCTTTCTAAAAACTGACATTTTTAAACTTTTTAAAGTCAATTATCTAAATATAAATGTATGGTTTTTGATTTTTTTTATATTCACATATGTTGTAGCTTAGACCTACCTACCTTACATCATCTGCTCGCCATCGGTTGAGACACAACATGCTCATGAATACCGAGTGGGTGTCAATTCAATCATAAATAGAATTCATAGCATGGACCTATCCCTTCAGACCACTGCTATTTAGCTGGTACACCACTGACATTTAAATTAAAATGTTAGCTTCTAATTACTACCACAAAGATGGCGGCGGGTCCACCCACCGTTGTCCACCCAATCAACTATCCCACATCGTACAAAAGTTGACCTATTCTGTGCAAGAAATAAATATTCTAAACATAGTCTGGGAGTTGTGGGATGCAACAGATCAGAACGTTTAGCTTAAAATGTTTATAAACTATTAGGCTATTTATTCACATTATAAGCGCAGCAATGCGCACACGGCAGTAGGCTATATGCAGGAATGTTCCATTAGCGGGAAAACACCATTATCAAAAGTGAATAAATATAGTAGGCCTAGCCTATAGAAAGCTGATGGAATCCTCTTCTTTTTAATAGAGGGCATCACTCTGTTTTCTCATGCATTTGCATAGCCTATAGAAATGTTGTGCAACATGAGCTCATGTTGAGTACCAGGCAGTTAGTAAGTTTGGTAGGCTATTAGTGACCACCAGCAGCATCAGAGTTTGGAGAAGCCTAATTACCGTGACAAAATGTTCACTTGGCATTTGACTGCCGGTGTGGCGGTAATACGCTCACCGTAACAGCCCTAGCTGTGACTCTTCTCTGTATGTGGTGTTGTGATAAGCTCTGTTGCTTCCCAGCTCGCCCAGTGGCCTGTTTATAACACATGAGTAATGTTGGGGGTAGCTGGGTCGCAGGTAGGGGAGCTAGCGACGGTATATAAACCGTTATAATAACAGTTTGTTAAGAAATATGGAATTCTTGTGATCATCAGATGAAGTCCTGCATTCCTGCTGGGCAGCTTCCCTATAGACGACCACAGCCAACAGTCATTGAGGAGGAGATAATGGAGGATTTGAGTAAAAACACCTCAGAGAGAGGAGGAGCTAGGCTAGGGGTTTGAGCTCGAACACTAGCTGTGCTGTGGGCCAGTTACAGAGCAAGTGGGTCATTTGACCTATTACTCATGTTGACATAACTTATGTAAGAGTCACACTGCCAGATCAGTGTGTATGGCCTTACATATTCCAAATGAGAAACTGTATAGCCTACTATCGTTAATAAAAGTTGTAGGTCTGTGTGTGTACTTTACCACCCAAGGCTATAGACTTTGAGTCAGGCAATGTGTGTTATTGCCTTGTTATTTGTGGAATACAGATGAAGTAAAGTCATAAAACGGCACACAGCAGGGGAGTGGTTAGTGCTGTTCCTGTTCCTCGTTGTGAAATCCACTTAGGCCTAAATCTCCTCCTGTGTTAGGATACCTGCTGCTCTTCCCAGTGACAGTCTCTGAAGTTCCAGGTCTGCCAGGTCAGTTACTGGTGGGAAGCATCTAAGTAGATCACACACACACTCTCTCTCTCACCTACACACCGAGTGGCTATGGTGCATTCTGCTTGTGCTCTTCTCGGCACTAAGCTGTCATAATGTCTTTGAAGGAGGGCAGCGGAGCATTTAATTGGGTTACAGATCTGAGTTGATGCTCTCCGATCCGTGAGGTACCACCAGAGCTCCAACTAACCAACAGGAAACTTCATGAACGCAACGCTCGGCTCCGCTCAGCTCCCCAGGGGCAGTGTAATGAAAATCTAAACCTCAGTCACACATACGCAGGGCCTGACGGCAATAAGGCTCTGTTATGTATAGAGCTTGTAGGAGATATGTATAAACCCATAGCTTCAATGCTCAACAGAGGGTAGAGGGAGAAAGGGGCCATTTGTGTGTGACACAGCTGCGTGTCGGGTGTGTTAAACTGAGCAACAATATTATTCTGCTAGTTTCGAGGGATTACTTGTTTCACCCCCTTTGCCTAGATAACATTGGACGTTTGACAAGTTCTGTGTAACATGAATTTCTGTACTGTGACTAATTGGTTGGTTTTGAGTTTTAAATGTTTTATTATCCATGTTTCTCTTCCCTGCAGAGAGGAGTCAGTAGTACCCTGCAGTGCTGAACTGAGCCGAACCGAGCCAAGCGGATCTGAACTGAAGTCCTCATTGCATTTCTTAGCATCGCGTCTCAGATGGAACTGAAGGTGTGGGTGGACGGTGTGGTGCGCGTGGTCTGTGGCCTATCAGAGGAGACTTCCTGCCAGGATGTGGTCATCGCACTGGCTCAGGCCATTGGTCAGTATCTCAGTCCCTCTTCCTCTCTGGGGAGCGAGTTCTTTCCCTCTAAACCCTACGGCTCTTTCCAAACCAACCCTGAGTAGCCCCTACTACACCATAGGCACTTTAGATTTCAAAGAATAGGATGGGCATAAGCAATATGGTGAAAATCCCACTGATCGGGTAAGGTGGGACCACTGTGTTATTTATTTCTTCCACCTATCCTTCCTTTCTGACCTCAATGAAGTGCTAAGGGGGAATGGTGCTAGGGGTCGACTTGGTATGGAGCAAGCTTCTGTCACCACACCCTCAGGCTGTATTGAAGCCACATACTGCAGTGCCAAAAACTAAACGCCACTGCCAGGTCATTAGGGAGAGCTTGTCCTCATTTCAGTTTGTTTGAACATGTTTACACATTGTATAAGACTTATATTTGTCATTGCTGAGAGAAGAGAGAGTTGAGTTAAGAACTAGAGTTTAGAGTCTTGTATAGACATTAGCCATATGCCCATTGCCAGAGAGAGTGCAACGAGCTGTTAATGATTTGTGCTAATTTTATGTTTTCAGTTTTCTGACTCTCTCTTCCTACCACAGGTCAGACGGGTCGCTACGTGCTGGTCCAGAGACTGAGAGATTCAGAGAGGCAGCTGTTAGCCAACGAAAGGCCCCTGGAGTCCCTGGCCAAGTTGGGACAGCACGGCAATGACGTCCAGTTCTTTCTGCGCCGCACCGGCCCCAGCAGCAGCGATGGACCAAGGTCTGGCTCTGGCTCCACCCAGGACCGTGTCGCCCCTCTTTCCCTGCCCAAACACCCCGAACCAGAGCCCCTCAAACGCACCCAGCCCAAGAAGTCCCTCACCTTTAACCTGGGGCCCTCAAACTCCCCCAGAACCAAAGCCAAGCAGCTCATTAGGAAGTCTCCCTGCGACTCCCCCAAAGAGAGGTCCTCACCCAGCCCCATTCCTCCCCACCATGCTACCTCCCCCTCCCCACACTCCCACTCCCCCTCTCCCTCCCCCCACTCTCCCTCACCTCTCGTGGGCCCGTCCAAAGAGGAGGTTTTCCGGCAGATTCTTCAGCAGCAGGAGAAGCTGAGGGCCTTTGAGGCCCAGCTGGAGGCCATGGAGAGAGACTCTCGGTTCAGGAACAGGGCCTCCCCGGCCTCCTCTCCTTCCCCTGTTCCAGAGGCTCGCCTCCAGGAGGAGATGGAGGCTCTGGAGCAGGCAGCCAGGAGGAACCAGGCCGAGCTGGCCCACGAGACATTCTGGGAGGAAGAGCTGCAGGCAGAGGTGGAAAGGGAGAGGGAGATGAGGAGGAGGCTGGGGGAACTCCATGCCAAGATGGACGACTGCAGCCGGCGACTCCACGACTTCTCATCTCGCTCCGCCCAGCTGGAGCAGGCCATCAAACGGGAGAACCTTGGGGGTGGTGCCCATGCTGGGAGGGCCAATCAGGCGGGGGGTGAGGAGTCGCTAGGGGCGATGAGGGCGGAGCTACAGAGCCAGGGGAGGCACAGCGAGGAGCTGGAGGGGGAGTTATCGGAGACGGACAGGGCTCTGGGGAAGGCTGAGTCACTGCTGCAGGTAAGGAGAGAGGATAGGGCCCTGGAGAGAGGGGTTTAGCTCGCAGTCTCCTTCACCCACACTCCTATTCAGTATCCACGAGAAGGTTGTAGTTCAGTGGTTCCCAAATGGTGGGTCAGTGCTGTGGGACAAACTGATTGAGACCTGGGAAACCAAGTGAGCCAAGGATCCTTGATCAAGCCAAATCGTGTTATCATAGGAACATTTGAAACACTTTATCAAAACATTTTGCAAACCACTGGTGTAGCTACCATCTCTCACCCCCTCTTGTCAGCACACTGCAGCAAACGCACACACATACATTCATCAGTGCAAGGACACTCAACAAACAAATAAATATGGTCTCGGTCTCCAATGGTGATGGGAAAACCTATATTTATTGGGGAGAAAAATGCTTACCATTTACACAATGTTTTGTACTTAAATCAAACTTGTACCTAAATGTATGAATGTTTGCTATGAATTGTAATGGGACCCTTTTGGGGTGTCTGGCTGAACTGGCTTGACTGGTATGATTGGCTGTGACCGCTTAGTTCTCATCTGGACTGATTAGATACACTCCCCCATATCTGTACTCTCATTTGTATCACATTGACAGTACTTGTACTTCCTTATATTCTTGTATCTGAAATTGAGAAAAATAAATAAAAACTGAATAAAGGTCATTAATCCTTTGCACAAGTGCATTTTCTTGGCTTGACTTTGCCACAAGCAGGTCTGTCAGTGTTTGCTGCTAGTTGGAGACAGTGACGATGTTGTTGTATGTAGCTAATGATATTCTAATGTATTTCATATGGGTTGAGTGCATTTGCTACATCCCACATTAAGACTGGGCCATTGGCACTCTTAGACCATTGCAACCCATCTCATTGTGATCCATAAGTAATGACTGTGCTATTGGCATGCTATGAAAACGGATTATAAGACCATGAAAATCTCATTTGGTATCAGTTTGTCAGCTGAGTAGGAGTGGGACTTTGATTAAGTCTGTGGTCTATATAGTCATGACTGACCCTTATTTCGTCAGTCACAAGTTGACCTTATTTATAAAACCCTGTTAGCCCTCACTCCCCCCTCCCCCCTATCTGAGATATCTACTGCAGCCCTCATCCTCCACATACAACACCCGTTCTGCCAGTCACATTCTGTCAAAATCAAATGTTATTTTTCACGTACGTGTTTAGCTGATGTTTTTACAGGTTTAGCAAAATGCTTGTTTCTATCTCCAACAGTGCAGTAATATCTAACAAGTAATATCTAACAATACACACAATCTAAAGTAGAGGAATGGAATTAAGAATATATAAATATTTGGATGAGCAATGTCAGAGCGGCATAGACTAAAATACAGTAGAATAGGATAGAATACAGTATATAAATATGAGATGAGTAATGCAAAATATGTAAACATAATTAAAGTGACTAGTGTTCCATTATTTCAAGTGGCCATTGATTTCAAGTCTATGTATATAGGGCAGCAGCCTCTAATGTGCAAGTGATGGCTATTTAACAGTCTGATGGCCTTGAGAAAGAAGCTGTTTTCAGTCTCAGCTTTGATGCACCTGTACTGACCTCGCCTTCTGGATGATAGCGGGGTGAACAGGCAGTGGCTTGGGTGGTTGTTGTTGAAGATATTTTTGACCTTCCTGTGACATTGGGTGCTGTAGGTGTCCTTGAGGGCAGGTAGTTTTCCCCAGGTGATAGGTTGGGCAGACCGCACCACCCTCTGGAGAGTCCTGCGGTTGCGGGCGGTGCAGTTGTATCACTCGGTGATACAGCCCGACAGGATGCTCTCAATTTTGCATCTATAAAAGTTTGTGAATTTCTTCAGCCTCCTGAGGTTGAAGAGGCGCTGTTGCGCCTTCTTCACCACACTGTGTGTGGGTGTACCATTTCAGTTTGTCAGTGATGTGTACGCAGAGGAACTTAAAGCTTTCCACCTTCTCCGCTGCTTTTCCATCGATGTGCATAGGGGGGGTGCTCCCTCTGCTGTTTCCTGAAGGTCACGATCGGTTCCTTTTTGTTTTGTTGATGTTGGGTGACAGGTTACTTTCCTGGCACCACACCCCCAGGGCCCTCACCTCCTCCCTGTAGGCTGTCTCGTTGTTGTTGTTAATCAGGCAAACCTGATGATTGAGTTGGTTGCATTCGTGGCTACACACTCATGGGTGAACAGGGAGTACAGGAGTGGGCTGAGCATGCATCCTTTTGGGGCCCCAGTGTTGAGGATCAGAGGAGTGGAGATGTTGTTTCCTATCTTCACCACCTGGGGGCGGCCCGTCAGGAATTCCAGGACCCAGTTGCACAGGGCGGGGTTCAGACCCAGGGCCTCGAGCTTAATGATGAACTTGGAGGGTACTATGGTGTTGAATGCTGAGCTATAGTCAATGAACAGCATTCTTACATAGGTATTCCTCTTGTCCAGATGGGATAGGGCAGTGTACAGTGCAATGGTGATTGCATCGTCTGTGGATCTATTGGGGCGGTAAGCAAATTGGAGTGGGTCTAGGGTGTCAGGTAAGGTAGAGGTTATATGATCCTTGACTAGTCTCTCAAAGCACTTCATGATGACTGAAGTGAGTGCTGCGGGGTGATAGTCATTTAGTTCAGTTACCTTTGCTATCTTGGGTACAGGAACAATGGTGGATATCTTGAAGCATGTGTGGAAACAGACTGGGATAGGGAGAGATTGAATATGTCTGTAAACACTCCAGCCAGCTGGTCTGTGCATTTTCTGGGGACGCGGCTAGGGATGCCGTCTGGGACGCGGCTAGGGATGCCGTCTGGGACGCGGCTAGGGATGCCGTCTGGGACGCGGCTAGGGATGCCGTCTGGGACGCGGCTAGGGATGCCGTCTGGGACGCGGCTAGGGATGCCGTCTGGGCCGGCAGCCTTGCGAGGGTTAACATGCTTAAATGTCTTACTCACATTGGCCACGGAGAAGGAGAACCCACAGTCCTTGGTAGTGGACGGAGTCGGTAGCACTGTGTTATGCTCAAAGCGTGCGAAGAAGGTGTTTAGCTTGTCCGGAAGCAAGACGTTAACAGTCACAGGGGGTACAACCAGTATCTCCTAACATCTCCTAACACATAAAAAAAAAAATACTGCAAAGTTTTCTAAGAGCTTGAAGCACGGCAGCCCTATCCATCCACTCCATTCTCCAACACGGAGAATGTTAAAGGTCCCCAAAGCGCACACATCCCTGAGTCACTCCTCTTTTCAGTTTGCTCAACACTCAAACTGGACGGTTTTATCTCCATCTCCATTCAAAGACTCACTCATGGACACTTCCTGACAGTTGTGGCTGTTTCACGTGATGTGTTCTTGTCTCCACCTTGCATTTTGTGCTGTTGTCTGTGCCCAATAATGTTTGTACCATGTCTTTTCGTAGGTCATCATTGCAAAAAATAATTTGTTCTTAATAGGGATAGGCGGGACGCAAATGTCTCAACTGGCCAATTGCCTGGGAAAATGCAGAGCGCCAGATTCAAATAAAATACTATAAAATTCAAACTTTCGTTAAATCACACATGTAAGATACTCAATTAAAGACACTCGTTGTGAATCCAGCCAACATGTCAGATTTTTAAAATGCTTTTCGGCGAAAGCATAAGAAGCTATTATCTGATAGCCTGCACCATCTGCACCAGCAGTAAACAAAGGGGTTAGCATATTTCAACCCTGCAGGCGCTACACAAAACGCTGAAATAAATTATAAAACACGCATTACCTTTGACGAGCTTCTTTTGTTGGCACTCCAATATGTCCCATAATCATCACAATTGGTCCTTTTTGTTCGATTAATTCCGTCCATATATATCCAAAATGTCCATTTATAAAGCGCTTTTGATCCAGAAAAAAACAGCTTACAAAAAACGCAACGTCACTACAAAATATTTCAAAAGTTGCCATAAACTTTGCCAAAATTTTTCAAACTACTTTTATAATACAACTTTAGGTATTTTTAAACGTTAATAATCAATCAAATTGTAGACTGGGCAATCTGTGTTCAATACAGGAATGAAAACAAACCAGCGCCACTTTTCACGTCTTGCGCAACTCACAAAAGTGTACCCAGTTCCTAGTTGGCCTACTTCTTCATTGCACAAAGGAATAACCTCAACCGATTATTGAACAGAAACCAAACAGACCTCAAAAAGCACTAATCTCTCAGCATAGCTTGCTGGTCCACCTCTGGTACAGGACTATATCAGGACTGTTGCTGGTTCATCTCTGGTATTTCTGGTCATGTACTGTATGGTCCTGTATGTGGACACCTGCTAGTCGAACATCTCATTCCAAAATCATGGGCATTAATATAGAGTTGGTCCACCATTTGCTGCTATAACAGCCTCCACTCTTCTTGGAAGGCTTTCCACTAGATGTTGGAACATTGCTACTGGGACATGCTTCCATTCAGTCAAAAGGGCATTAGTGAGGTTGCGCTCTGGTGTTGGGCGGTAAAGGCCTGGCTTGCAGTCGGCATTCTGATTCATCCCCATTGTGTTTGATGGGATTGAGGTCAGATCTCTGTGCAGGCTAGTCAAGTTCTTCCGCATCGATCTCAAACCATTTTTGTATGGACCTCGCTTTGGGCACGGGAGCATTGTCATGATGAAACAGGAAAGGGCCTTCCTGAAACGGTTACCACAAAGTTGGAAGCACAGAATCATCTCTAGAATGTAATTTGTGTGCTGTAGCGTTGAGATTTCCCTTCACTGGAATACAGCCCCCAGACCATTATTCCTCCTCCACCGAACTTTACAGTTGTCACTATGTATTCAGGCAAGTAGCTTTCTCCTGGCACCCACCAAACCCAGATTTGTCCGTCAAACTGACAGATGGTGAAGCGGGAATTCTCACTCTAGAGAACAAGTTTACACTTATGCAGAGCCCAATGGTGGTGAGCTTTACACCACTCCAGCTTGGCATTGTGCATAGTGATCTTAGGCATGTGTGCGGCTGCTCGGCCATGGAAACTCATTTCATGAAGCTTCTGACAATCAGTTTTTGTGCTGACGTTGCTTCCAGAGGACCCCCCCCCCCTCTGTCTCTCTCTCGACTGTTCTGACATTGTTGACTAGGCACAAGTGGAAAGTCGATTGGGTTAATTGATTAGTTTGCTTTTGTGTGTCAATGGTTAATTGATGGAGGAAAGGTTTACGTTGGAAAGACCAGTGTTGTCTTCTCTTCCACCTAGTTCAATTTTATTTCACCTTTTATTTAACCAGGTAGGCTAGTTGAGAACAAGTTCTCATTTACAACTGCGAACTGGCCAAGATAAATCAAAGCAGTGCAACACAAACAACAACAGAGTTACACATGTAATAAACAAACACAGTCAATAATACAATAGAACAAGTCGATATACAGTGTGTGCAAATGATGTAGGATAAGGGAGGTAAGGCAATAAATAGGCCATAGTGGCAAAATAATTACACTATAGCAATTAAACACTGGAGTGATAGATGTGCAGAAGATGGTTGTGCAAGTAGAGATACTGGGGTGCAAAGGAGCAAAATAAATACAATGGGGCAAAAAAGTATTTAGTCAGCCACCAATTGTGCAAGTTCTCCCACTTAAAAAGATGAGAGAGGCCTGTAATTTTCATCATAGGTACACTTCAACTATGACAGGCAAAATGAGAGAAAAAAATCCAGAAAATCACATTGTAGGATTTTGTAATGAATTTATTTGCAAATTGTGGTGGAACATAAGTATTTGGTCAATAACAAAAGTTTATCTCAATACTTTGTTATATACCCTTTGTTGGCAATGACAGAGGTCAAACGTTTTCTGTAAGTCTTCACAAGGATTTCACACACTGTTGCTGGTATTTTGGCCCATTCCTCCATGCAGATCTCCTCTTGAGCAGTGATGTTTTGGGGCTGTTGCTGGGCAACACGGACTTTCAACTCCCTCCAAAGATTTTCTATGGGGTTGAGATCTGGAGACTGGCTAGGCCACTCCAGGACCTTGAAATGCTTCTTACGAAGCCACTCCTTCGTTGCCCGGGCGGTGTGTTTGGGATCATTGCCATGCTGAAAGACACAGCCACGTTTCATCTTCAATGCCCTTGCTGATGGTAGGCTTTGTTGTTTTGGTCCCAGCTCTCTGCAGGTCATTCACTAGGTCCCCCCCCGTGTGGTTCTGGGATTTTTGCTCACCGTTCTTGTGATCATTTTGACCCCACGGGGTGAGATCTTGCGTGGAGCCCCAGATCAAGGGAGATTATCAATGGTCTTGTATGTCTTCCATTTCCTAATAATTGCTCCCACAGTTGATTTCTTCAAACCAAGCTGCTTACCTATTGCAGATTCAGTCTTCCCAGCCTGGCCTGGTGCAGGTCTACAATTTTGTTTCTGGTGTCCTTTGACAGCTCTTTGGTCTTGGCCATAGTGGAGTTTGGAGTGTGACTGTTTGAGGTTGTGGACAGGTGTCTTTTATACTGATGTCAAGTTCAAACAGGTGCCATTAATACAGGTAACGAGTGGAGGACAGAGGAGCCTCTTAAAGAAGAAGTTACAGGTCTGTGAGAGCCAGAAATCTATCTTGTTTGTAGGTGACCAAATACTTGTTTTCCACTACAATTTGCAAATAAATTCATAAAAAATCCGACAATGTGGTTTTCTGGATTTTATTTTCTCATTTTGTCTGTCATAGTTGAAGTGTACCTATGATGGAAATTACAGGCCTCTCGCATCTTTTTAAGTGGGAGAACTAGCACAATTGGTGGCTGACTAAATACTTTTTTGCACCACTGTAACAGCATGGGGATGAGGTAGTTGGATGGGCTGTTTACAGATGGGCTATGTACAGGTGCAGTGATCTGTGAGCTGCTCTGACAGCTGGTGCTTGAAGTTAGTGAGGGAGATATCGGTCTCCAGCTTCAGTGATTTTTGCAGTTCGCTCCAGTCATTGCCAGCAGAGAACTGGAAGGAAAGGCGGTCAAAGGAGGAATTGGCTTTGGGGGTGACCAGTGAAATATACCTGCTGGAGCACGTGCTACAGGTGGGTGCTGCTATGTTGACCAGTGAGCTGAGATAAGGCAGGGGCTTTACCTAGCAAAGACTTATAGATGACCTGGAGCCAGTGGGTTTGGCGACGAATACGAAGCGAGGGCCAGCCAACGAGAGCATACAGGTTGCAGTGGTGGGTAGTATATGTGGCTTTGGTGGCAAAACGGATGGCACTGTGATGGACTGCATCCAATTTGCTGAGTAGAGTGTTGAGGGTATTTTGTAAATGACATCGCCGAAGTCGAGGATAGTCAGTTTTACAAGGGTATGTTTGGCAGCATGAGTGAAGGAGGCTTTGTTGCATAATAGGAAATTGATTCTAGATTTAATTTTGGATTGGAGATGTTTAATGCGAGTCTGGATGGAGAGTTTACAGTCTAACCAGACACCTAGGTATTTGTAGTTGTCCACATATTCGAAGTCAGAAATTCAAACTGATGGGTGTCTATAGTCAAAACATACTTTACTGATCGTTACAAGCTTATGAATTGTATGGTCAGGATTTTTAGACTTTTGCAGCTAGCAGTGGCTTTCTAGATGTATACAGTAGGTGGCTGACTGGCTGTTCATTAATGATGATGAGCGTCTGACCTCTGAGATGCATGCTGTGGATGTTGCTGTACTCTTGTGGCGGGAATATGAATTACAGACTTTGAAAGCCCAACATCAGCCAGTCTGTGTTTGTTCTAATGATAATGTAACCTAAGTAACCTTGCAGATTACATTTCATGTCTTCCAGTTGGCTGTATATCTGTGGTTGTTTTATATTCCAGCTTGCATATTTGGGATGTAGTCCTAGAAAACAAAGGAGGTGATTCATGCAATAGAAACATCTCACCATTTCTTTAATTATATGTAACTAAATCCAAATATTATTGAACCTGTTCCGATGTACATTTCAGTGTCAAACACATATCTAATGGTGTATAATAATAAGAATGAGATAAACGAAGAGAATGAGAAGAGATCTGTTAATTGAAGCCCAAACCTAACTGTAGACCTATCCAACACCTATGCCTATCGAATCATCAACTGCGTCCCCCACCCCCTCCCTCTGTGTTCCTCCCCAGGAGAAGCAGGAGGAGTTGGAGGAGCTGAACAAGGAGTTGAGGCAGTGTAACTTGCAGCAGTTCATCCAGCAGGCGGGAGTCCTCCCGACACACACATATTCACGCACAGACCTCAGCGACCAGCTGGACCAGCTAGAACTGGCTCATATGCTACAGGAAAGATACAGAAATGGAGGTACAGACACACACTCTCTCTCTCTCGCTCTCTCTCTCTCTCAATCTCGCACAGAAGATTGCTCCTCCTTAACCTCCGTCTCTCTCCACCAGGCCTGGGCCTGCTTCCCTCAGAGTCATCACCCCGGCCCACAGCCAAGCAGTTCCTGGGACACCCCCGCAACCTGCAGAACCCGCTGGTGTCCAGCCTCCACCCAGAGGGTGTGTATGTGTGACACTATCTGCCGCTACCCCGCCCTGTCCCACTCCGGCCTTCCCATGCCTTAGCTTGACTTTTTTGGGCCATGCCTGGCGACCACACCCATCTGTTCTGGTACTAAGGGTGGAGGTCCAAGCATGGATCCCCCATCCCCCTACCAGCCCCCCCAGGTTTCCCTTAACCTTTTGCTGTCCTCTGACTGCCCCTTACGCCTCTAATGCTATTTGGTATCTGATCATTCTGGTTATCTGTTATATTGGTCCATCTACAATCATTATTTTCAACTCTCCTATGCACATCTCCCTTCTCTCTCTGTTTCTTTCCACCCGCTCCCCTTTTCCCTTACTTTCCGATTCTCTCTCTCTCTCGACCCCACTCTTTCTCTTTCTGTCAGTCTCTCTCTCTGTTTCTGCCAGTCTTTCTCTGTTTCTCTGTGTTGTGGACTAACAGTAGCTCTGCCTCCTACTGCTCCCTCTACTCCAGCTGGACTGTAACACTCAGGCGGGTGGTGCAGCTGTGAGTGATTCCTGACCCCCCCCAGTATGTCCCCCCTCCCCCAGTCAGTCCAGTGACGCAGGGTGTCTGTCCACCCGCAGAACAACAGGCCTGTTCTCCACACACAACAGAAACACACTATTACACTGTAACCACTCTATTTCTGTATAAAAGAGTGGGCCTCATTTAAATGCAGACGTTTTATTGGAAAAAAATCCAATTTGTGCTGCTTACAATTGATAAATGTGGCTCAATGACTGACCATTCTGACTGTAGTGTAAAATACAATTGTGTTTGGTTGTACCAGAGAGCCTTTTTCTGTCTCTGTTTGGGGGATTACTTCCCTATTGCCTTGTATGTTGGTGACCTTTGACTTCCAAAGAGAGAGAGAGAGCCTGACCTTAGTGCTGTAAGATGTATTGCACAGTCCCTTCTCTCTTCTGTGTGAGGTCATGGGCCCTGTTTGAATACTTAAAACATGCATCCTTCACATTAGTTCTGATATTTCATATTAGTCATTTCTTCTAAGGACAGAGAATGGAACAATGCATTTCAGAAGTATTGAAACATGGCCATGGCCTAGTATGTGTGATGTTGGGTTTATTTGTGTGTGTGTGTGTGCTCGTGCTCCCTCCTGGTTGCTGGGGTATTTTGGCGGTTTCTCTGGCTTTAGTGGGGAAATAGAGGTAGCATGCTTGAGGTAGAAGTTGCCTCACCACAGATCCTTGATCAGATGCCCCTAATCCAATCCATTAAGCGGTTAAATAAGAACTGACCCTGAATCAGTGGTTAGGGCCAACTTCTGCCCACTCCCAGGGAATGATTTACAATTATCTACCAAGCTCTCCCTCCACCTTAACAAGAAAATTGTTTTCGAAACCAAATGAAAGGAGACATCATCCCAACTTATTTTTGTGTGTCTTGCAGTCATGACATCCAGAGAGTCGTCATGGAGATAAAACAAGGAACGGCAGGGCCAAGGAGTTGTTCACTGTTTACTTAATGTCACCAACACATTCTATTTAACCCCTGTCTGTCTTTATACCTACTGTCTGTTATTATTATTATCATCCAGATTACCACATATACTATATACATACTGTGTATATACTAGCACATAAATATATTTATAGCAAAGTACCTATGTATGAAATGTAAAATGATTTAGGAAATGATTTAGGAATTATTACTTTGTTTGTGTATTTAAATATAATAAAATATTGTGCACTGTGTGTTAGATAAACTTCCTGTTGTTTTGATTGAATGAAACCCTTAAATCCTCCCCAAGACCACATCATAGTTGCATAATATATAATTGCATCTACAGGCCTGGTTAAGTGATGCAATAAGATATGGCAAGGATGGGCTACTGTTGGGAATGTCCAACTCTGAATATTTCACATGCTAGTGCATAACGCTGACTCAAAACTCCAGTCACCCTTTCTATGAGGCACTGTTTAATGATGTAGAACGCGCATGCCCCGCCCACTTGAGGATCTCTTTCAGCCATCGATTTCCTGTGATCGAGGGGTGCAAAAATCTACTTGTCACTTAAATCTCGCTGGATTGATTACTGTCATTTGACTCCTGCGGCTCTTTCATACTTTTGTTTGTGCCTCTCGTTTTCCCCCGTTAACGTTACAAGCGCGGAAATGTTTGTAATGACCTGTCAAACACACTAATGCCTGAAATGCGCTCAATGGAATATATTGTATTTCCGTTGAATCTATAAGAACTCTAAAGCTTCGTTGGGGATTTAATGAACCCTCTCGACACTTAAATCACAAGAAAGAGAAGGAAGGAAAATGTATTTTGATGGGTTTTTAATTCCACAAAAAATAAACAAAGTAATAATTTAAAATAGTTGACATTTTTTCAAATTAGATGCGCTAAAATGAAAACAACTTCCGAAAAGGAATACTCGGATTATAGTGATATTATGTTTGATCTCGCAAACAATGTAAAGTACTGTATGTTTAGATATATGTAATCTAGAAGCAAGCATGTTGATTTTTAATCCGAGGGTATCCTGCTATTGACACTCGTGGCTTCCTTATCAATAGAACATAGACACTGCCCTGGCCTTGTTTCGGGAGCATACAGTCCGTCCACATTCGAAGTTCCCAAACAGCAAACACATTCAATGAGGTCCAGGGTTATGGTGCAACAAAAAGGTTTATTCTTCTTAAATCTAACATCAAAAAATGATTATCCTATCAATTTAAAGTCTAGATTACTTGACATGAAAAATACATAATATGGCCTGTTTGTATGCATGTATGGCCAAACGAATATACTGCTTTCGCGTCTAGCTAGGACACTCCCCACCAAAGTCCCAACTTCCTGCCTTTACTTTATCACTAACAAGAGGGGGAGACAAACAACATTTCGCTAATAACAAAGGAATATATCTCAATCAGGTAAATATAAAAATCATAAAGGTTAATACCTAATATTTCATCATATACATTCATATTTAATATATTTACACACTACATGGAGCTCTGTATGTTCTGTATACAAATATGTTGAAATTGTCTCTAACAGACACACTTGTTGAATTATGAAAGAGAACATGACAACAGTAATTAATGAGGCAGTTTAGACAGCCCAGGTGGGTGTTGGTAGGTTAGACGGAGCAGGTGAGTGCTGGTAGGATAGATAGAGTAGGTGTTTGGTGGTTGCAGCCCTGTTCCACCCTGTTATGTTAATATTCATATATGCAAATACACATGTATACACACATTGTATTTATGCAAATTATGCATATTTTAACACAAAATATAAACAAATAGCTGATGCAATATGAAAATGTATAAACTCGCCAGCCAGTTTATTATGTACACCACTCCGTTCCCGAATATGGATTGCTCCTACAGACAGTAAGTCACTTGGCAGGCAGACAGTCATTGAGGCATTCAGTTACTGTTCGATTGAACGTTAGAATGGGCGAAATGAGTTACCTAAGCGACTTTGAGCTTGGAATGATAGTCGTTGCCAGGCGTGACAGGTCCGGTATCTCAGAAATGGCCGGCCTCCTGGGCTTTTCACACCCCACAGTATCTAGGGTTAACTGAGAATGGTGCGACAAACAAAAAAACATCTAGTCTACAGCAGCCCTGTGGACAACAAAAACAGCTTGTTGATGAGAGGTCGAAGGAGAATGGCAAGAATCGTGCAAGCTAACAGGTGGGTCACAAACTGACAAATAACAGAGCTGTACAAAAGTGGTGTGCAGAACGGCATCTTGAACTGCACAACTCATCAATCCAATCACCAACACTGGACAATTGAGGAGCGGAGAAACATTGCCTGGAACATGACCGTGAGTTCAGTTTACTTGAGTGGCCTGCAGACCTCAACTGAATAGAGCATTTTTGGGCTGAGATGAAATAGTCTGTACTCAGCATGAATGTACCGCCGTCCGATCTGCAGCAACTGTGTGATGCCATCGTGTCAGCATAGACCAACATCGCTGTGGAACGTTTCCGACACCTTATAGAAGTCCAAAAATAATTTGGGCTGTTGTGGAGGAAAAGGGGGGTCCGACCCAGTACTACACTGAACAAAAATATAAATGCATTTCTCTCAATCTTTGCACAAATTTGTTTATATCCCTGTTAGGGAGCATTTGTCCATTGCCAAGATAATCCATCCACCTGACAGGTGTGGCATATCAAGAAGCTGATTAAACAGCATGATCATTACACATGTGCCCCTTGTCCTGGGGACAATAATAAGCCACTTTAAAATGTGCAGTTTTGTTACACAACATAATGCCACAGATGTCTCAAGTTTTGAGGGAGCGTGCAATTGGCAGAGGATTTAATGTTAATTTCTCTACCATAAGCCGCCTGAAACGTGGTTTTAGAGAACTTGACAGTACTTCCAACTGGCCTCACAACTGCAGACCACGTGTATGGCGTCAAGATGTTTGCTGATGTCAACGTTGTGAACAGAGTGCCCCGTGGTGGTGGGGTTATGGTATGGGCAGGCATATGATACGGACAACAAACATAATTGCATTTTATCGATGGCAATTTGAATGCACAGAAATACCTTGATGAAATCCTGAGACCCATTGTGAGGCCAATTTCTTTAAGGTGTCAGTGACCAGCAGATGTATATCTGTTTTCCCAATCATATGAAATCCATAGATTAGCACCTAATTTATTTATTTCAATTGACTGATTTCCTTATGAACTGTAACTCAGTAAAATATTTGAAATTGTTTCATTTATAATTTTGTTCAGTATGGATGGGTGTACCTAATAAACTGGCAACCGAGTGTAGATGAGGGCATAAAAACGTGATATATGGCATTGAATTGAATACCTATATTCCCACCAAAATCCAAGAACTCACCTTTATTTAACCAGGTAGGCTAGTTGAGAACAAGTTCTCATTTACAACTGTGACCTGGCCAAGATAAAGCAAAGCAGTTCGACACATACAACAACACGGAGTGGAATAAACAAACATACAATCAATAATACGCTAAGAAAATGTTATGTGCTATAAATCACTCAATATCTAATCAATTATAAAAATTACAAAAGGTTGGAGTATCTTCATCCATTGTCCAACTTGCATTTATTAGAATTGTTTTTAAAAACGTTTAACAATTTGGATGACCATTGCTAGTTTAATGAATTTCACATTTATGATAGATATTCATACATTTTATAAAGGCTGCTATAATAGAGCTGTTTTTAATGGTTATGGCAACACTTCCAATACACTGTGAGTGACAGAAAGCACATTAAATACATTATACACATAATGTTGCTCATACAATCTGTTACCAAAATGTCTCCCTTGGTGGGGAGAGAGGTAGAGAACACATACAGTACATGTGACCTAGCACCAGCTGCTATGAAGTCTACTATGCTATGCTGACGTGTCCACTCACACGATAGCTGAACATGCACATTTAACGCACACTAACTCTCTACTCAAGTGCTTCTTCATGCCATATACTCAACACTTCCCATACTCTAGTCCAGGCCCCTGCTCTTACCTCAAACCACAGTAACTTGCCGTGGTATTTGAACATGGAAAATAAAATGCAAACATGACAAGAGTGCAGAACTAGGACCGTACAATCATTTTTTAAATTCAATTAGCAGACACTCTTATCCAGAGCGACTTAACAGGAGCAACTATGGTTAAGTGCCTTGCTCAAGGACACATCAACAGATTTTTCACCTAGTCAGCTCAGAGATTCAAACCAGCAACCTTTCGGGTTCTGGCCCAACACTCTTAACCGTTAGGCTACCGACCGCCCTGATAGTTTATTTAGCTAAGTAGATAGTGATGAAAAGTCAAATGTCTATTCAGTTTTCCTTTCTGTAATGAAGCTTGTTAGTGATATCACTACTACAGTAAGTGATATCATAAACAGTGAGCTGACCCCGACTCTGGACTCTATTCACGTTACACAGTCCTCCTCTCTGAACCCACGTCAGATGACCCAGTCCCACCCTTCTCCCTCTCTGTGTATATCTGTGAGAATAAACATGATGGCTGTCTGACGGAGTGAGTTCCATGAACCACCACAATGCTGAAACAAACTCTGCTTAGCTGCTCCACAGCCCTGTAAATATTTGTCCTTGCTGCCACATAAAGAGATTCCTCTTCCCTTTACATATTGTATCTGCACCTCTATATTTATCTACTTTTTCCACCCTTCAATAGTTGTCTAATGACTTTGCCTAAGTCGGCATTTCTCTACATTCCTGTTTTAACTCTCACCTCTATGAGTTGAGGGAGTAGCTGAGGTACATATGTTTGTCAGAGCTACTTGAAAAGACTAGACAGTTCTGATATTAAGATGAATTATGTGGAATTGGATTATGGTGACAAGATCAGGACACGTCTGGCTTGGCTGGAGATAGATAAGCCCCAGAATCCCTGCAGTTCCCATAGTCTGGAGAGACAGGGAGAGGGAGGGGAGAGAGAGAAGTGAGGGAAAGAAAGCAGAGAGGGGGGGACAGTTCTCTGACCTGGTATGACATGGGAAGCTCTCTCTCACACACACTGAGCTGTTGCAGGGTCACACTGATATGAGCATGCAGCAGAAGTGGAATACTAAATGCAGATGTCGTGTCATCAGTCTCATGGAAACTTCCATTTCCTATCAGGGATTATCACACTGGAAGGCTTTCTAGTTCAGGAGCAGTTCAATCACATCCAGTTAGTCTCTAATCTTTTGAAATGTCCCATTTGTGGCCTGTAGCCACTCACATACAGAACAGTCACACAGGCACTACCTCTCTTTCACGCACACACACAATCTCACCCACTCAAAAGCTAAACTTAAGGACAGCTATCTCACAAACAGGAGAACATTAACAGATTATGATGGGTTTGCAGGGTGTCTATCTGATGAGGGCATTATGTTTGCTCGCAGATACCATACCACTCAATATGGATCCTCTCTCACTGAATCTGTTGAGACTGGTTCAGCAAGAGGTAAGGCAAACTTTTGCCTTTTGGATATGGAAACTGACCTTAACCAGACAGAACAATATGTATATCATATGTATCTACGCAGGACGTGGGTTGGAAGTCATGGCATTGAATAGCACCCTGTTCTTATCACTAAAAAGTGAGGGACCCCTGTCCAAAAACAACCCTAGCCCCTAACCATTTGTGTAGATCGGGAATAATTGGATAAGCAATATGCTGGTAGCTCCACTTTGCCATATGCTTACACCTACCCAATAATTTCAGATGTACAGAACACATGTGCCTGGGTCTAAAAGGAGCCAGAGGCTGTTTATGGCCGGAGCCTGAATGCTATGGATATAGCCCTGCTGCCTGCCTGCCTGTTGATAGGATGGTGCCGTAAGTATCTGCACGTTCACAGTTAGACATACACCACTTACTTATCTATCTACTGGGTGTCACTCAGAGTAATCCATGAGGCAATAAACTAAACACTGAAACCACACAATGGAAAGAAATATACTTGATGCCACATGATTTCAATAGAAAGTTTACTTTTTTTCTTAGGGTAACATTGTCAAGTCACATTGTTATTGGTTTGGAACAGAGTATATATACATTGTTACAAGTTATGGACTATATTTGTGCTAATTAACGAAATACACACCGAAGTAAACTAAGGCAATGCCAGAGAAACACTCACCACCAGCAGCCTAGAGTCCCAGTAGATGGCATGCCAGGTCTATAGGACGGCAGCTCCAAAGTAGGTCTAATGTAAAGGCCTCTGACTGTATAGCCTGGAGATAGTGTACTACATACAGTAGTACTCAGAAAGGCCACGGGGAGGGCAGTAATGCTGAAGCAAATAATTATTCCCACATAACAGGTGTCAGATAGCACGAGATGTTGCATTTGTAAAGTGTCTGGACAGGGCCTTTCCCGCGGCGGCAGTAGAGAAGTCTCCCCAAAACCAGGTTAGCCGCTGTCACACGCACAGTGGTATTGGGATAGGCGCAATGTACGTTAGTCAGTGGCTAACCTGATTTCAGATTCATAAAATAAATCCTACAAAATGATAACTGAGGGGGAAAAATGTGGTATGTATTATACAGTAACAACACAATAATAGCATAACAACAATAATAATCATCATCATCATCTTATTTGATATCAACATGGCATGCAAATATAGGATACAATTCATTGTGGCTATAGGAATGGTTTTACAGCGCACGTTGCGTAAATAGTGTGCATTCAAATACTGAAAATAACTTTTGGATTCGAAACTATGTGCAATCTCAGTTGGTTTGGCAGGCTCCTCCTTCACATATTCACCTACATTTTCGATACATTTCGGTTGTAAAATATTTAGCATGGTTCTCATTTATCCTATCAGTCAAATTACAAGATGATCAACAACAAGGGAAGTAATTCTACAACATAGGCCTAACACATCATCAAATTCAACGTTGCATCGAGCTACCTCAAAAACATTTGGAAAATATTCTCAGGAAATTATTACAACATTTCACCAGATAAAGATACAGAAGTCTACTCACCAATCTCCCATAGATAATGTGTAAGAGAAAATAACTCCAAATAGCTCTGAAGAGTGCCACGCGTTCATACATTCACTGTAACTGTTTTCTCAAAAATATGTCAAATATTTCATTAAAGTTAGGTGAATGTAAAGAATAGCAGTTTAGGCCACACTAACCCAGAAGTTCAGTTCAGTTCACTTGCGCTACCCCAAAACTACCCATTCCCCTGCATCTCTGTAACCTGACCTGCATATGCAAAGCATACAGATATTGGCGTCTTGTAAAGCCTGTGGACACTATTCCTACTGTACAGCCCGCCCAATAAACACAACCATCGAATTACAGCGTCCAATTGGTGTACTTAACACCACCAATGGGTTTAGTGGATTTCCTTGAGTTATGGTTGGGGTGCGGCGCGTTCGTTTCTGCACGTCTCAGGCTATAGTAGGAATAAACCATTTTCGAGTCATCAATTTCCTTCCATCGGCAATATTAATCAGAAAGGCGGTTGCGATAAGGTTCTCCCCGTCTAAATCGGGCAAACTGTAATGCAACATTGGTCGTCGGAGTCAAGAGGCGTGCATTTAACCCGTTTTGCGAAAAAGCGCTCTACCCGTACTACCCGTAAGTGGTTGAACTCTGCTCGCTTGTGTACAGTGTTGCCATGAGGCGAGTGTGGTTGTGCACGTACTAAGGATGCTGCTTCATTACAGTAGTGGAAATCAGAGCGAGAGAGCGCGAATGGCACAGACTGTATGATCTGGACTAGTGTAATCATACAGTATTCAAGGCGCATTACCGATCATCTTGAATTATTTAAATGTCCTGCAAGATGCAAAATTCAATTTATGATACAATTGCCTAACACTCAAGATCATTATTTTATACACGTTTAACACATTTTAAACAAATACAAAAACATTTAGCTGAAAAATGATCTATAATTAAACTGTCTTCGAGTGCGAACGTCGTCCTATTCCTATTGACAATTCTTCATAACCCCCCCCCAATTTGAGCTTGCGTATTCCCACGTTTCCTCTAACTACTGTAAGGTGTTATGTTCAGGTTCAACAACATTACCAAGTACCCTTTTTGAACCGGAACAGGTCGATCAACAGTTCGGCAAAGCAATAGAATAGTGTCTGGTCAGAAAATGCCAGACCATACCATTTACTTGGATACAATCGGATACAGTGTGGACAAATTCTACCACGATACAAAACAACAATAAAGCATACATTTCTTACAATATATTATGTAACAGGTCCACCCAGGTACTGTATGTCATTTCAATATCAACCAGCAGAGAGCAAGAAAGCCACATAATGTGTAGGCCAATGCCTATTATCAGTGGAATGATCAGGGTAGGATTACAAATGGACAGGGCAAGTGCCCTAGGCTCCCATGGGATGCACAATTTTCTCTCAGCCTCATGGCAAAATGTGTAGAATAGCAGAAAATTTGCTATAAAACTGCACATTTTTCTCTGTCCCATGGCCAAATGTGTAGAATTCAAAATGTTTTGAAATGCACAAAGTTAGGGACAGATTGCAATTTATAGGGGGGAGGGGTGGTCCAATATAGGGGAGGGTTGTGTGTTTTTTTGTGGGGCACAGGGGAGGGAAGTGCATTTTTCCCCCTGGTTTACATCTGCTAGTTGCATGTATTACTATGTAATTTATTCAATCCTAGCCAAATTTCCTCATCTGCTCACATGCGCCTCCCCTATATCAAGGTGTTTTGGTACTTCTCTTATGCACTATGCTTCTCCATTTGCTAACTTTTATTATAAACTGGGTGGTTCGATCCCTGAATGCTGAATGGCTGAAAGGTGTGGTATATGAGACCGTATACCACGGGTATGACAAAACATGTATTTCTTCTGCTCTAATCATGTTGGTAACCAGTTTATAATAGCAATAAGGCACCTCTGGGGTTTGTGGTATATTGCAAATATATCACAGCTAAGGGCTGTATCTAGGCAATCAGTGTTTTGTCGTGCCTAAGAACAGACCGTAGCCGTGGTATATTGGCCATATACTGTACCACACCCCCTCGGGCCTTATTGCGTTACTATACCACAGGTCGGTATAATCTACCAGTCCAGTGGTCCATCCTGCCTTTTATCCACCATTCATATTGACAATAGTGCTAGGTGGATCTTTTGTCCATATTTGCAATAGGCTAACTAGCAATCATACCACACATAAAATCATTCAAAACTGCATCAATTTTCAGTATGAATCGACAAGAACAAATAGGAATAGCTGATAGGCAATGGAGATGCCACGTTCATCATTGCACATGAAAGAACAGTGAAGACATGAAGCACAGCTCAAAAAACTCCCCTATTGATCTAGTTTAAGAACAATAACCTAGACTAGTCTACAACACCACAATGCAATGAATCATTTATTATTGTTTTCAAGAAAGTGCTGTAGTGAAAATGTCATTTGAATAATGGTGCAAAAGCCCTGTGATTTGAATGTTTCATTCAAAAGTGTCTATCTCTCTGGGGCTAGGCCTAAGCTTGTCTTCGTTTATATAGGCTATATCCATTTTTTTTTTTTATGTTAATATCATACCGTGGACACCTAAGCCTATAGGCCTATGCATGCAATGCCCTGATGCATTTAGTGCTCAGATGTTGAGGTGGACAATTATTGTTTAAGGAAAGTTGTCTAAAAACTGTATACAAAAATGGCTAAAAAGTTTTGCATATGCTGCACATTTAAACCAAAGGAATAATGTTTTTGTAATTTGTTATAGGCTGTCTTTAAGGACAAGTAAATGTCTTTAAGGACAAGTAAATGTGTCTCATTTGGCCAATATCCTTCCTTTATTGATGGTGCTCATTGCACCAAGTCGAACTTAAAGACATACACTTCTCAAATGTCTGGTAATTTAAAATCTTCATGGTCACGTTGTCTGGCACCACATTTTCTGAAAGGAAACTCTGAAATGTGCATATTGTTTTTATATAGATTTGATCATATTCATATGAAAATCAGTCACCAATCGGATGAAAACTGAGCCATAGACACCCTAAAGGGTGAAGAGTCACTGGCTTACTGGGGCTCTCTCATGCCGTTGATTCCACTGTTGTGGTCATCCTGTCTGGGTTGCCCCCCTGGGCTGTGCCGTGGCGGAGATCTTTGTGGGCTATACTCAGCCTTGTCTCAGGATGGTAAGTTGGTGGTTGAAGATATCCCTCTAGTGGTGTGGGGGCTGTGCTTTGGCAAAGTGGGTGGGGTTATATCCTTCCTGTTTGGCCCTGTCCGGGGGTGTCCTCGGATGGGGCCACAGTGTCTCCTGTCCCCTCCTGTCTCAGCCTCCAGTATTTATGCTGCAGTATTTTGTGTCGGGGGGCTAGGGTCAGTTTGTTATATCTGGAGTACTTCTCCTGTCCTATTCGGTGTCCTGTGTGAATCTAAGTGTGCGTTCTCTAATTCTCTCCTTCTTTCTTTCTCTCTCTCGGAGGACCTGAGCCCTAGGACCATGCCCCAGGACTACCTGACATGATGACTCCTTGCTGTCCCCAGTCCACCTGGCCATGCTGCTGCTCCAGTTTCATCTGACCTGAGCCCTAGGACCATGCTCCAGGACTACCTGACATGATGACTCCTTGCTGTCCCCAGTCCACCTGGCCATGCTGCTGCTCCAGTTTCAACTGTTCTGCCTTACTATTATTCGACCATGCTGGTAATTTATGAACATTTGAACATATTGGCCATGTTCTGTTATAATCTCCACCCGGCACAGCCAGAAGAGGACGGGCCACCCCACATATGCTCTCTCTAATTCTCTCTTTCTTTCTCTCTCTCGGAGGACCTGAGCCCTAGGACCGTGCCCCAGGACTACCTGACATGATGACTCCTTGCTGTCCCCGGTCCACCTGACTGTGCTGCTGCTCCAGTTTCAACTGTTCTGCCTTGTTATTATTCGACCATGCTGGTCATTTATGAACATTTGAACATCTTGGCCATGTTCTGTTATAATCTCCACCCGGCACAGCCAGAAGAGGACTGGCCACCCCACATAGCCTGGTTCCTCTCTAGGTTTCTTCCTAGGTTTAGGCCTTTCTAGGGAGTTTTTCCTAGCCACCGTGCTTCTACACCTGCATTGCTTGCTGTTTGGGGTTTTAGGCTGGGTTTCTGTACAGCACTTTGAGATATTAGCTGATGTACGAAGAGCTATATAAATACATTTGATTTGATTTGATTAAATACTCTGGCAAGTGTGCTACTCTAGTGTCACGTTGATTATGCCTGCACATCATGGTTCACCAACAGCCTCAAACATCTAAAGAACAAGCTACAGACCAGTCAAACAAGCTTGAAAGATTTGTACTTCAACTCCTCCCCATACTCATCTGGAGGTTGAACATTTTCTTGTTTGTACAGTGCATTCGGAAAGTATTCAGACCCCTTGACTTTTTCCAAATGTTGTTACATAACAGCCTTATTCGGGCTCTGGCAGGGCCCCTCAAGGACATTCAGAGACTTCTCCCAAAGCCACTCCTGCATTTTATTAGCTGTGTGCTTAGGGTCATTATCCTGTTGGAAGGTGAACCGTCGCAACAGTCTGAGGTCCTGAGCGCTCTGGAGCAGGTTTTCATCTCTCTGTACTTTGCTCAGTTCATCTTTCCCTCGATCCTGACTAGCCGCTAAAAAAACTCCCCACAGCATGACGCTTCCACCACCATGCTTCACAATAGGGATGGTGCTATGTTTCCTCCATACGTGACGCTTGGCATTCAGGCCGAAGAGTTCAATATTGGTTTCATCAGACCAGAGAATCTTGTTTCTCATGGTCTGAGAGTTCTTTAGGTGACAAACTAAGGGTTGTAATGTGCCTTTTACTGAGGAGTGGCTTCCGTCTGGCCACTCTACCATAAAGCCGTGACTGGTGGAGTGCTGCTGAGATGTTTGTCTTTCTGGAAGGTTCTCCCATCTCCTAGAGAAACTCTAGTTCTAGAACTAGTTTTGCTAGAGTGACCATTGGGTTCTTGGTCACCTCCCTGACCGGGGCCCTTTTCCCTCGATTGCTCAGTTTAGCCGGGTGGCCAGCTCTAGGAAGAGTATTGATGGTTCCAAACTTCTTCCATTTAAGAATGATGGAGGCCACTGTGTTCTTGGCAACCTTCAATGCTGCAGAAATGTTTTGGTGCCCTTCCCCAGATCTGTGCCTTGACACAATCCTGTCTCGGAGCTCTACGGACAATTCCTTCGACCTCATGGCTTGGTTTTTGCGCTGACATGCACTGTCAACAGTGGGACCTTAGATAGACAGGTGTGTGCCTTTCCAAATCATGTTCAATCAATTGAATTTACCACAGGTGGAGTCCAGTCAAGTTGTAGGAACATCTCCAGGATGATCAATGGAAACGGGATGCACCTGAGCTCAATTTCAAGTCTCATAGGCAAGGGTCTGAATACTTATGTAAATAAGGTATTTCTGTTTTTTATTTGTAATAAATACTTGTTTTTGTTTTGTCATTATGGGGTATTGTGTGTAGATTGATGAGGAAAATGTTTTATTAAATCCATTTTAGAATAAGGCTGTAACGTATCAAAATGTGGAAAAGGCCAAGTGGTCTGAATACTTTCTGAATGCACTGTATATCATTTAATTAACAATACATTTATTTTTTTGTTCAATGCAACTTCAAATGGCATAAATATCATAAATAAATTAGTGTTATAGAAAATATATAGACCAATATACAGTACCATTGAAAAGTTTGGGGTCACCTAGAAATGTCCTTGTTTTTTAAAGGAAAGCACATGTTTTGTTCATTAAAATAACATCAAATTGAAATACAGAGTAGACATGGTTAATGTTGTAAATGACTATTGTAGCTGAAAAAGGCTGATTTTTTATGGAATATCTACATCGGCGTACAGAGGCCTGTTATCAGCAACGATCACTCTTGTGTTCCAATGGCACGTTGTGTTAGCTAATCCAAGTTTATAATTTTAAAAGGCTAATTGATTATTAGAAAACCCTTTTGCAATTATGTTAGCACAGGTGAAAACTGTTGTCCTGATTAAAGAAGCAATAAAACTGGCATCCTTTAGACTAGTTGAGTATCTGGAGCATAAGCATTTGTGGATTCAATTACAGGCTCAAAATGGCCAGAAACAAAGACCTTTCTTCAGAATCTTGTCAGTCTATTCTTGTTCTGAGAAATGATGGATATTCTGTGCGAGAAATTGCCAAGAAACTGAAGAACTCGTAGAATGCTGTGTACTAATCCCTTCACAGAACAGCGCAAACTGGCTCTGACCAGAATAGAAAGAGGAGTGGGAGGCCCCGGTGCACAACTGAGCAAGAGGTACATTACAAGAAGAAGTACATTAGAGTGTCTAATTTGAGAAACAGACGCCTCACAAGTCCTCAACTAGCAGCTTCATTAAATAGTACCCGCAAACATCTGTCTTAATGTCAACATTGAAGAAGGCGACTCCAGGATGCTAGCGTTCAAGGCATAGTTGCAAAGAAAAAGCCATATGTCAGACTGGCCAATAAGAAGAACAGATTAAGATGGGCAAAAGAACACAGATACTGAACAGAGGAGCTCTGCCATTCACAAAATTTCTGAATTCTCAAAATATCACTACTAATAACAGTACTACACTTTTTTTTACACGATATAGTACTACAAGAACGAGAGCCCTGCCTAACCTAAGTACAGGGGGCCCCTAATGTAAACTGGATCTCTTTCCTCCATTGGAAAAGCCTAGACTGTCCCACTTTAGCTTCTACATGCTGTCCTACTTTAGCTAGCTAGGGTTGGTAAAGTGGGACAAAAACAAAAATGACTAAATTACAAAGTTCAAACATAATATTGGCAACTTGTTTTGATGCACCAGTACATAGTATGCACATTTACTCCACAATTTGGCACAATGCATTATGAAAGTTGTATAACCTTAACATAAAATAAATAGCTATGTGACTGATCATACCGTGTGCTTCTCAGTTTCCTGTTTGAAGCTTGCTCTGCCACCCTCTATATCACCGATCATTAACTAGATTTATTTTTTTATTTTTATTTTATCTTTATTTAACCAGGCAAGTCAGTTAAGAACAAATACTTATTTTCAATGACAGCCTAGGAACAGTGGGTTAACTGCCTGTTCAGGGGCAGAACGACAGATTTGTACCAAAGCCTAACCCGGACGACGCTGGGCCAATTGTGGAGCGCCCTATGGGACTCCCAATCACTGCCAATTGTGATACAGCCTGGAATAGAACCAGGGTCTGTAGTGACGCCTCTAACACTGAGATGCAGTGCCTTAGACCGCTGCGCCACTCGGGAGCACTCAGGCGGTTTGCAAATTGGAGTGGGTCTAGGGTTTCTGGGATAATGGTGTTGAAGTGAGCCATGACCAACCTTTCAAAGCACTTTATGGCTATAGACATGAGTGCTACGGGTCGTTAGTCATTTAGGCAGGTTACCTTAGTGTTTTTGGGCACAGGGACTTTGGTGGTCCGCTTGAAACATGTTGGTATTACAGACTCAGTCAGGGACAGGTTGAACATGTCAGTGAAAACACATGCCAGTTGGTCAGGGCATACTCGGAGTACACATCCTGGTAATCCGTCTGGCCCTGCGGCCTTGTGAATGTTGATGTGTGAATGTGAATGTCTTTCTCACATCGGCTATGGAGAGGGTGATCACACAGTCGTCCGGAACAGCTGATGTTCTCATGCATACTTCAGTGTTTTTTTTTTATTTGTTTTTTTTTGCTTGCCCCGACATGGGCATAGTAATTTAGCTCTTTTGGTAGGCTCATGTCACTGGGCGGCTCGTGACTGTGCTTAAATTTGTAGTCTGTAATAGTTTACAAGCCCTGCCACATACAACGAGTGTCAGAGCAGTACAATTCAGTCTTACCCCTGTATTGACGCTTTTCCTGTTTGATGGTTTGTCTGAGTGCATTGCGGGATTTCTTATAAGTGTCCAGTTTAGAGTCCCACTCCTTGAAAGCGGCAGCTCTACCCTTTAGCTCAGTGCGTATCCAGTAAAGGGGGATTTACTATTCTTTGGAAGCAGAATAACTTTCGCTTCCCTCCAGACCTGAGGGCACAGACTTTCTCGTAGGCTTAAATTGAAGATATGGCAAATAGGAGTGGCAATATCGTCCGCTATGAACATCAGTATTTTTCCATCCAGGTTGTCAGACCCCGGTGGCTTGTCATTGTTGATAGACAGCAATAATAGTTTCACCTCTTCTACACTCCCTTTAGGGAATTTCCATATATTTGATGCCATTCCATTTGTTCCGTTCCAGCCATTATTATGAGCCGTTCACTCAGCAGCCTCCTGTGGTTCCCATCACCAGCAGTTCTGTCTCATGGCAGGCTCGAGAGCCTGTGTAGGGAGTTATGGAGTTTTTGAATGACTGAAGGAGAGGGATGTTTTTTTATAACTTTTTTTGTGTAATACCTGTGGATTCATATTTTTTTCCCTTCTTTGTAATTGAAATGACATTTTTTGCATTTTTTTTACCACCCCCGTCCAGTTGGTGGCAGCAATACGATAATAGTTGTAAAAGACACAGAGAAGAAGAAGAAGAAGAGAAGCGTACGTTTGGCCATTTCCGTCATTCCAGCCTGCGGTGTCACTCAACAAAAATTGTGGACTAAGCAGTTACTCCAAACATGTCATTCACAACCGTGTAGGGTAGGTGTAAACACCCTGGCTTTGCACGTTCGAAGTATACAATAACCTACGCCTGGATAATGATAACTTTTAAACTGACAACATATGAATGTCACATGCACCGAACATAACGAGCGTGCAAGTGAAGTTATATTTAGGCTCAAGCTAATGCTAGCAGTAGCATGCTAGCATTTAGCAGACTATTATCCATAACAATGCAGGTACTGGTAGCTAGCTAAGAATATTCCATAACTTGCACGTTTTCTTTGCAATAAGGTAGGTAACGAAAGCTTATTTACAACGGTTTATTTAGCTAGCTCTTTTAGCGGGCATACATTTACAGTGCAACACCAAAGTCGCTCAATGTTTTTGTTGTTGAGGAAACAGAAGGCAGTGGAGCAGCAGTAGTTAGCTACCTAGCTACTTAATTACTCGTTAAGGTTAACAGCTACTACTAGCTAGGTAGCTAACACATCTACGAAGAAGATAACTTGATATAAATGTCTTTCATTTGTCCGTCTGGATTGTGCTTGTAATTTATGCCTGGAAAACTATGTAGTCATAGTTATCTACAGTAGGTAACGTTAGCTAACGTTGACGCAAATGTTCAAGTCTGCAAACGTTAACTCGCTAACGTAGCTAACTCACGTCTCACAATGGCTAACTAGCTGTCCACTTGTGACATGTTATAATTGACTTACAAAGCTCCCTCACATACCGCTATCTCATGCAGTAGCTAAATCCGTATTAACAGTGTGAAAATGCGTTCTTGTTGCATGTGCCAATACTGACTACACAGGAAATCGTTGTTGTGCATGGACCAGGTGAATAGTTGTGGCACTAATTTTAATTTCATGTGTTTTCCAGCTACTGAAAAGTCATATGTCTCATTTGAAGCATAGCCTTTGATATTTAGCTAGATATTGGTGCAGGAAGCTCTCTGATGTTCAGCCATGGATGAAGAAGACAACCAGGATGAGCTGATCAACCGGAATGCCTCACACAGAAAAGATAAAAGGCCTGCAGTATGGGCAATTTCAGGTATGGAATCATATTTCTACATTTTATGAATACCCTAAGGAGTGAATCTGGTTTGGAGTGTTTTTTTCAAACTCTTGTGCATTTACCCCCTTAGTTCGGTTTGTTTGGACTGGTGTGAATACTATCTGCACTCAGGAGCGCAGTAAACCACAAATAGTGGTTTGCTCAGAAAGGGTCTGATTCAATTCGTACTGTGGTGAGGTTTGCTGCAAAACACAGGAAAATAACCAGAATCGTGCAGTATTATTGGTTATTTGACTACGAGCATTTGATGAAATGCATGCTGCATCATAACTTAATATCCTTTAAACTTTCTGATTATAGCAGCACATTTCTGAGCGCATCGGATGCAGATTAGGGGAGACGGGGCTATACCGGGGATACAAGCTACTGTATAGCCCTTTCACGTCACAGTTAGAGCGGCTATTGCGCTGTTTCCTCCCGCATGTTGTTGGAAGACCTGAGCTAAAGTCATATAAAGATTTGGACACAGTGATGCTTCATGATAATCATAGATTAATTTAACGTGAGAATTTTTGTCCAATAAACAAATTACTTGCATGGACACATGGTTTTGTTTGTTTTTCATTTGACAATGTGGGACCAACAAAAAACTACGTAATAAATAATCAAATTCTGATTCGAACTACAGCTCAAAACTATGTTTGAAAGCGCCCTTAGTGAAATGGCCTTCATCACTACTGGTATTGAAAATAATTCGATTACTTACTCATCTACTTTTATTTGTCAACTTACAGATGAAGACAGCGATGAAGGTGGGGAGGAATCTGAGGGAGCTTCTGACAGTGGTGAGGAGGAGGAAGACTTCCTCGATGGAGAGGAGGAAGAAGAGGAGGATGACAGTGATGGTGAGAAACTATGGAAATGTAGGATTCTGTACTCATGGAAAATAATCAGTAATGGTCCATGGTACGCTTTTAGTATCCAAGGTATAGATCTACCACTTGAGTTTCATAATTTCTGATCATACGACATACTTGTTCCTCAGATGGAGAAGAGGACGATGTGGTAGAGGGTGCGGTGGGGGGAGCGTCTACTGACTTGGCAGGTCTGAGCTCAGACGAGGACACTGAGAAATGCCCCATCTGCCTAAACTCCTTCCACAGCCAGCCCGTGGCCACGCCAGAGAGCTGCGAACACTACTTCTGCCTCGACTGCATCCTGGAGTGGTCCAAGGTGGGTGGGTGACATTAGAGGGTGCAAAATGAGAGGTCATGGGGTAAAAGCTTTTTATTCACTTAAGTGTTAGTGCAGACACAAAATGTCAATATTGTCGGAAGAACTAGAAGTCGGAAGAACCCGTCAAATTCATGAGCGTCACTGGAACCTTGGTCCAAAGGCGCCACACCTCAGCTTTCACTTTCAGTCCTATAAACAAAGGTTTTGTTAACTCAGATAGTAATTATATGTTAAAGTGTGTCCAAATGTTGTGCCTCCAATCGTGGTTTGTTCTTCCCTCAGAATGCAAACTCCTGTCCTGTGGACAGAATAGTCTTCAATAACATCTACCTGAGAAAATGTTATGGAGGGAAAGTGCAGAAAATGGTGAGTTAAAAAATCGGACTTTCTCTTGGTGAATGTCTTTTAATTGCCTTCTTTGGTCTTGATTTAATGTTGTGCATGGTGTTTCTGAATGTATTGTTGGAGAGGGGGGTGTTCTGAGAGGTAGAGAAGTAGATACTACACATGGCATGTGTATTCCTCATGAAGGGTGTTTGATTTATTTTGTGGCAAAGACCATTATGGTTGAAACATTGTATATACAAATATGGGTCATGCATGGGAACTCCAGACAGTCATTGCCAGACAGCCATTACAGACAGTCATTCTCGTCATTGCTCTATGTGCATGATGATTGAGTGCAGATCACAGTGCAGAAACCAGTGAAGGAGGGCCAGGAGGAGGTGATCGACCTGGAGCTGGAACAGACTAGCTGCGAGGTGTGTGGAGGGAGTGACCGTGAAGACCGCCTGCTGCTCTGTGACGGCTGTGATGCTGGGTGAGACAATTAACACACGCCACCTAGCGTTCTGGGATTGTTCCTGATTAATCATACAATCAGGAATAAATGTATCTATCTGATCATTCCAATTAACCCTTTGAATTTTCCCTGGTTTTTATTTTCTGATCATATCCATGTTATCTCATTCTTAACCTGGTAGGTACTTTGAAACACTTTATGAATGCGGGACTTGATCATATCCATGTTAATACCTACTTTCTACCACTCCATGTCTGTGCTCCATGGAAGGTACCACATGGAGTGCCTGACCCCCCCGCTGGATGCTGTCCCTGTGGAGGAATGGTTCTGCCCAGAGTGTCAAGCCAACAACCGCCGTTCAAGTAATAATACTCAGTACTGACTCATTACGTCTTCCTCTGAGGAATACGTTGACAATACTCTTTGTATAAAGCAATATAAAAAAGTCCTTTTACCAAGATCCCAGAGTTCATCAATGTTATTGCTCCTCAGGGGGTTCAGTGGAAGAGCAGAGCAACACGGAGAGTCTGAGCAGCGCCCGTCCCACAACCAGCCGCTCCCGCCTCCCTGCGGCAGGCCCCACCCGGGCCATTGCCCGCACCCAGCAGAGTGAGAGGGTCCGCGCCAGTGTCAACCACCACCGCATCACCCAGGCACGCATTGCACAGGTTTGGCATGAGGCGTGTTGCTTCCTATTGGCTTCTCTGTTCTGCCTCACTACACTCCGCTCCTCGCCACTAGTGTCAACAGCCCTTACTCTGTAGCATTGATATGAATTCTGTAATCAAAGATTATTTCGTGAGCAGCATGATAATGTACTTATGAAAAATGATGTTTCCCATGTTTTCTCTCCTGGGTTGAATTGTGTATGATGTTTTTTTTGTTGATTAATGATGACACTGTTATTTTGTCATGTTTGAATGCGCTACTTGCACCAAGTAACATTTGACCTGCAGGTCTAGAATAGAGAGCCAGAGGGTGGTGGTGATGCTGCAGGCTGAGTGATGCTGCAGCCTGCCTCATTAGACGGCTGTGAAGTTCATGTTAAGTAAAGCATGTCCAAATAGACAGCAGAGAATAGTAGAGTGATGCAGTGTACCTCTGGTCTCAGATCTCCCCCAGCTTTCTGATGCCACAGACCACCTGGCTGGATGAGACTATCAATGCAGTGGTGGCTGGACTCAACACAGCTGTGTACATACGGAACCTCACACCCCGCGTTCCATCCAGTCGACGACGCAGGACAGGTGAAAAAAATACACACACGCACCCATGCACGCACGCAAGCCCTACCAGGGTTTTTAAAAGAGATGCATTTGCCCACAGTAAGGCGCAGGAAAGGCCAGAGTAAGAGGTCTGCCACGGGTGGTAAGGGCAAAGCTGCAGGCACCGGGGTGAGGAGGAGGAAACGGCGAGTGAGGAGGACCAAGTCCAGAAGGAAACTGGTGAGACTTCAAATTTAACAATTATAACATGAAAAATATAGTGACTATAACAAAATGACAGAATCAGTGCTCATGTTTAATCTGACTGTGTGTTCCTAGGTGGTGAAAAAGGAAGCTACGTCACGTGGTCGTATAGCCCGTAGCCTCGGGATAGGGAAGCCCAAACGGGGCTCGTCCCTTCCCTCTGTGTACCAACCTTCACAAACCACTCTGGGCAGTATGAGGGCTGACATAGGAGCTGCTTCGCTCTCTGTCTATGGAGACCCCTACGATCTGGACCCCTTCACTAGCAGGTCTGTCTCAGTCACAACTATGACATAACAGTACTTTATTCATCTAGAGAATAGAGATCTCCATCTAAAGCTGACAACAATAATTTCAAACAAAACCATGAAGTGGAAAAATTATAGAAAATAACAGACAATTGTGGAATGGACCTCAACATGGTTCTGAATGTTTTGATTGGCTGTTGATCCCACCCCAGGGATGGTGATGAGGAGGAGCAAGCCTCGGCCACGTCATCACTGCTGGAGGCCAAGAGGCGTGGCTTATCTCGCTCTGCACTCCTCTCACACCAGCCTGTGGCTCGACCAATCACTGCTGGCCTCTCTAGGTACCCCTTCTCATCTCCCAAATGTTATTTTGTTTTGTAGCTCACATCCTTCAATATGATACATGTCTGACCTGTGGTTGCCATGGAGTTGTAGGTGGGGCTCGAGCCTTCCCCAGTTGGAGGAGGTCGCAGAGGTGGCCCCAGTGCCTGACCTGCTGGGCAGCATCCTATCAGGGCAGAGCATGCTTCTGATGGACAGCTCAGACGTAGTCATTAACAGAGATGGATCCCTCAAGGCTATCAAACCAGGTGAGCAGGCTGCTAGGGTTTCTTACTTTCTTTAGTTCAATCTCTTGTCTTTTTTTTTTTCTCAGTATTTTGCTGGTACTGTATCTATTACCTGACTATTTAAGAACTAGTCAATGTTTTATTGCTTGTTAACCATTGATTTTGAAGTCTGTTGGATTCTGTGTGTTACACAGCAACATCATGTTGAGTCAGTTATTGTGTTGTGTTTGTGTTATAGTGGGTTTGTCGTCATCCATGCCCAGCAGCAGTAGGAGCAGCAGCTCTGGTGAATCAGTAACCCAGCTCCACTCAGAGATGTCCCCTACCACAGCAGCCAGCTCCCTTTGTCTCCCCATTAATGGAGACCTGGTAGCAGGACCCTGCCTGTCCCCTCTCACCCCTTCATCCCCCCACTCGGCCACTTATCCAACTCCCATCCTGAGTCACCCACACGTCCCTGCCCCCTGTAGACCTAGTCCTGGACACAGCCACTGGGAGGACACCGGTGTACTACCCCCCCATGGGAGCCAGAGGGCTGCCACCTCCACTCCTACCCCAGACTCTCACTCCAGAGGTAGGGAGAATGTGCCACCACAGCCCCAGGCTAAGAAGGCCGCTGCTAAACCAGTATGGGAAGCACCAGTATTGGTGACGAATGGCAATGCCAGCAGAGGGGGTAGTAGTGGTAGTAGTGGTAGTAGTAGTAGTAGCAGTGCTAATGGTAGTGGTAGTAATAGCTTGCCTGATGCCTGTGTGAACAGCCTGGGTGGGAACAGGGGCAGGCAGCAAAGTGTGGACCAGCAGCAGGGCAGGACAGAGGGACAGAGACCAGACAGAGCAGGCCCTTCCTCAGGCTTCTCCAGCTCCTTCTCCTCTTCGTTCTCCTCTTCTGATTCTCCATCTAACCCTGCCCGTACCTCTTCATCAGCATCATCCACGGTGTGCTTCCGGATCAACGCCAGCTCTGTCTGGCACGCCAGAAAGCTTAGCAAGGCTTCTGCAATTGTTGCAGCTGGAAACTGTCTAGAACCAGCGTCTCCGGAGGAAGAGGAGGCAAAGAGGAAAAGAGAGGAGCGCAGGAAGAAACACAATCTACTGACGTCCTCACACACACCGGTCAAAGAGGAGAAGGAAGAGGGGGATATATACGATCCCTTCCATCCAACCGGCTCAGACAGCGAAGCAGAGAGCCATGCTGGGGGGAAACCAACCATGGTGCACAAGGAAGGTCCCAGCCAGCAGGTGAAGGAAGGTCCCAGCCAGCAGGTGAAGGAAGGTCCCAGCCAGCAGGTGAAGGAAGGTCCCAGCCAGCAGGTGAAGGAAGGTCCCAACCAGCAGGTGAAGGAAGGTCCCAGCCAGCAGGTGAAGGAAGGTCCCAGCCAGCAGGTGAAGGAAGGTCCCAGCCAGCAGGTGAAGGAAGGTCCCAGCCAGCAGGTGAAGGAAGGTGCCAGCCAGCAGGTGAAGGAAGGTGCCAGCCAGCAGGTGAAGGAAGGTGCCAGCCAGCAGGTGAAGGAAGGTGCCAGCCAGCAGGTGAAGGAAGGTGCCAGCCAGCAGGTGAAAGCCCTGTCACTGGAGAGGGATGAGGGCTCAGGAGAAGGTCTGGAGGTGAAGAGGGAGCCAGAGAACACTGCAAAGCCTGGTCACAGTCCTCACAACCCACCCAGGTCTGTGATGACTGGCACCAGCACACCTCTGTCCCAGAGCCAGGTCCATCTGAAGAGGGAGAGGAATGAGCCAGGGGGTGAGAAAGGGCAGCACAGCCAGACTGGCAACCGTAGAGAGCCCCAGAACCAGCAGACTACTCCTTCCTTATCCAGCTTAGCCTCCAGCCACCACAGAAACAGGATGGTGAAGACTGAGATAAAGTCAGAGCCCCAGGACAGCCCCTCCAGGTCCCCATCCAGGTCTAAATCACACTCCAGGCCCCCAGGCCAGGGGAGGAAAACATCCAAAGGCAGGGGGTCTTCCATGGAGCGGCGGTCTGCCTCAAACAGTCCAGAGGCAGGCAGGAGGAGGGGAGACAAGGCCCTGGACCAGGCAGGGAGGAAGAGACGTTATGAGGGGGGTAGGAGAGGAGACAAGGGGCGAGAGAGTTCTAGGCGTTCGGGATCGAGGGAGAGGAGAAGGACTCGGTCCCCGTCAGACAGCTCTATTTCTGATATCTCTGAGAGGTCTCGCAGGAAGAAGAGACGGTCACGTTCTCCCTCCAAAGACAGGAGGCGCTCCAGGTACTAATGTCATTGTTTGATCATGTTAATTCTGCACACAGTGATTTGGTGGTGTTTAATTATATATTTATTCTTGTATATTTCCTATTATGATAACTATTTCTAATATTTTGATTAAGGTCATGGTCAGGCTCCAGCAGTAGAGAGCGGTCCAAGAGGAAAAAGCAGAGGAGGGGGAGCAGGGAGAGGAACGAGGGCAGAGGGAGTGAAAGAGAGAAGGGTCGCCCGTCAAAGGACAAGAAGCGTGATTGCTCGCAGTCTCGCTCACGTTCCCGTTCCAGGTCCAGGGAGAGGAGGAAAGACCACTTCCGATCACAACCATCATCCTCCAGATCAAAGGACAGGGTTGAGGTGCGGTCGAAAGACCGGAAGAGGCCGAAGTCTAGGTCGCGATCCAGAGAGAGGAGGAAAGAAGAGGGGTCACAGAGACCACTAGGGTCTTCCTCAACCACCACCTTCAATAAGCTAGAAGAACAGAAAGAGAAGAAAAAGGTACAAGTTCTCCCCCGCGTCCCTCTGAAAGAGGAGAGCGAGACTAAAGAAGAGAGAAAAGAGCGAGAGATCAAACAGCAGATGCTTTCCTCAGGACTCAAATCTCTCTCTGTCCTCTCTGCCTCAGAGGTGAAAAAGGAGAGTGACAGCAATGACAGAACAGAGAGACTTGTCTCTCTCTCAACAAAACTACTCAATGAGTCTATGCTGCTAAAAGAGATTAAAAAAGAGAAACCTGCCTTTGATATGTTGGAAGAATCACTGGATAGTAAACCAATCAAAAAAGAAAAACCTCTGTCAACATTCAGCACAGTCAAGGACTTACAACAGCACAAGGAGATCGAAAAAGAACACCCTTCCGCCCTCATAAAGGAGGCGTGCGCAGGCTCCACATCAGACATAGCAGATCAAAAAGATCAGGCGTTAAAGGAAACCATCACGACTGAGCCCATCTGGCCTGAGCTGCCTCAACACCTAACCTCCAACATCCCTGTTCCCCCCACCCAAACTGGCCAATCCAGCCCAAGCTTCTCAACACTCAGCACACACCTGGTCCTTGCTCCTCCTCAGGCTGCTGAGAGTATAGCCAGCCAGCAGGGGACCCCATCCCTGATTCCTCCTGTACCAGAGGCCCTCACAGAGACTCCTCCACTAGTCCAACCCATCTCAGTGAACCCAGAGAAGCACGAGGTAGAGGAGCCTTCAGACGATGACATGGACGTGGACATGATGCTGGACAGCCTGGACTATGTGAAGACGGAGCCAGGAGGAGAGAGTGGCGAGGCTGGGGTCAAACAGGAGAAGGAAGGAGAGGGGGAGAAGGGGAAGACTGGGGGAGAACTGGTGCCAGTCACGGCAGGTGCCAAGGTCAAACCCTCGGTGAAGAGGGTCACCTGGAACCTGCAGGAGCCAGAGGGGCCACAGCCAGAGAAGACTGGCACTAGTGAGTTTTTTTTATTGTACCCTTTTAAAACATTTAAGCATACCATAACCTAGATTGGCACAATTAGAGCCCTTACGTGTTAAATTACATCAATCAACAATTTGTAGTCAACTCTTTGACTCTGGTTCAGAAACAACCTCTAATTCACTTAACACAGAGAGGGTCATAGCTCTTGAATTAGGAACAGCTAATTAAGATGTGTTGTTTTTGCCTTCGTCTCAGAGCTGTCCCTCTACAAACTGAAGCTGAAACAGGAGGGAGCTCGCAGACCTGCCTCTTCCGCCCAGGCATCCAGTCAGGTACGGCTCATTACGTTGACCTTGCCTACTTACCTAGATAGCTGATTTGTTCTGTGTGGTGTGAGGTCAGTGCTTAGCTTCAGGCCTCTACCGCTGTATGCTGTCTTTCTTTCCTGCTAATGTGTAGTTATGATCAATCAGTAAACTGGCAGTTCATTAAGAAACGGCACCTAGTCACGGCATCATACTGGCGGCCGGTCATGTCAATATCAAGTAGATGTTCTGTTGATCTTTACAGATATCTGTGATTTAGTGCTCAACCTTCAGTACAAACTATTCCTGTAATAAACATGCACCTCTCCTAAAAGGCCACAAGGTGGTAGACTGTCCGTTTTGACTCGGAGTGCAGTTGTGGCGTGTCAGCGGATAGCCAGTGCAGATCAAATAGGGCCCAAGAGAGATCATGTGACTGAAACTTGAACTGATAGGGGGTTTTAATGGTGAAATGAAAGTAGAAACCTTGCAAGGGAAATCAAAACTGGAGCAAAGTTGCGTCACAAAGGCTATGTGCTGATAATACCTTAACACAATAACATATTTTCTGATAGGGCATGTTGAGGCAAGAGATGGTCGAGATTTATGCCCTGGTTAGGTCATATTTCTGTTGTGAACATGACATTAAATTAAATTAAAATTAAAATGTTATTGTGCTGTCATTTAGCAACACATCAACTTGTGTTACTTAATTTATTTTTTATAATTCACCCTCAACATAAATACACAGTTTAAGTTAATGTTAAACTTGCCCACACATCTCAAATTGGGATTTGTCCAATAATCAAAAGGCTTACATGTGAAGATTGCCTCATCTAAATATTCCCACCTATAGGAGGCTCCCTTGGGGGCTACGTCACTCACTGACCCCAAGGTCCAGAGCACCAAGAGGGGCAGTGTGTCCATAACGCTCCCTAGTGCCATTTCCAGCTCCAGCAGCCTAACCAACGTAGCACTGTCTAAACCTGGGCAGGAGGAACCCAACGAAGACCTGGGAGAGGATGATGTTTCTAGGAACGATAAGGTGAGTCTGAGAGGAGGAAGGAAAATGATGGTCTTCAAAAGGATCTATGCATATTTGGGTGATATCAGTAGCAGCTGTCTAGGTCCCTTACTTTTTTCAATCTTTAATAAAAACATGCCACTGGCTTTGAGTAAAGCCAGTGTGTCTATGTATGCGGATGACTCAACACTATACACGTCAGCTTCTACAGCGACTGAAATGACTGCAACACTTAAGAGCTGCAGTTAATTTCAGAATGGGTGGCAAGGAATAAGTTAAATATTTCAAAAAGGAAAAGCATTGTATTGGAACAAATCATTCACTAAACCCTAAACCTCAACTAAATTGTGTAATGAATAATGTGGAAATTGAGCAAGTTGAGGTGACTAAACTGCTGGAGTAACCCTCTATTGTAAACTCATGGCCCAAAAATATTGATACAACAGTAGCTAAGATGGGGAGAAGTCTGTCCAAAAGAAAACACTGTTCTGCCTTAACAGCACTATCAACAAGGCAGTTGCTATAGACTAGAGGTCGACCGATTTAATCGGAATGGCTGATTAATTAGGGCCGATTTCAAGTTTTATAACAATCGGTAATCTGCATTTTTGGACACCGATCATGGCCGATTACATTGCACTCCATCCACGAGGAGACTGCGTGGCAGGCTGACTACCTGTTATGCGAGTGCAGCAAGGAGCCAAGGTAAGGTGCTAGTTAGCATTAAACGTATCTTATAAAAAACAATCTTAACATAATCACTAGTTAACTACACATGGTTGATGATATTACTATATTATCTAGCTTGTCCTGCGTTGCATATAATCGATGCGGTGCCTGTTAATTTATCATTGAATCACAGCCTACTTCGCCAAACGGGTGATTTAACAAGCGCATTCGCAAAAAAAGCACTGTCATTGCACCAATGTGTACCTAACCATAAACATTAACGGTGTTCTTAAAATCAATACACAAGTATATATTTTTTAAACCTGCATATTTAGTTAAAAGAAATTAATGTTAGCAGGCAATATTAAACTAGGGAAATTGTGTCACTTCTCTTGCGTTCATTGCACGCAGAGTCAGGGTATATGCAATAGTTTGGGCTGCCTGGCTCGTTGCGAACTAATTTGCCAGAATTTAACGTTATTATGGCATAACATTGAAGGGTTGTGCAATGTAACAGCAATATTTATACTTATCGATGCCACCCGTTAGATATATCATTTTCAAAATGATAGTTTCCGGATTTGACCATATTAATGACCTACGGCTCATATTTCTGTGTGTTATTAAATTATAATTAAGAGAGAAATAGTCCTTTTATAACTACAACCTAAAACTTCTTACCTGGGAATATTGAAGGAACCACCAGCTTTCATATGCTCTCATGTTCTGAGCAAGGAACATAAACATTAGCTTTTTTACATGGCACATATTGCATTTTTTACTTTCTTCTCCAACACTTTGTTGTAATTGTCATTATTACAAATAGATATATATATATATATATATATATATATATATATATATATATATATATATATATATATATACATACACAAAAATCGGCCGATTAATCGGCATCAACTTTTTTTTTGGGGCCCTCCAATAATCGGTATCGGCGCTGAAAAATCATAATCGGTCAACCTCTACTACAAACCCTAGTTTTGTCGCCCCTGGACTACTGTGCAGTTTTGTGGTCAAGTGCCACAAAGAGGGACTTGCAATTGGAGCAGAACTGGGCAGCATGGCTGGCCTTAGATGTACACAGAGAGCTAACATTAATCATATGCATGTCAATCTCTCCTGGCTCAGTGGATTGACTTCATCACTACTTGTATTTGTAAGAGGTACATGACATGTTGAATGCACCGAGCTGTCTGTTTGAACTACTGGCACACAGCTCAGACACCCATGCATACCCCACAAGACATATGCCACCAGAGGTCTCGTCATAGTCCACAACAGCCTATGGCAGGCGCACATTACTACATACAGAGTCTTGCGAAAGTATTCACCCCTCTTTGCATTTTTCGTATTTTGTTGCCTTACAATCTGAAATTAAAATGGGTTTTTGGAGGCTTTGTATCATTTGATTTACACAACATGCCTACCACTTTGAAGATGTAAAATATTTTTTATTTTAAAACAAACAAGAAATAAGACAAAAAAACAACTTGAGTGTGCATAACTATTTACCCCCCCCCAAAGTTAATACTTTTTAGAGCCTCCTTTTGGGTGGGTTCTGCTGGTGTACAGCAATCTTTAAGTTATACCATATATTCTCAATTAGATTGAAGTCTGGGCTTTGACTATGCCATTCCAATAGGTTTCCCCTTAAACCACTAAAGTGTTGCTTTAGCAGTATGCTTAGGGTCATTGTCCTGCTGGAAGGTGAACCTCCGTCCCAGTCTCAAATCTCTGGAAGACTGAAAAAGATTTTCCTCAAGAATTACCCTGTCTTTAGCACCATCCATCATTCCTTCAATTCTGACCAGTTTCCCAGTCCCTGCCGATGAAAAACATCCCCACAGCATGATGCTGCCACCACCATGTTTCACTGTGGGGATGGTATTCTCTGGGTGATGAGAGGTGTTGGGTTTGCGCCAGACATATCATTTTCCTTGATAGCCAAAAAGCTAAATTTTAGTCTAATTTGACCAGGTTACCTTCTTCTATATGTTTGGAGTGTCTCCCACATGCCTTTTGGCGAACACCAAATGTGTTTGCTTATTTTTTTCCCTAATCAATGGCTTTTTTCTGGCCACTCTTCCGTAAAGCCCAGCTCTGTGAAGTGTGCGGCTTAAAGTGGTCCCATGGACAGATGCTCCACAGCGGAGATTGGAGTTTTGCAGCTCCTTCAGGGTTATCTTTGGTCTCTTTGTTGTCTCTGATTAATGCCCTCCTTGCCTGGTCTGAGATTTGGTGGGCTGCCCTCTGACAGGTTTGTTGTGGTGCCATAGTCTTTCCATTTTTTTATAATGGATTTAATGGCGCTCTGTGGGATGTTCAAAGGTTCAGATATTTTTTTTTATAAAAACCTTTATCTGTACTTTGTCCCTGACCTGTTTGGAGATCTCCTTGGTCTTCATTGCTTGGTATTGCAGACTCTGGGGCCTTTCAGAACAGGTGTGTATATATATACTGAGATCATATGACACTTAGATTGCACGCAGGTGGACTTTATTTAATTAATTATGTGACTTCTGAAGTAAATTGGTTGCACCCGATCTTATTTCGGGGCTCCATAGCAAAGGGGGTGAATACATACTGTATGCACACACTACTTTTACTTGTACTTTTTTTGTAATTTGAACTATTTTGTATATGTCCATTACATGAAATCCAAATAAAAATCCATTTAAATTACAGGTTGTAATGCAACAAAATAGGAAAAACGCCAAGGGGGTGAATACTTTTGTAAAGCACTGTAGAGCCATGACTACACTCTATTCCAAATCAAGAATAGGGGCCTGAGGGAACACACTTGATGTGTTGTGAAATCTGTTGTGAATGTATTGTAAGAATATAAGTGCCTTAATTTTGCTGGACCCCAGGAGGAGTAGCTGCTGCATTGGCAACAGCCAATACTTGTTGCAAGTGAATTACCAGTCCCATGGTAATATGTAAATACATGGCTCTGGGCCCCTTTTATAGTTGTGTGTGTTGACCAATCCCTGGTTTCTGTCCACAGTACATAAAGAAGCTCCACATGCAGGAGAGAGCCATAGAGGAGGTGAAGCTGGCTATCAAGCCGTTCTACCAGAAGAGAGACATCACTAAGGACGAATACAAGGATATCGTACGCAAGGCTGTCCAGAAGGTACACCTGATCATTGGCTAAAAATGTGTCATGTGGTTTGCAATTATAAATTAAAATGAGTTTTTATGGAAACTGGAGAACATGCACATAATAATGGAACCAAATATGTTAATCATGGGAGTGAATCTTTGAATGAAGTGTCTTTCATTGGTTGATGGTAGGCAGGGGTGGGCAACTGGCGGCCATGCAGCCCCCTATTTGAAGGCCTCTCGGACCAATTGGTTGTGCATAAGAGTTTTTCCTCTTATGTCAGTCACTGATGGTTAGTCCTCGTGAATAAACACTTTCACTTCCGGCGCCGACAGAGATGGCCGCCTCGCTTCGCGTTCCTAGGAAACTATGCAGTTTTTTGTTTTTTTACGTGTTATTTCTTACATTAGTACCCCAGGTCATCTTAGGTTTCATTACATACAGTCGAGAAGAACTACTGAATATAAGATCAGCGTCAACTCACCATCAGTACGACCAAGAATATGTTTTCCGCGACTCGGATCCTGTGTTCTGCCTTACAAACAGGTCAACGGAATTGATTCCATGCAGCGATCCCCAAAAAAAACGACTTCGTAAAAGAGGGAAACGTAGCGGTCTTCTGGTCAGACTCAGGACATGGGCACATCGCGCACCACTCCCTAGCATTCTTCTTGCCAATGTCCAGTCTCTTGACAACAAGGTTGATGAAATCCGAGCAAGGGTAGCATTCCAGAGGGACATCAGAGACTGTAACGTCCTCTGCTTCACGGAAACATGGCTCACTGGGAAGACGCTATCCGGGGCGGTGCAGCCAACGGGTTTCTCCACGCATCGCGCCGACAGAAACAAACATCTTTCTGGTAAGAAGAGTGGCGGGGGCGTATGCCTCATGACTAACGAGACATGGTGTGATGAAAGAAACATACAGGAACTCAAATCCTTCTGTTCACCTGATTTAGAATTCCTCACAATCAAATGTAGACCGCATTATCTACCAAGAGAATTCTCTTCGATTATAATCACAGCCGTATATATCCCCCCCCCAAGCAGACACATCGATGGCTCTGAACGAACTTTATTTAACTCTTTGCAAACTGGAAACCATTTATCCGGAGGCTGCATTCATTGTAGCTGGGGATTTTAACAAAGCTAATCTGAAAACAAGACTCCCTAAATTGTATCAGCATATCGATTGCGCAACCAGGGGTGGTAAAATCTTGGATCATTGTTACTCTAACTTCTGCGATGCATATAAGGCCCTGCCCCGCCCCCCTTTCGGAAAAGCTGACCACGACTCCATTTTGTTGATCCCTGCCTACAGACAGAGACTTAAACAAGAGGCTCCCACGCTGAGGTCTGTCCAACGCTGGTCCGACCAAGCTGACTCCACACTCCAAGACTGCTTCCATCACGTGGACTGGGACATGTTTCGTATTGCGTCAGATAAAAATATTGACGAATACGCTGATTCGGTGTGCGAGTTCATTAGAACGTGCGTTGAAGATGTCGTTCCCATAGCAACGATAAAAACATTCCCTAACCAGAAACCGTGGATTGATGGCAGCATTCGCGTGAAACTGAAAGCGCGAACCACTGCTTTTAATCAGGGCAAGGTGTCTGGTAACATGACCGAATATAAACAATGCAGCTATTCCCTCCGCAAGGCTATTAAACAAGCTAAGCGTCAGTACAGAGACAAAGTAGAATCTCAATTCAACGGCTCAGACACAAGAGGCATGTGGCAGGGTCTACAGTCAATCACGGACTACAAGAAGAAACCCAGCCCAGTCACGGACCAGGATGTCTTGCTCCAAGGCAGACTAAATAACTTTTTTTGCCCGCTTTGAGGACAATACAGTGCCACTGACACGGCCTGCAACGAAAACATGCAGTCTCTCCTTCACTGCAGCCGAGGTGAGTAAGACATTTAAACGTGTTAACCCTCGCAAGGCTGCAGGCCCAGACGGCATCCTCAGCCGCGCCCTCAGAGCATGCGCAGACCAGCTGGCCGGTGTGTTTACGGACATATTCAATCAATCCCTATACCAGCCTGCTGTTCCCACATGCTTCAAGAGGGCCACCATTGTTCCTGTTCCCAAGAAAGCTAAGGGAACTGAGCTAAACGACTACCGCCCCGTAGCACTCACTTCCGTCATCATGAAGTGCTTTGAGAGACTAGTCAAGGACCATATCACCTCCACCCTACCTGACACCCTAGACCCACTCCAATTTCCCTACCGCCCAAATAGGTCCACAGACGACGCAATCTCAACCACACTGCACACTGCCCTAACCCACCTGGCCAAGAGGAATACCTATGTGAGAATGCTGTTCATCGATTACAGTTCGGCATTCAACACCATAGTACCCTCCAAGCGCGTCATCAAGCTTGAGACCCTGGGTCTCGACCCCGCCCTGTGCAACTGGGTACTGGACTTCCTGACGGGCCGCCCCCAGGTGGTGAGGGTAGGCAACAACATCTCCTCCCCGCTGATCCTCAACACGGGGGCCCCACAAGGGTGCGTTCTGAGCCCTCTCCTGTACTCCCTGTTCACCCACGACTGCGTGGCCACGCACGCCTCCAACTCAATCATCAAGTTTGCGGACGACACAACAGTGGTAGGCTTGATTACCAACAACGACGAGACGGCCTACAGGGAGGAAGGAGGTGAGGGCCCTCGGAGTGTGGTGTCAGGAAAATAACCTCACACTCAACGTCAACAAAACTAAGGAGATGTTTGTGGACTTCAGGAAACAGCAGAGGGAACACCCCCCTATCCACATCGATGGAACAGTAGTGGAGAAGGTAGCAAGTTTTAAGTTCCTCTGCATACACATCACAGACAAACTGAATTGGTCCACTCACACTGACAGCGTCGTGAAGAAGGCGCAGCAGCGCCTCTTCAACCTCAGGAGGCTGAAGAAATTCGGCTTGTCACCAAAAGCACTCAAACTTCTACAGATGCACAATCGAGAGCATCCTGGCGGGCTGTATCACCGCCTGGTACGGCAACTGCTCCGCCCTCAACCGTAAGGCTCTCCAGAGGGTAGTGAGGTCTGCACAACTCATCACCGGGGGTAAACTACCTGCCCTCCAGGACACCTACACCACCCGATGTTACAGGAAGGCCATAAAGATCATCAAGGACATCAACCACCCGAGCCACTTCCTGTTCACCCCACTATCATCCAGAAGGCGAGGTCAGTACAGGTGCATCAAAGCTGGGACCGAGAGACTGAAAAACAGCTTCTATCTCAAGGCCGTCAGACTGTTAAACAGCCACCACTAACATTGAGTGGCTGCTGCCAACACACTGTCATTGACACTGACCCAACTCCAGCCACTTTAATAATGGGAATTGATGGGAATTGATGTAAATATATCACTAGCCACTTTAAACAATGCTACCTTATATAATGTTACTTACCCTACATTATTCATCTCATATGCATACGTATATACTGTACTCTATATCATCGACTGCATCCTTATGAAATACATGTATCACTAGCCACTTTAACTATGCCACTTTGTTTACTTTGTCTACATACTCATCTCATATGTATATACTGTACTCGATACCATCTACTGTATGCTGCCCTGTACCATCACTCATTCATATATCCTTATGTACATATTCTTTATCCCCTTACACTGTATAAGACAGTAGTTTTGGAATTGTTAGTTTACTTGTTGGTTATCACTGCATTGTCGGAACTAGAAGCACAAGCATTTCGCTACACTCGCATTAACATCTGCTAACCATGTGTATGTGACAAATAAAATTTGATTTGAATTTGCTCATGTTAGCTAACATTTTTTAGATTACAAAGTTAGTTTACTGGCCAGCTATCTAAACTTGTTATTATGATCAAATTACCAGCCGAGGGGCCCCCGCCTTGTGATTTTGTTAGTCACTTTCACTTAGATATCATATTCAAAACTGCAAACATTGCTCTCCACCCTATGGCAAAATGTGTAGAATTGCAGGAAATTAACTCTAAAATGTAAAATGTTTCTCTGCTGTCAAGATGGGGGCCACTAAAATGTCAAATGTTTTGCTCGCAATGCGGGGGGGCTATGAATGTGGGTACTGATGTGGGTAAAGAGACACGTGAGCAACCTCAGCCCTTCATGAGTTCAGATTGTGGCCCCCACCCCCATAAAAGTTGCCCATCCCTGATATAAGGGCTTGCCCCGACATGTGCAATATGAGAGTTTAGATTTACAAGAATCGACTGAGTCTTACTCTAATTCTTGCAGAAAGACAGCCATTGTGTTTCACTGTGGATTTAAATAAAGTAATTTGACTGTGCTTGTACATTGCTTCACTAACATGCATGTGATTTTGTTTTCCATTGCATTTCCAGGTCTGCCATAGTAAGAGCGGGGCGATCAACCCAGTAAAAGTGGCCAACCTGGTCAAAGCCTACGTGGACAAATACAAACACTCCAGGAAATACAGGAAAGTAGAGGATGGAGGGAAGACACAGGAGGCAGAAATGGATAGAACAAATGACCCAGAGACCCCATGAGGACCCCACATTCATCCACACGCCCTGGAGACTCAGCTATTTTCACACTAATTTGATTATTTCTGTTATCAAATTGTCACAGGTTGTTAGGGGACTCAAGGACTTTGAGAAATACTGCCTCCAGATTGGCTATTTTATTCATTGTTTTTGGGGATTATAAAGTTGTTACATTATGTTCATAGTAATTCACCATCTCACAAAATAATGGAAGAGCCTTTTCGTTGAAAGATGTGGAAATAACTTAGTGGACCCAATGTGGTCTTGCACTTTGATTACTACCGACTGACAAGCATTTGTTTTTGAATTGGATTTGTTTCAAGATTCACACAAGGCCAGACCATCTCCATGCACTTTGTTTTCATGGTCTAGCATGGTCTACTCTTTGAGAGGTTCCCACAGAGATTCTGTCTTAAACGGACAGCTCTGTCAAATAGCCTTTCCATCAAGAGAGGTTGAGGAACAATGTGAATGAGCTTTTTCTACAGGCAAAATGTCTGACAAGAAGCAGTGCTGACTTTTCTTTTTTAAATGGTGTCTTTTGTATGGGAGAGGGGTGTTTATCTGTGGCATGAGTCCTAATTCTGTGGTGTCAACGTTTAATGCTGTCATTGACATATTAGATGAAGAAAATAATGCCACAGTGCAGAAAAATACATGTATGCAAATTTGTAGAGTAGGAACGTTATTTCTGATTTTAGATTTGGTGTAAATCTAGATTTTGGATTCACTATGTACGCCCTTCCAGTTCAGTTAGCTTCCTACTGAGTATTCACAAATGTATACTGTGAATGGTTCTGGATGAAGTTTGTTGTTTTTGTGAATGTCTCTGTGCTATGGGATGTGGGTCCGATGGAGTGCTGGTTGGCAAACGGTACAGTTAGGCTCTTAAGTTGACCAGTTTCTCACAGCAGGAAAATAGTCTTGTAGCAACAGGAAATTTTAATTATAACTAAATACCATTTTTGTAGGGGTTGATACATTTTTAGTTGGGGCAAATCAAGCCTGAAATTTTAAAGTGGAAATATCAAACTTTAGAAGCCTTTTTAAACCACGAATACTCTGCATGTTTGCATTTCCTGCTGTGCCTTGAAATGTCCTGCAACAACAGGGTGATCAAGTTAAGATCCTACATCTGTATGTGGCTACACATAGTGGCTGTCTTGAGTGGTGTTCAGATTGAGTCAACGCTCCTCTGGTGTCTCTTGGCAGAATACCTGAGATAACACAACTCAGACTTCCCATAAAACATGGTTGTTGATAAAGTTTCTGTTATGTGTGCATTTTCTCAAATTCAGACTAGGCCCAAAGTGTCTACTGGTTTTAATTCTAATTTTACTTCAGCTATTGACTAAGACATAGGAAACTAGGTGAGACTTTAATTAATCAATTGACAAGTAATTTGCCAAGGAGGAATGAAAACCTGCAGCCCTGGGGGACAGGAGTTTAATAAGTTTTGAAGCTGAGTGAATTCTGCACCTTCACCATTCTTTTCTGTTATTTTACAGTTATTTCAGAGTCAAGTGGCTAGTCCTGTTGTGTATTGGTATCATAAGCTATAGCATAAGACAAAGCAGACAATGCCTGTCTCGCAGCTTAATGTTGTTTGCAGTTATTCACACTTGTTTATGAACTCAACTCGTTGCTCACATTTCCTTTGAAAGATTGTCTGATTCAAAAAGAAAATGTTCCAATTTGAATAACATTTGCAAAAACAAACTGATTTTGTTTCGTTACTTACAAATATCATTATACTAGTCGTGGGGAGTGTGTGCATGGTTAAATAGCTAACAGTCCGTAGTCAGGGCCAGGATGTTTTTGATGACAACATGACCTGACTATAAAAAAAAACGAACAAAGGCCCAACGTTTTTCCTAGTCAGGTGGCGTGGGTGGGAGAAACTGGCCCTTGTCATACTGTATGCAATTCATGTCATCCTTAACACTGTTTCTCATTGGAGGAGGTGGTTGGCTTCCTTCCTGCTAATGAATACTGCTGTCCACTGTGCCTCAAAACAGTTGGCCGTCTCAATTTATTTTCAGATTCCTCTTAATCTATTCTAAAATGTTCTATGTAGAAAAATGCTTGACACAGTCACCCTATCTTTTCCTTTTTTGTAATTGACGTGTCCATACTGTGTGTGTTCAGTAGAACGGGTGTGTGTGGACCTGCCTCTTTGGCTAAGCTTGTCTTGTCCTGCACCTTGGACTTTACGATAAAAATGTCAAATCAATCCTGGAATATTATCCTCTTGGCACTTCTGTAAACCTGAAAGGACTGGATAGGTATATCAGAGGGCAACATGGAGCTATTATTGAATTGTGTATGCTGTACCTATCTGATCCTTTCAGATGTACTTGAAGTGTCCAGGGGTTGATTGGATTTGAGCATGTACTGTACCTTTTCTCCCCTCATTTACTTGACACTTAGGACAAGTGCTTCAAAAGGGGAACACAAAATTACAACTAAGTGAAATAAAAGTAAGATTTGTCCCAATTTACATTTTGCTCTGATCATGTTTTACTAACATGCTACATTTAAGGGATAACTTTTGTGACCGTATGGGCAACATTTTGGAAACGAACCCACAATTATAATACCATAATATTTTACGTGAGGGTATTAGACATTTTTTTACAATTTCCTCTCAAACTGTGATGAAATGATGAGAGGGGTATTTCACCAGGATTGGGGTTATATTCATTCCAGTTCAATTCCTGTCAACTTTTAAAGCAGCCATGAAATTTCTCCATAGGAATGCATTTCAATGCCTGAATTGGCTGGAATGAAGGTGGAAACCCCAATCCTGCCTGATTTCTACTATTCTGATGTAGGTTTCTCTGAGCCATGGTTTGTTGCTCTATACTGAGCCAGTGGAGAGGTTTTTTCTTTCCGTCCCTGGCAGGTCTGTATTATCCTTACTGCTGCCTTGACTATAGCTCACTGGGCCTGGGCCAGACTCCTCAAGGTCTCACTGGGCCTGGGACAGACTACTCGAGGTCTCACTGGGCCTGGGCCAGACTACTGGATGTGTCACTGGGCCTGGGCCAGACTACTGGACGTCTCACTGGGTCAGACGACTGGAGGTCCCATCGGGCCTGGCCCAGACTACTGGAGGTCCCATTGGGCCTGGGCCAGACTACTGGAGGCCCACTCAAATGTTTGTACATATTTTTCTGGGACAATGTAATTAATAATAAAAAATACAATTATCTCGAAAGTTATTTCTTATTTCATTTATCAAAAGAAGACCTATTATAAGATAAGTGGCCCTCTGTAACTCCATTGGTAAAGAATGGTGCTTGCAATGCCAGGATAGTGAGTTAGATTCCTAGGACCCCCCCATACGTAAAAACATGTATACACTCATGACTAAGTTGGTTGGATAAAAGTGTCTGCTAAATGGCATATACTTTATTATAATTTCCAGGGTATTATTTTGGTGCCTCAACGTTTTTATCTAAAGTAAATATAGAATATCTTTAAATTCTCGCTTCTCAGTGTTCATACAAGGTTACAACAAACTAAACCCTACCAAACAAGTGTCTGTCCAAACAGCCTTCACTTACCCTAGAATGGAGACAGATTATGGTATAGAAATTAACATTACATTCTCTGGCAACAGCTCTGGTGGACATTCCTGCAGTCAGCATGCCAATTGCGTGTTCCCTCAAAACTTGAGACGTCTGTGGCATTGTGTTGTGTGACAAAACTGCACATTTTAAAGTGGCCTTTTATTGTCCCCATCACAAGGTTCACTTGTGTAATGATCATGATGTTTAATAAGATTCTTGATATGCCATAACTGTCAGGTGGATCGATTATATTGGCAAAGGAGAAATGCTCACGAACAGGGATGTAACGAAATTTGTGCACAAAATATGAGAGAAATATGTTTTTTGCGTATGGAAGATTTCTGAGATTTTTTATTTCAGCTCATGAAACATGGGACCAAGACTATACAGTGAGGGAAAAAAATATTTGATCCCCTGCTAATTTTGTACATTTGCCCACTGACAAAGAAATGATCAGTCTATAATTTTAATGGTAGGTTTATTTGAACAGTGAGAGACAGAATAACGAATGTCACAAATGTTAGAAATTGATTTGCATTTTAATGAGGGAAATAAGTATTTGACCCCCTCTCAATCAGAAAGATTTCTGGCTCCCAGGTGTCTTTTATACAGGTAACGAGCTGAGATTAGGAGCACACTCTTAAAGGGAGTGCTCCTAATCTCAGTTTGTTACCTGTATAAAAGACACCTGTCCACAGAAGCAATCAATCAGATTCCAAACTCTCCACCATGGCCAAGACCAAAGAGCTCTCCAAGGATGTAAGGGACAAGATTGTAGACCTACACAAGGCTGGAATGGGCTACAAGACCATCGCCAAGCAGCTTGGTGAGAAGGTGACAACAGTTGGTGCGATTATTCGCAAATGGAAGAAACACAAAATAACTGTCAATCTCCCTCGGCCTGGGGCTCCATGCAAGATCTCACCTCGTGGAGTTGCAATGATCATGAGAACGTTGAGGAATCAGCCCAGAACTACATGGGCAGCTGGGACCATAGTCACCAAGAAAACAATTGGTAACACACTACGCCGTGAAGGACTGAAATCCTGCAGCGCCCTCAAGGTCCCCCTGCTCAAGAAAGCACATATACATGCCCGTCTGAAGTTTGCCAATGAACATCTGAATGATTCAGAGAAAAACTGGGTGAAAGTGTTGTGGTCAGATGAGACCAAAATGGAGCTCTTTGGCATCAACTCAACTCGCCGTGTTTGGAGGAGGAGGAGGAATGCTGCATATGACCCCAAGAACACCATCCCCACCGTCACACATGGAGGTGGAAACTTTATGCTCTGAGGGTTGTTTTTCTGCCAAGGGGACAGGACAACTTCACCGCATCAAAGGGACGATGGACGGGGCCATGTACCGTCAAATCTTGGGTGAGAACCTCCTTCCCTCAGCCAGGGCATTGGAAATGGGTCGTGGATGGGTATTCCAGCATGACAATGACCCAAAACACACTACCAAGGCAACAAAGGAGTGGCTTAAGAAGAAGCACATTAAGGTCCTGGAGAGGCCTAGCCAGTCTCCAGACCATAATCCCATAGAAAATCTGTGGAGGGAGCTGAAGGTTCGAGCTGCCAAACGTCAGCCTCGAAACCTTAACGACTTGGAGAAGATCTGCAAAGAGGAGTGGGACAAAATCCCTGTGTGTGCAAACCTGGTGGCCAACTACAAGAAACATCTGACCTCTATGATTGCCAACAAGGGTTTTGCCACCAAGTACTAAGTAATGTTTTGCAGAGGGGTCAAATACTTATTTCCCTCATTAAAATGCAAATCAATTTCTAACATTTTTGACATGCGCTTTTCTGGATTTTGTTGTTGTTATTCTGTCTCTCACTGTTCAAATAAACCTACCATTAAAATTATAGACTGATCATTTCTTTGTCAGTGGGCTAACGTACAAAATCAGCAGGTGATCAAATACTTTCCCCCCTCACTGTACAATCATATTGTAACGATCCTGGGTTTATAAGCGCGGATTCAGTGTATAATATACAATGGGGGTTGGCAACTATGTGTGGCCTCCAGCCAATTTGTTTCTGAGTTTGTAGCTAGTTGGCGAGCCAGAACATAATTAACCTATTAGCAAATAGCCTACTAGCTGTCCAATTCATACTCCTAAACTACATATTTAACACACGCGGTTAGTGGGCTAATGTATTACATGAATGGTGACCACAGCCCTGTCGAAAATACATTTAAATCGTTTAATATGTGATTCTTTCCACTCTGCTTCATGTATTCAATATATTCCATTTCAAATGTAGTTCCTAGTGCGGCTTTAATTCCGGCTATTATGACACATCTGGCAGTTCCTTATCTGTCTGTACCTAGACACTAGTTAGGGGGCACGATGACGTACAGTACTAAAGTAAGCATTAAACAGTAAACGTCCATAAATAACTGTTGTAGAGATTGCATTGAGACAGAAGCATTTGTCATGTCGTGTAAATGTAAAACAACGTTGGGGTTCCCGAGTGGCGCAGAAGTTTAAGGCACTGCCTCTCAGTGCTAGAGGGAGGCATTACTACAGATCCTGGTTTGATTCCATGCTGTATCACAACTGGCTATGATTGGGAAGCATAGAGTGGCCTACCAGCGCAGTCCGGGTTAGGGTTTGGCTGGGGTAGGCCGTCATTGTAAATAACAATTTGTTCTTAACTGACTTGCCGAGTTAAATAAAGGAAACATGAAACAAGGGATGGACCAGGTTGACCTAATAAAGAGTTTATTGGTCCTATTTTGCATACTATACAATGTGCTGTTCAATGACAATAAAATAGTTGTTTGCTCAGTTTCAATACAATAAAATATATTTTTTCAAGACAAAATAATAGAGAACACAGACTGAAGGATTGAGCGACCAAGACAGGTTTAAAGTGTGACCCATAGGGACAGAAGCTGGGAATTCTTCAGTAGAAGAGAACAGACCACTAAATGAGACACTCAATACAGACAGGCTGAGACGGTGATTTGATTTTCACTTATAAAATACCTATCCCACAAACAATTGTAAAACAGTAATAAAACAGTTACAATGCCATATTCTCTGTTAACCTAACAAGAGAAGGATGGCCTCGCCTAGTGCATTACACACTGATTCATCATCAGAATAATGTAACACTATCAACATTTGTCTGACTTTTAAAGAGGGTTAAACCAAGGCCTTATACCTTAAAAAGGGTTAATAAATGATGTTATGATAAACTGTAAAGGCTCCTCTTCAGGAGACCTCTGTGTGTCTGTTAAAACCTGTTTTGAGTGTTGTGAGCTTCAGACACTATCAGAAGGCGTCTACATTCAGACTCCTCCTGTCTGGATCCCACCGTGGTTATCTGGTTTTCTGAGAACACAAGGCTGTCACAGACCTGATGAAACCAGCCCCCTGTCAGAAGATGCTTGCACTCGTTCACCTCGTCATGACCTATACTTGTGATGAAAGGTCAAGTTTCGGTCAAACTCACTTCTGAGTATTTACTTGCTGATAAGATGGTTCCTGCTGTCAGGGGGAGGTTAGATTTCTTAAAATGTTGTTGTTAGGGAAAGTAAGGTCAGGGGGATTGGGGAGGCTATATGAGTTACAGGATGTCTTAGACATTTTGCAGAACTTGGGTGAGAAACTATCATATACTGTTATACTGTAGTCCGTACCAACTTCTGCCTACAAATTGTATTACGAAAGGAGTATTTTTTTAATACTTAAACAAAGAGTCTGTTTTTCAGTCTGTTTGATAATTATATAGACCTGATCAATTGTTGAAGAAATTGACACTTTCAAATATCTACACATTTGAATTGTACATTATATTGTACATATAATTACAGATCAGATAGTTTACTGTTTGTAAAAATGTTTTTCCTGAGGGAATATTAAATTCGTGATATAGCTAATCAGTAGAGTAATGGACCAGTTAAATAAACAAGACCTAGCTGAGGTCTATTAGATACCATTCCTGGTCTAGAAGTACAGTAAAGTAACACAACCAGGGTTAGGGACACAACCATAGGACCAATTTGGGATAGATCCAAAGTGCGTGATTGGGACAGACTCAAGAGGTCTATTTAGTACTAGTCCTAGATAGGCTGGGTGGGGATGTGGTACCAATCCTAGATAGGTGCTAAGTGGCTGGGTGGGGTTGTGGTACGATTGGTGGTCTAGAAGTATTGCCCCATGGTGTGCTCTGGGCCGTCGGGCCAGGTGGCACTGATAAGCTCCATCAGGCTGTTGTGGTGGGAGATCTGCAGGCTGATGTTGTCGTTCTGGAGGGAAGATGCCCCCTCCCCCTGGGCCATCTCGTGGAAGTGACGACAGATCAAGGGAACCACCTGGGAAGCGAAGGGGAAACGGAGAGAAGGTGGGACAAGAGGAAAATAGAGGAGAGTGGAGGGGTAGGGAGAGGAAAATAGAGGAGAGTGGAGGGGTAGGGAGAGGAAAATAGAGGAGAGTGGAGGGGTAGGGAGAGGAAAATATTTAGAGAGAGAAGAGATTAATACAAAAAATACATATGCAGTAATTGCATTAGATTACACCCAATACATATTAGTTCATAACCAATTTGTTTTACGTTACTCTAAGCTGGCTGCTGCCTTGATGGTTAAAGCACATGAGAGAGAGATTTTTACCTTGACAATGATGAGTTTCTTCTCCAGGGGTTTTCCGTCTGGGAACTTCTCGCCAAAGCACATGTGGATGGTATAGTCAGGAGAGCCTCCTCTGTTCTCCTTAAATGCTATCAGCTCTAAATGGGTTCATGGATGTCAAAACATTGACATTAGACAAGTGGACAGAGGTTAGCATTATACTGATTTGTGTCTGTGTCAGAGATATGTGTGTGTGTGTGTGTGTGTGTGTGTGTGTGTGTGTGTGTGTGTGTGTGTGTGTGTGTGTGTGTGTGTGTGTGTGTGTGTGTGTGTGTGTGTGTGTGTGTGTGAGCTGATTCTTCATAGCTGTCTACATGGTCTTTGTGTAATCCGGTGAGCCAAACTTACCAGTCATGTACTTGTCGAAGCTCAACAGTTGTACCATTTCATTTTGGGGCATCTTCCTGGGTTCAGGGTGTGCCTCTCTGGGGTCACTAGTACTAGAGAACACATGGCATTTGTCCTGCCGGTAACCATAGATACCCGTGTTTCGTACCTCCAGGAGAAGACCCCTTTGGACACTCCCTAGGATGCAGTTGGTGTATTCAATCTGGTGGAAATGAAGGCAGAGGAAGAAAGAGGTACAGAGAAGTTAGTCTGGGATTTAAAAAATAGTTTTTGCTTGTCATGTTGCTAAGACTTGTTGTTAGTGTTTCATAATGCTATGTGCATTGCTAGTGAATGACCAGTCAGTTTCACGTGTATACAACAAAGACACACATTGGAAAACCACAGGTATGTACACAGAACGCCAGATAGTAGTGCAGGTGAATAGTAGCAGCACCCTTACCTGTTTGTGGTCTAGCAGGCCGTCAGTGCTGGGGAAGCAGAGGGTCTGGGCGTTGGGCTCAGGGACATCACACTGGTAGTGGAGCTGAACCATGGGGCCTGACACCTGGGTCTTCAACATCTCTCTCCTCCTGTAGGAGATGGTGATCTCCAGGTCATAGAGAGACGGCTGGGCAGCAGGCAGGTTGAGCAGGGCATCCTGGTTCACTGTGGGGAGATGGGAGAGGTCATCAAACAGGTCACATTTTACTACATGACTGAAATGCACTTTATTTTACGGTACAGAAATGACTAGACCTACATGGTAAAACGGTATTTACACAATAACAACAACAACTTGTATGTATGTATTTGTCCTTTTTTATTGACTTGTATACCGTGGACGTATGGCTGCTGTACTGGTACTGGGACTGGTGGTGGTGAGTGGTTCTGGGAGACTGGCTGGGGCTCTGTTAGAGGCTGGAAGGGGTAGCAGTCTTCTGGTACCACTGGGTGGTGTGTGTGTATATAGGTCTCTGCCCACTCCTCTGTGGAGAAGAACAAAAGGGAGATTTGAGAAAACTGGCCTCTTATCTCATTAGAAAGCTTTCTCAAGAAAAATATATAATTTTTGTGTGTGAGTAATAAACAACCCATTGTAAGGGGTTTACTTTCTACATGTGGGAGGTGTGCTGTACCAGTATGTTGGTTCAGGTCTATGGTGTTCACAAGCTTGAGTAGATTATCATGCTGTTTGGAGAAAAAATACATTCACAGATTTGATAATTTGTCCTCAAAAAATACTAAACAAGTGAGAATAGAACATAATAAATATAATAGTGTTTTCTAGGAGTGCAGAATTGGACAACCAGCTCCTAGTTCAATATAGATGTAATATTACTGTACCTCCATGCCTGGGGGGGTGTAGCCTGTAGAGGTGAGAGAGCTGTGGATGTCAATGTCATAGTCCACAGCAATTTCCTCTATGTGTGGGCTCCCATAGTTAGCTGTAACAAGAAGACATGATCAAAGTAAAGTTGAGGCAAGAGGAGACTTGCATTGGTTACCTGAGCTAGGCTTAGGCTTTAGCTCAGTGGGCTAACACTGTCTTGTGACACTTTAGATACATTACAAAAGCCTTATTGGTCATACACTCATTGTTGATAATCAGGTAGACTTTATGGGGATCGTCTGAGTCCTTGGAGTGGTCTTCCACCATCATGAAACGCTTGGTCAGGTTGTTCAGTACACAGCGGAAGTTAGTCTTCCACTTTGCCTTGTCATTGGGATGCGTGTTGATTTTACCACTGACCACTGCCCATGCCTGTAACCACCAAAGAATTTGGAAGTTTAATTTCTGAAATATCCTGTAGCTAGGAGGCAAAATAATGCCATGCCAACTGACCAAACCTGTCAACATAACAATGATGAAAGGCGAATTGAAGTATCATAACAAGTTAATAATATAATTGTATAACATTAAAATACCGTGACTCAAGATTTGCAGTTTGCAATAAAACCATAGCCCCTATTTCCTTGAATCTCTTCAACGCACTACCTCCCACGATGTAAGCCTATTCCTTACCCTGAATATTTTACTGTCGTCCTCGCAACAGTCCTTCCTAGAGATGTGTTTCCACGGGACTCTGAACTTGTTGTTGTCCACAAAACACAACCCGGCGTATTGCCCGGTCCACACCTGTTCTATCAGCCAGTCCGCAAACTGAGGTTTGGGGTTGCGACTGGAACATACAGAGAGGAAGCGGATACATACTTCAGAAAAGAGAGACAGTGGCTGAAACATTGGTGAGCGAATTGTCAATGGAAGAGCACTTGTTAATTTCACAGAGAGGGTGAAAGGAGAGAGGGAGAGAGACTGTATCATTCCACTATACGTTCAACAATCAATTCAATCGGTAGGGTACCAAGGTTTTTACAGTAGAAGCACACTACAATCACTGGTAAGCATTGCCGAGCTCATTGGAATATCCATTCCTAACTCTATTTTACGGTAACCGTTATCAGTAACTATAACTAGCCTTCTAGTCTGCATATTGCGAGAACATATCTGTTTACCTCACGTGCAAATATAAAAATATTACCTTTGCATCTTTAATGCTGAGCCACGTACTCCTGTCATACAATGGAAGTGTACTACTACGCGTTCTTCTAATTGTTTCCAGGTACATTGGCACAATATTTTTTATAGGCGTCGTGATGTCAGATAGAGGGAGTTCCCCTGGACAGAGAGGAGGAGGAGGAGATTAATTTAATATGGTATTTCCGATGGTACTTTAATATTAAAATACATGTATGTGTATCCAACTCATTGGTTTGGTATAATAGTGGGTGTTACGCGATGACAAACGCCAGTCTGAAAGTGAAAGTTAGTCTGCGAAATAATCTTGTCACCAACTGATGATGAAACAAACAAAGTAGGCCATTTTTTTTCTCACACTGAAGTTTGCAATCAAACTGTGTCAGGGTAAGACATAGTAAGATGTGTGACAAACATGTATTAAATCAATCTGACTCTTATACAGAGAGATCAGCATCGATTCCTATTTTGACAACAGGCTGAAAGCGTGCAGATAGAACGCCTCACTGAAGTTGAAATGTCATCCACCTTGTTCTGGAGTTTTGTTTTGGATATCTATACCTAGATATGAATTGATTTGGGACTGGGTTTGGGAAAGCATGTCGGTTAATTATAATGTATCAAAATAATCAGTACGATTACATTGCGGGGGAATGAATGACCCATCATTTACTCACTTCAATACACCTGTAGCATTCCATTTAGCTGGTTTCTTTAGAATTTAACTCAGATTTGTGTCTTATGTAAATGAATATCCATGAGTGGAAATTCCTCTATGGAAAACTAGCCAGACTACTTTGTTGCTTTGTTAGCATTGTAACCAGTGTCAACTGTAGTCACTATTCTGTTGGTCCTTTCATTGCATTGATATTGCACAATACATCCATAAACCAGGGAACTTCAGGGGATTACAGGCATGGCCCACAAGACAAATCCCTGTATCAGTGATCTACAGTGCATTTGGAAAATATTAAGACCCCTTTGCTTTGTCTACATTTTGTTACATTACAGCCTTATTCTAAAATGGATTAAATTACTTTTCCCCTCATAACTCTACACACATACCCCATAACGACAAAGCAAAAACAGCTTTTTAAAGACATTTTTGAAAAAGTATTCAAAATAAAAAACAAATACATGATTTACATAAGTATTCAGACCCTTTGCCATGAGACTCGAAATTGAGCTCAGGTGCATCCTGTTTCCATTGATCATCCTTGAGATGTTTCTACAACTTGATTAGAGTCCACTTGTGGTTAATTGAATTGGTTGAACATAATATGGAAACAGACTATAGTTTTGGCAAGTCGGTGAGGACATCTACTTTGTGCATGACACAAGTCATTTTTCCAACAATTGTTTACAGACAGATTATTTCACTTATAATTCAATGTATCACAATTCCAGTGGGTCAGAAGTTTACATACACTAAGTTGACTGTGCAGCTTGGAAAATTCCAGAAAATGATGTCATGGCTTTAGAAGCTTCTGATAGGCTAATCGACATCATTTGAGTCAATTGGAGGTGTACCTGTGGATGTATTTCAAGGCCTACCTTCAAACTCAGTGCCTCTTTGTTTGACATCATGGGAAAATGAAAATAAATCAGCCAAGACCCCAGAAAATAAATGTAGACCTCCACAAGTCTGGTTCATCCTTGGGAGCAATTTCCAAACGTCTGAAGGTACTATGTTCATCTGTACAAACAAAAGTACGCAAGTATAATCACCATGGGACTACGCAGCCATCATACCGCTCAGGAAGGAGATGCGTTCTGTCTCCTAGAGATGAATGTACTTTGGTGCGAAAAGTTCAAAACAATCCCAGAGCAACAGCAAAGGACCCTGTGAAGATGATGGAGGAAACAGGTACAAAAGTATCTATATCCACAGTAAAACAAGTCCTATATCGACATAACCTGAAAGGCCGCTCAGCAAGGAAGAAGCCACTGCTCCAAAACCACCATAAAAAAGCCACACTACGGTTTGCAACTGCACATGGGGACAAAGATCGTACTTTTTGGAGAAATGTCCTCTGGTCTGATGAAACAAAAATAGAACTGTTTGGCCTTTAATGACCATCGTTATGTTTGGAGGAAAAAGGGGGAGGCTTGCAAGCTGAAGAACACCATCCCAACTGTGAAGCACAGGGGTGGCAACATCATGTTGTGGGGGTGCTTTGCTTCAGGAGGGACTGGTGCACTTCACAAAATAGATGGCATCATGAGGAAAGAAAATTATGTGGATATATTGAAGCAACATCTTAAGACATCAGTCAGGAAGTTAAAGCTTGGTCGCAAATGGGTCTTCCAACCCCAAGCATACTTCCAAAGTTGTGGCAAAATGGCTTAAGGACAACAAAGTCAAGGTATTGTACCTCATCCCATAGAGAATTTGTGGGCAGAACTGAAAAAGCGTGTGTGAGCAAGGAGGCCTACAAACCTGACTCAGTTACACCAGCTCTGTCAGGAGGAATGTGTCACACCATGGCCTTAGAGAGACTTTTTATTTTTCTATTTGGTTAGGTCAGGGTGTGATTTGGGTAGGCATTCTAGTTTGTCTATTTCTTTGTTGGTCGGGTATGGTTCCCATTCAGAGGCAGCTGTCTATCGTTGTCTCTGATTGGGAATCATACTTAGGCAGCCCTTTTTCCCACCTTCAGTTGTGGGATCTTGTTTGCGTAGTTGCTTTCTGCACTGCATATAGCTTTACGTTTGTTTTGCATTTTGTTGTTTTTTGGTGTCATTTGAAATAATTGTACACTGCTTAAAAAAATAAAGGGAACACTTAAACAACACAATGTAACTCCAAGTCAATCACACTTCTGTGAAATCAAACTGTCCACTTAGGAAGCAACACTGATTGACAATAAATTTCACATGCTGTTGTGCAAATGGAATAGACAACAGGTGGAAATTATAGGCAATTAGCAAGACACCCCCAATAAAGGAGTGGTTCTGCAGGTGGTGACCACAGACCACTTCTCAGTTCCTATGCTTCCTGGCTGATGTTTTGGTCACTTTTGAATGCTGGCGGTGCTTTCACTCTCGTGGTAGCATGAGATGGAGTCTACAACCCACACAAGTGGCTCAGGTAGTGCAGCTCATCCGGGATGGAACATCAATGCGAGCTGTGGCAAGAGGGTTTGCTGTGTCTGTAAGCGTAGTGTCCAGAGCATGGAGGCGCTACCAGGAGACAGGCCAGTACATCAGGAGACGGGGAGGAGGCCGTAGGAGGGCAACAACCCAGCAGCAGGACCGCTACCTCCGCCTATGTGCAAGGAGGTGCAGGAGGAGCACTGCCAGAGCCCTGCAAAATGACCTCCAGCAGGCCACAAATGTGCATGTGTCTGCTCAAATGGTCAGAAACAGAAACAGACTCCATGAGGGTGGTATGATTGCCCGACGTCCACAGGTGGGGGTTGTGCTTACAGCCCAACACCGTGCAGGACATTTGGCATTTGCCAGAGAACACCAAGATTGGCAAATTTGCCACTGGTGCCCTGTGCTCTTCACAGATGAAAGCAGGTTCACACTGAGCACATGTGACAGAGTCTGGAGACGCCGTGGAGAACGTTCTGCTGCCTGCAACATCCTCCAGCATGACCGGTTTGGCGGTGGGTCAGTCATGTTGTGGGGTGGCATTTCTTTGGGGGGCCGCACAGCCCTCCATGTGCTCGCCAGAGGTAGCCTGACTGCCATTAGGTACCGAGATGAGATCCTCAGACCCCCTGTGAGACCATATGCTGGTGCGGTTGGCCCTGGGTTCCTCCTAATGCAAGACAATGCTAGACCTCATGTGGCTGGAGTGTGTCAGCAGTTCCTGCAAGAGGAAGGCATTGATGCTACGGACTGGCCCGCCCGTTCCCCAGACCTAAATCCAATTGAGCACATCTGGGACATCATGGCTCGCTCCATCCACCAACGCCACGTTGCACCACAGACTGTCCAGGAGTTGGCGGATGCTTTAGTCCAGGTCTGGGAGGAGATCCCTCAGGAGACCATCCGCCACCTCATCAGGGGCAGGCGTTGTAGGGAGGTCATACAGGCACGTGGAGGCCACACACTACTGAGCCTCATTTTGGCTTGTTTTAAGGACATTACATCAAAGTTGGATCAGCCTGTAGTGTGGTTTTCCACTTTAATTTTGAGTGTGACTCCAAATCCAGACCTCCATGGGTTGATAAATTTGATTTCCATTGATAATTTGTGTGATTTTGTTGTCAGCACATTCAACTATGTAAAGAAAAAAAGTATTTAATAAGAATATTTCATTAATTCAGATCTAGGATGTGTTATTTTAGTCTTCCCTTTATTTTTTTGAGCAGTGTATAATGTACGCCTACCACGCTGCACCTTGATCTCCTTCTAACAACGGACGTAACAGAATCGGCCAAAAATCACCCAACTGATTGTGGGAAGCTTGTGTTTGGCTACCCGAAACGTTTGACTCAAGTTAAACAATTTAAAGGCAATGTTACCAAGTACTAATTGAGTGTATGTAAACTTCTGACCCACTGGGAATGTGATGAAAGAAATAAAAGTTGAAATAAATCAGTCTCTTTACTATTATTCTGACATTTCACATTCTTAAACACATTCTAAATTTCCTAAAACAGGGATTCTTTACTAGGATTAAATGTCAGATATTGTGAAAAAATTAGTTTAAATGTATTTGGCTGTAAACTTGTAAACTTTCGACTTCAACTGTATTTTAATGTGATATTTCAGTTTTTTGTTTGTCATACATTTGTGTGTAGATTGATGAGGGGGAAAAATACAATTTCTATATATATATATATTTTTACTTTTACCCCCCAATTTTGTTGTATCCAATTGGTAGTTACAGTCTTGTCTCACTGCTGCAACTCCCTGTACAGACTCAGGAGAGGCGAAGGTTGAGAGCCATGCGTCCTCCGAAACACGACCCAACCAAGCCGCACTGCTTCTTGACACAATACCCACTTAACCCGAAAGCCAGCCACACCAATGTCAGCGTGCACTGCGCCCGGCCTGCCACAGGAGTCGCTAGTGCGCGATGGAACGGCCAAACCCTCCCCTAACCCGGACAATGCTGGGCCAATTGTATGGCACCCCATGGGTCTCCCGGTCGCGACCGGCTGCGACAGAGCCTGGACTCGAACCCAGAATCTCTAGTGGCGAAAAAATACAATTGAATACATTTTAGAATAAGGCTGTTAATATAACAAAATGTGGAAAAGTCAAGGGGTCTGAATACTTTCCGAATGCACATTGTTGTAGTGACTTTAAATAATAATAAAAATATATATCAAAGGTGATACAATGCAGTTATATTTGGTTATAAGAAGTATGTGCATGAAAATAACAGTAAATTCCACTGCAGCCCTTTGAATTTATTTCAAGCATTGTCAAGCATATTAATTCCTTTTACAAGCCACCCTCCTGCTTCAGGAATGTGGCCACTTGACTGGATAGTAGTAGTGGATTGGGTTGCAGTCTGAGAGCAATCCTTCATTTAGGGTTTGTTTGCTAACCATTTTTTTATTTTAATTTAACCTTCACTTAACTAGGCAAGTCAGTTAAGAACAATTCTTATTTACAATAACAGCCTAGGAACAGTGGGTTAACTGTTTTGTTCCAGGGCAGAACAACATATTTTTACCTTATCAGCTCAGGGATTCGATCTTGCAACATTTCAGTTACTAGTCCAACACTCTAACCACTAGGCTACCTGCCGCCCATAACAGCTGCTGAGAGTGACGTGTTATTGGTTGTGAGAATCCAGGGTGGCTCACCACAGATAGTCACTTATGAAACTTCACTGTAAATACAAGATTAGGTTTTGTTCCTACTAAAATAACAACACATCTCTAGATAGACTGATGCTATCTATATATGCCCATTCATACATTCTCACCAGGCATCTGCAGATCTCCTGTTACATGTGTCCAATTCTGTAACTAAACACTGCCTTTGATTCAAGTTACCATGCAGCCAGTCAGACAGACATAATACTCTGTATTTTTGATGGTCATTAATTTATCCAAGAGTTACTGAATGTTTTCACCTTCAGTTTGCTCCACTGTTCACCTTGGTTTGAAAGTAAGCTATAGACAACAGTTATTTTCCTGTGCATTTCCTGTACATTGAATAGGAGCAGGTCAAGCTGAACATCACTGTCCTGACGTGAGGTATAAGAAATGGGACTGAGAGTTTCAAAGTGAAAAATCTGCAGGTGTGTTGTTATATAATGTGCTTATGGTGAGACATGGTAAAAAATAAGTCAGACAGTGAGGAGAGTGAGAGGGAGTGGGGATGCCCTCTTCTTGATGAGAGAACCTTTAATGTTGTCTCTCAGCTGGGCCTAGAATAACACTTCCTCTTTCCAGCCCTCCTCTTTCAATACAACCACACTGACATGCAACAGGGGGAAACACCAGGATATACAGTGCATTCTGAAAGTATTCAGACCACTTGACTTTTTCCACATTATGTTACTTTACCATATTATAAAATTGATTAAATCGTTTTTTCCCCCCCAATCTACACATAATACCCCATAATGACAAAGCAAAAACAGTTTTTTAGGATTTTTCTACAATGTATATATATAAAAAATATTATCACATTTACATAATTATTCAGACCCTTTACTCAGTTCCTTAGACAGCGATTACAGCCTAGACTCCTCCTGGGTATGACGCTACAAACTCAGCTCTTCTCTGCAGATCCTCTCAAGCTCTGTCAGGCTGGATGGGGATTGTTGCTGCACAGCTATTTTCAGATGTCTCTAGATGTTTGATTGGGTTCAAATCCGGGCTCTGGCTGGGCCACTCAAGGACATTCAGAGACTTGTCCCGAAGCCACTCCTGTGTTGTCTTGGCTGTGTGCTTATGGTTGTTGTCCTGTTGGAAGGTGAACCTTCGTCCCAGTCTGAGGTCCTGAGTGCTCTGAAGCAGGTTTTCATCAAGGATCTCTCTGTACTTGGCTCTGTTCATCTTTCCCTCGATCCTGACTCGTCTCATAGTTCCTGCCTCTGAAAAACATCCCCACAGCATGATGCTGCCACGACTGCAATTCACCATAGGGATGGTTCCAGGTTTTCTTCAGACGTGACGCTTGGCATTCAGGCCAAATAGTTCAATTTTGGTTTCATCAGACCAGAGCATCGTGTTTCTCATGGTCTGAGAGTCCTCCAAGCAGACAGTCATGTGCCTTTTACTGAGGAATGGCTTCCATCTGGCCACTCTACCATAAAGGCCTGATTGGTGGAGTGCTACAGAGATGGTTGTCCTTCTGGAAGGATCTCCCATCTCCACAAAGGAACTCTAGAGCTTTGTCAGAGTGACCATCGTGTTCTTGGTCACCTCCCTGACCAAGGCCCTTCTCCCCCGATTGCTCAGTTTTGCTGAGCGGCCAGCTCTAGCAAGAGTCTTGGTGATTCCAAACTTCTTCCATTTAAGAATGATGGAGGCCACTGTGTTCTTGGAGACCTTCAATGCTGCAGACATCTTTTGGTACCCTTCCCCAGATCTGTGCCTCAACATAATCCTGCTCTACAGACAATTCCTTCGACTTCATGACTTGGTGTTTGCTCTGACATGCCCTGTCAACTGTGGGACCTTATATAGACAGGTGTGTGCCTTTCCAAATCATGTCCAATCAATTGAATTTACCACAGGTGGACTCCAATCAAATTGTTGAAACATCTCAAGGATGATCAATTGAAACAGGATGCACCTGAGCTCAACTTTGAGTCTCATAGCAAAAGGGTCTGAATACTTATGTCAATAAGATATCAGGGAAGGGTTCTGAAAACTTTCTGAATGCACTGTATAATCATATTTCCTCCTTTTTCTAGATTCATCTGACCTCTCACCCACAGGTCATGAGTAGGAAGCGTTGGTACCACACAAGTGTGAAAAACCGAAAGTCATATCACTGTCTATTACTAAGCACTGTGGCAGTCTAGTACTCTCTCATCGCAAGGGAGCCTCTGTTTTGCATATTCTGACCTATTCTAATTCCACCATCACCTTAAAGCTATTTTCACTGCCTCAGTGAGCCTTACCAAGTCATCACACTCTGGTTTACCTGTGTTTTGTTAAAACTAAATCAGGTCTTAAACCTACATTATTGTCGGGAGTTTACATCCACTTAGGTTGTTGTCATTAAAACTTGTTTTTCTTTTTCAACCACTCCACAAATGTCTTGTTAACAAACTATAGTTTTAGCAAGTCGGTGAGGACATCTACTTTGTGCATGACATAAGTCATTTTTCCAACAATTGTTTACAGACAGATTATTTCACTTATAATTCACTGTATCACAATTCCAGCAAAGGACATTGTGAAGATGCTGGAGGAAACAGGTACAAAAGTATCTATATCCACAGTAAAACAAGTCCTATATCGACATAACCTGAAAGGCCGCTCAGCAAGGAAGAAGCCACTGCTCCAAAACCGCCATAAAAAAGCCAGACTACTGTTTGCAACTGCAAATGGGACATAGATTGTACTTTTTGTAGAAATGTCCTCTGGTCTGTTGAAACAAAAATTGTTTGGCCATAATGACCATTGCTATGTTTGGAGGAAAAAGGGGGAGGCTTGCAAGCTGAAGAACAGCTTCCCAACTGTGAAGCACAGGGGTGGCAGCATCATGTTGTGGGGGTGTGTGTTTTGCTGCAGGAGGGACTGGTGCACTTCACAAAATAGATGGCATCACGAGGAATGAAAATTATGTGGATATATTGAAAAAACATCTCAAGACATCAGTCAGCAAGTTAAAGCTTGGTCGCAAATGGGTCTTCCAAATGGACAATGACCCTAAGCATACTTCCAAAGTTGTGTCAAAATGGCCTCAGGACAACAAAGTCAAGGTATTGGAGTGGCCGTCACAAAGCCCTGACTTCAATCCTATAGAACATTTGTGGGTAGAACTGAAAAAGCATGTGTGAGTAAGGAGGCCTACAAACCTGACTCAGTTACACCAGCTATGTCAGGAGGAATGGGCCAAAATTCACCCAACTGATTGTGGGAAGCTTGTGGAAGGCTACCCGAAATGTTTGACCCAAGTTAAACATTTTAAAGGCAATGCTACCAAGTACTAATATAGTTTATGTAAACTTCTGACCCACTGGGAATGTGATGAAAGAAATAAAAGCTGAAATAAATAATTCTCTCTACTATTATTCTGACATTTCACATTCTTAAAATAAAGTGGTGATCCTAACTGACCTAAGACAGGGCATTTTTACTAGGATTAAATGTCAGGAATGGTGAAAAACGGAGTTTAAATGTATTTGGCTAAGGTTTATGTAAACGTCCGACTTCAACTGTGTACAGTATGCTCCACCATGCCAGTCTCAGGAATGGGGAAGCAATACTCACTCTAGCTGAACACTTCCCTCTTCCTGCTCATTGGAAATGTTGTTTTGCCCTGGTCCGTGATGTGTCTCTTTATAGGAGCAGGCCCTTGTGGCTCTGTGGTCGTGTGAAAGCCTCTGGATTGACACTGGGGAAGGATGTAGCTCCCTCATCCAGACGGCATAGTGCAGTTTTCACATCCCTATTCACACACACACACGCACGCTCACACGCACCCACATGCATGCACGCACGCACACACGCACGCACACACACACACGCACAAACCCACACGGATGTCAAGGGGCTATAATGAAGGGGACCTGTTTCTGTGTTACACAGGCCTTTGGTGGAGAATGGACTAGAGTGGATAGAGGTTTACTCAAGTGTGTGTTAGGGTTAAAGGATTATTTCAGAAATGTTTAGGAAAATCTCTTAGTTGAAATTGTCTTCTCGCTTTAGCTTGTGATTAGCATTTGTCATACCAGGAAGTCAGTCTATTTCCACAAAGAAATGTATGAAAAATGCATGAATACCAGTAAGACAGTTTGGGCACTGGATTGGGGCCACTCTTTCAGTTTACCAGTTCCAGTATATCTAATTTATTCAGCATTTTGCAGCACTGAGAGGAGTATTGTTGAGCAGACAATTAAGAGAGAAGGTCTGTACCCCCAAGGCTCCTGTATTATAGGGAGCTTTGAGGGGGAAATCCACACTGCATCTCCTGGGAGACTGAGAACTTCAGAAACAACCACCTCTCTCTATTTTTCTCTCTCTGTTTCACTATTTACCCTTCTGCCATTCTATATATCTGTATACCTTTCTCTCTGTCTATGTCGGTCTATCTGTGTCTCTGATTCTCTGTCCCTCTCACTCTCCCTGTCTTCCTCTTCTATCTAAATCGACTGGTAAGAATCAGTATCTACTGTAACTCTGTAAAGTACCCCAGAGTATAGACTAAAGACCTCTGATACTTTATACGTATAGGTTGTTTTCATTACTATGAGCACTGAAGATCATGAGGATCATAAACAGATGTACTGTACAGACCCACACTGTTTGGAGGTGGGTTTTGCATCACTAGTTGAAACTAGTTTCACCACCAGGTACAGGTTTGACCAGTTCTGACCTGCATATCATAATAGACCAACACAACTAACTGTCGGTTATAGTTTCTGATATTTTTTTTTTTATATAGGCCTACTGCACATTGGGAAACAGCTATGAAGCAGAGCTGATGTAAACACCTCATCCATATTCCCTATCATCACTTAATACATCAATCCCATACTAGCCTATTGTGTTCTTGTGGGTGCCTTATTTTAACTCAGAGACATATAATAATCAAAGCGTAACAGGCAAGTGGCCTACACAAGTACGTTTTTTTGACAAACCATAGCCCCAATCTTGAACGTAATCCGCTGCTGCTCTCTACTGGCCGAGTCTTGGGAAAGACAATAGGATTGTACAGCGTGATTATTTATTTTCACCGCCAGAGGTCACTACGTGTTCATTTTGATTCATTCCCGAAAGCAACTTGACAAGATATTCGACGAGATGTCTCGTTGAAAGTACTTTGAGATAACTGCACATGACACAGAGAAACGGAGAGGGTTATAGATTTAAATGTTAGACTATTTGTTGAAAAAAGCTCACTGAATAAACTTGTTTTGTAAGAGCGGGAAATTTTTCTAGTTATCCGAGCGCTAAAGTACAAAATGTTGAACATATGAAAGAATGAGAAATAATTCTGTATATTGTCCTATTTAAACATTCTATGGAGGATTAGTGTTGTGCAGCCGTTTGACCATAAATAACATAAGGACTGTTACTGGAACGTGCTGTCCAATCGAATGTGGTGCTGAAAAAGGCAATCCATCAACCACGTTGAAACTCGCCTAAAACGAAAACACAAACTTCAGTGTGGTACCTGAAGTTGTATATTTATTAATACTTCAATGTGCGTAATAACTGAATAATTAAATAGGCTTATTTAGGCTATAACATATTATCCTAAACACCCAACTCCGTGTATGGAATACACTTTTTACGCATGACATTTGGGGCTTGCGTTTAAGAGTTGGAATGGCACAGAATCCAACAGAAAATCAGCTGTCAATATATCCAAGCAGTAGATGCTTGTATATCTACGCAGACAATGTGCACCTATAGAGCACTAGTTTTGGGGGGTCATTACGCACGGCAGCGATATGCCATTTGCAGACATACCCACACGTCATAAACATTATGTTTACCTTAAATTAATCGTGTTTCTATGCTACTTCTATAATGGCCAATTATTCTATACAGAGACACGCTTGCCATTTATTTTCCTCTCTAAGGCTGTAACCTGGATACCGGAGAGAGCGTCTTTGGTATTTGGGATTTTAAAGAGTGAGAGGAGAGGGGTGGAGTGGGGGAAGACTGATAATTTGAAGACTTGCCAGGGGTATATTGTCAAATTCAAAAGGCATTTCAAAGAACCAAACCATTCCCCTTTCTTCATTCTCTCCTTTTTTCTAATTATTTCTCTCTATTTCTTTATTTTCTCCGGGTTGCAGTCCGTTTGAATCCACCAATGGGCTTTCAAGTTGGAGACATTGGAATGTAAATGAGCCCAGCGCGTGCTCCTGGCGCAGTGAAAGCTCTGGATTGTTTACTGAGCTCCCGGAGCCACGCGCCTGGCTCGCGGAGTCGGCTAGCAGATGAATCACACAGCAGCGGGCGGGGCCTCGCGGGGAAGCGTGCGTCTCCAACGGGTGGGGTGTGTGGGGCGCGTGTTGAAAAAGAGGAGTGCTGCCAAAGTTTGGGTCAGATCGGCTCTTGAAGTAAGCAAGCGCAGTCAAGAAAGACTTGGACACCAAATAGTCACAGCGCGCTCCAGCTATAGCCACACGGCTCCCACGCGAAGGACACGAGAGCAGTGCTCTGTAAACCTCTGTCTATTTAAAAAAAAGCTCTTCTTCCACGGAGTGTCTTTCTGTGAGGCTGCGCTGTTGCAACCCACATCTGTCAGTAGCCCTGTCTCACCACCAACCAACATGGAGACTACCACCATCACCACCACGCAAGTGGCGCAGAACGCATACACTGGACTGATGGAGAGGCGCACCACCATTACCTTGCACGCCCCAGCCCAGGAGTGCGCTCTCCCCAATGACACCATTGCAGCCGGTTACCAAAGCAAGACCACGGTGCTGAAAAGACAGCGCTCCAGCTCTCCGGAGCTCCTGCGCTGCAAGCGGCGGCTCAGCTTTAACGGACTCGGCTACTCCATCCCCCAGCAGCTGCCCGTAGCCGTGGCCCGGCGGAACGAGCGCGAGAGGAACCGGGTCAAACAAGTCAACATGGGCTTCCAGACGCTGCGTCAGCACGTGCCCAACGGGGCAGCCAACAAGAAGATGAGCAAAGTGGAGACACTGCGGTCCGCGGTGGAATATATCCGAGCCCTGCAGCAGCTACTAGACGAGCATGATGCAGTGTCTGCCACCTTCCAGTGCGGGGTGCCTTCGCCTACCATCTCCAACAGCTACTCGGCCGAGCCGGAGTCACCCCACTCCACCTGTTCCTCCGATGAGGGGAGCTATGAGCCCCTGAGCTCCGAGGAGCAGGAGCTGCTGGACTTTACCACCTGGTTCGACAGATACTGAGACACACCCAGGTCGTTACCACACAACAGCACCCGTGTATAAACAGGAGCGTATTCAATCAAAAGGGACGCAAAGTTGAAAAGAATGACAAGTTATTTTATTCACTCTGCAGGCGAGACACTCGTGGACACACTCTTGGCACCGACTTTCTCTCTCTCTCCCATCGCCAGGCAGCGTCTGCAGGTACAAGGCAATGAGAGGGGAAAGTAACTCAGAGTTACGGTTGCTATGCTACAAGAGACAAGAGAGTCGAACTGCGCTTGGGTTCCCTTCGGAATAACAGGGTAGAGAGACTGTTCGCGCACTCATGGACAAAGCGTCGAAGGACGAAAGACTGCACTTCAGTGACGCGTGGAATTACGTCTTTATCGATGACTTTGAATACGAGCAATTAGTGAATGAAACAGCAGCTGTGGAGACTGCACAGTATTTCAGCGGAAGTGCATGGTTGTGGCTCCCAAGTACTTTGCTGTCATTGGCAGTTTCACATGAGAGCAAACCGGCCTATTTTAACTGCCTGCATCTGCTGGGAAGATTGTATAGAAGATGTACTTTGGTGCCCATTGTCTGAAATTGAAATTCTTATTTGTTCAATAGCCTATAAATACTTATTTTTGTTAATTGAGATAAACTAAACAAAGTTCCGCAATAATGAAGACTGCCACTTTGCTGACCGTGAGTGCGCATGAGATAGCCATGACTGGACCAGTGGACAGTTAAATTGGCAAGTATGTCTGTGTCAAGCCATTGGTCAGCAATAGACCTCTACAGCTTCCCGTGAAAGATTGAAGGGTTTTATGTGGGATGGAGACCTTTATCAATGTATGCACTTGCTCTCCGTTTCTCGTAGACTCATATGACTCAGATTTTAACAGATATATTTTGTGTAAACATTTTTTTATGAATAAAGATAACTATATTTATATAACACTGTGTGGTGTTGTTGCATTATTGTGTGGACACGGTTATTTTTAATCATCTTTCTCAAATAGTAGGTAGCTTAGGCCTGACAGACATGCTCACAAATAATAGGCTACCTGATTTGATTATTATGTAGGCACACCTGACATATAGGCTATTTCAAATCAAATCGTATTTGACTAACAGTGAAAGGTTTAGACTAACAGTGAAATTCTTTCTTACGGCCCTTTTCCAACAATGCAGAGTGAAAGTTAAAGATTAAAAAATATTAAAATGAAAATAGAAAGTGACATGAGGAATAAGTACACAGTGAATAAGGAATAACAATAATGAGTAAAACACAACATGGCTAGGCCTATATACAGGGAGTACCAGTACCAAGTCGATGCGCATGGAGTGTGGCACAAGGTAATTGAGGTAGCTATGTACATATAGGTAGGGGTAAAATGACTAGTATATATAATAGACTCAAATATATCAAATACAGATATATCTGAGGTTCTGCACTGAGCAAACAGACACTTCTTCTGTGGTTCTATTCAAAGGGTTAGTCTGACCTTTTACAGAGTTGTTTCGGCACACAAAGGAAAACTGCGCAGCTGTGTGAGTGCTCAATAACCATTTAAAGACGTGCATATATATATACCTTGCGCTTTGTCTGCATAGAGAACAGGGAGATTAATATTACGTTTCATGCACTGCATTGTTTCTTTTTCATGCTCTCTCTCTTTGCGCAACCCGGAGGGCCTGGAGCAGATCGGGTGGGAGAGTGGGAGAGAGAGAGAGAGAGAGAGGGGGGGGGGTATATAGCCTACTATTCACTTTCCTCAAAGGGGTAGGCCTAAAATCACTTTGAAATATGGCTCAGGGAACGTCAGGAAGACAATGCAGCGGGTCAAACATTCTTATTGGTCGATTGAGATCAATCAAAAAAAGAAACTGGGGTTGTAGACTACTTGTATATTTGACGGTGTTTATCAGGGCACATAGAACCCAATCAAAACTGCAATCTCCCGAGAAATGGGGAGCACACCCCATTGTGCTCAACATTGAGTGGCTTTTGTGCCTCATTATCCTTACACTCTTAGAAAAAAATTGTTATTTGAGGCACTTTAAAGAACCTTTTGGTTCTTTGGACGAGATTAAAGAACCTTTTACTAAAAAAGGTTATGTATACACACATTAAGCTATATAGCCTACCCAGTGAAGCCAAAGAACCTTGAGGTTTCTATCCCTAGGCTACCCCAGAGTGTAGCCTAATGGGGATTTTTTTTTAAATCAACAGCGAACAAAAGCTTACCCAGTCACATCAAACTGTGAAATGACAGCTAACATTCCTTTTTAATTTGTTATAGCTGCTTTCCGTTGACATTGATATCCATTGTAAAAATGGCCAGCTCATCTCCTTTCCAAGACCCTAACTTTCTTTTGGTTTTCTTATTGAAATAAGGTCATGCCAATTATCCTAATTTTATTAGCCAATCAGCAGCCTTTTCCCCTTACTTATGGTAATACCGACCAGGCAGGCCCTCAGGCAGTCTGTAGTTTCAATTTTTCTCTCCTGTTTATTCTACTTTCTCAGAAAAATTGCTTTTCTTTCTGATGTTTTATTGTGCGTGCAGCTAAATGTAAGTGACAAAATCCTGATGTCTTGTTGTTTGGAGCTAAATAGTGTCTGTTGTAAATATGTACCATTTGTATTAAACCTTCTAGCTAGCTTGCGTACTCCCGCTAGCATTAGCATTATCATTGTCCTCTGTAATGCATTACAATTTAGCATGCGTATTTACGATTAGCATTTGTTAGCATTTGTCTGTGGTGCTAGGCTATTTTCAGTTATAGATCGCTCATTCTTATTAGGTTTTATAATGTGTAGATATTTCTTATTTTTTTTTTTTTACCTCTTTTTCTCCCCAATTGGTAGTTACAGTCTTGTCTCATCGCTTCAACTCCCGTACGGACTCAGGAGAGGCGAAGGTCAAGAGTCATGTGTCCTCTGAAACACAACCCAACCAAGCCGCACTGCTTCTTGACAAACGCTTAACCAATGTGTCGGAAGAAACACCGTACACCTGGCGACATGTCAGAGTGCATGCGCGCGACCCGCAACAGGAGTCGCTAGAGTGCAATTGGACAAGGACATCCGTGCCAGCCAAACCCTCCCCTAACCCGGATGACGCTGGGCCAATTGTGCACCGCCCCATGGGTCTCGGCCAGCTGCAACAGAGCCTGGATTCAAACCAGGATCTCTACTGTTACAGCTAGCACTGCGATACAGTGCCTTAGACCACCGTGCCACTCGGGAGGCCCTGTAGATATTTCTACGTTGCTCTACTGTTTCTTTGGGGTGGGTATCATTTGTGGAACGTTCCAACAGGAATCTGTTCCAAAAACTTTGTAAAGTACAAGGTTGCAAACAAACAACACATACAAAGTAGCATGGTCGATTCCCCTAGTGAACTAGCTGCCGAATAGGCATCAACTCACCATGTAGCTTATTGTTAATGTTTGTCCATAGGCTACCAGAGTGAGGAGAGACATTTTTCAGAATAAACTTGTTGAGTGAAAAACGTAATGAAATAGCCCACTCCCTATGCAGTATCTAATTCTGCTGCTATACAACTTTGTATGCGTTGTTTGTTGGTAGCCTTGTTATTTACAATGTTTTTGGAACAGATTCCTGTTGGAATGTTCCACAAATTATACCCACCTGTTTCTTTTTGCATCTAGCATGTGTTTGGGTCCACATAGCCTGTTTAGTTTGTTGACACGCAAATAGGCATATTTATCCCATACTATGCTATAGCCTAAGTTCTCATCTTCTTTACATAATCACAATTAGTATTAGAAAGAGTGGTGTTGTGTGTGTGGATGTTCATTCAACTCTTGAACTGGAACTACTGCTTCCTGTGTTCTGAATGGACACCCTGTGGTGGTTCTACCCGGCCTAAAATCCAGCACCTACATTTTTTTATCCCTTTTTATTGGTCCATTGAATTCAGAAACATCCCATATTCTTCATCCATATTAGGCTAATGATGCTGCTGTATGATTTCGCCTGGTCCAAAAAATTCCAATCTGACGTCAGACAGGTTAGCTTTCATTAAGGGGAAGATCGAATTCATATTTTGCAACATTGTTTCTGAGGTCTGAGTGGTAAACAGCAAGGTGTATACAAACATGTGCTGTTGGAATCTAAACCCTACCTACAGTTGAAGTCAGAAGTTTACATAGACCTTAGCCAAATACATGAAACTCAGTTTTTCACAATTCCTGACATTTAATCCTAGTAAAAATGCCCCGTCTTAGGTCAGTTGGGATTACCACTTTATTTTAAGAATGTGAAATGTCAGAATAATAGTAGAGAGAATAATTTATTTCAGCTTTTATTTCTTTCATCACATTCCCAGTGGGTCAGAAGTTTACATACACTCAATTAGTATTTGGTAGCATTGCCTTTAAATTGTTTAACTTTGGTCAAACGTTCTGGGTAGCCTTCCACAAGCTTCCCAGAATCATTTGGGTGAATTTTGGCCCATTCCACCTGACATAGCTAGTGTAAGTGAGTCAGGTTTGTAGGCCTCCTTGCTCGCACACACTTTTTCAGTTCTGCCCACAAAATGTCTATGGGATTGAGGGCAGGGCTTTGTGATGGCCACTCCAATACCTACATTGTTGTCCTTAAGCCATTTTGCCACAACTTTGGAAGTATGCTTGGGGTCATTATCCATTTGGAAGACCCATTTGCGACCAAGCTTTAACTTGCTGACTGATGTCTTGAGATGTTGCTTCAATATATCCACATAATTTTCTTTCCTCATGATGCCATTTATTTTGTGAAGTGCACCAGTCCCTCCTGCAGCAAAGCACCCCCATAACATGATGCTGCCACCCCTGTGCTTCACAGTTGGGATGGTATTCTTCGGATTGCAAGCGTCCCCATTTTTCCTACAAACATAACGATGGTCATTATGGCCAAAAAGTTCTATTTTTTTAAATCAAACCAGAGGACATTTCTCCAAAAAGTACGATCTTCAAATCAAATCAATTTTTATTTGTCACATACACATGGTTAGCAGATGTTAATGCGAGTGTAGCGAAATGCTTGTCCTTCTAGTTCCGACAATGCAGTGATAACCAACAAGTAATCTAACTAACAATTCCAAAACTACTGTCTTATACACAGTGTAAGGGGATAAAGAATATGTACATAAGGACATATGAATGAGTGACGGTACAGGGCAGCATACAGTAGATGGTATCGAGTACAGTATATACATATGAGATGAGTATGTAGACAAAGTAAACAAAGTGGCATAGTTAAAGTGGCTAGTGATACATGTATTACATAAGGATGCAGTCGATGATATAGAGTACAGTATATACGTATGCATATGAGATGAATAATGTAGGGTAAGTAACATTATATAAAGTAGCATTGTTTAAAGTGGCTAGTGATATATTTACATAATTTCCCATCAATTCCCATTATTAAAGTGGCTGGAGTTGGGTCAGTGTCAATGACAGTGTGTTGGCAGCAGCCACTCAATGTTAGTGGTGGCTGTTTAACAGTCTGATGGCCTTGAGATAGAAGCTGTTTTTCAGTCTCTCGGTCCCAGCTTTGATGCACCTGTACTGACCTCGCCTTCTGGATGATAGCGGGGTGAACAGGCAGTGGCTCGGGTGGTTGATGTCCTTGATGATCTTTATGGCCTTCCTGTAACATCGGGTGGTGTAGGTGTCCTGGAGGGCAGGTAGTTTGCCCCTGGTGATGCGTTGTGCAGACCTCACTACCCTCTGGAGAGCCTTACGGTTGAGGGCAGTTGCAAACCGTAGTCTGGCTTTTTTATGGTGGTTTTGGAGCAGTGGCTTCTTCCTTGCTGAGCAGCCTTTCAGGTTGCTGAGCAGCCTTTCAGGTTATGTCGATATAGGACTTGTTTTACTGTGTATATAGATACTTTTGTAGCTTTTTCCTCCATCATCTTCACATGGTCCTTTGCTGTTGTTCTAGGATTGATTTACACTTTTCGCACCAAAGTACATTCATCTCTAGGAGACAGAACCTGTCTCCTTCCTGAGCGGTATGACGGCTGCGTGGTCCCATGGTGTTTATACCTGCATACTATTGTTTGTACAGATGAATGTGGTACCTTCAGGCATTTGTAAATTGCTCCCAAGGATGAACCAGACTTGTGGAAGTCAACAAAAAAAAATCTGAGGTCTTGGCTGATTTCTTTTCATTTTCCCATGATGTCAAGCAAAGAGGGACTGAGTTTAAAGGTAGGCCTTGAAATACATCCACAGGCACATCTCCAATTTATTCAAATTATGTCAATTAGCCTATCAGAAGCTTCTAAAGCCATGACAAACTTTTCTGGAATTTTCCAAGCTGTTTAAAGGCACAACCAACTTAGTGTATGTAAACTTCTGACCCACTGGAATTGTGATACAGTGAATTATACGTGAAATAATCTGTGTAAACAATTGTTGGAAAAAGGAATTGTGTCATGCACAAAGTAGATGTCCTAACCGACTTGCCAAAACTATAGTTTGTTAACAAAACATTTGTGGAGTGGTTGAAAAACAAGTTTTAATGACTCCAACCTAAGTGGATGTAAACTTCCGACTTCAACTGTATCATCCAGCACACATAAAAAAATAAATGGCACCTGTTGAATGTAGCCTATGATAAGTGAAGCGAGTATCTAAATAGCATCAGGTCTATCTGTGAGAGGTCAATGCAGGGATCAGATATGTGTCAGAGAGCGAGGCCCTCCATTCAATCACGTTCCGGCCTTCCACCTGTGTAAAGGTGAAAGGTGTGGTGAGGTCTATAGGTAAGCCCTCTTTAGTAATAAGTCAGCCACTGTGCTTGTAAAATGGTGAATATGACTTTATCTTGGCACGCATTGCCTTTCCTCAGAGAGCAGATTCACCTGCTAATAAAATAACTTGTTAACCATGAAAATGTTTTTTCATTTCACTTTACCAATTTGGACTATTTTGTGTATGTCCATTACATGAAAACCATTTAAAAATTGATTGTAATGCAACAAAATAGAAAAAACATCAAGGGGGATGAATACTTTTGCAAGGCACTGTTGCTACTTTGAACTCTAATCTAGATTAGATGATGAGGACATCTAGGGTCATTATTGACTGACACTTATTATAATACTGTAATATAACTTCAGCAGTTGGCAAGATATACTTTTGGATCTTGTTAACCATGAAAATGTGCTTATTTCGTGACTGTTCTGTCATTTTTCAATTGGTGTTTGCAAAAACCGTGTTTTCAAAGAAGTTACTTGATAAGAAAGTTAGACCATATGAATGAATGTGCACGCCTCTTCAATGACCCTCAAAGCACCATCACACCGCTACCACAATTGTAGCGATTTTAGCAATCGGCAACATGAAACGCCTCTTGCAAGTCTCAAACCTTGGTCTCCCAGCTCGTATAAGCAAACCTGCTAACCACTGCTCCAATGGGTAGTAATAAACCTACCTCGGCATTGTATTCTTCATATCAGATTCATTTGAAGAGAGAAATAGAGATAAATAGTGTGAGACACATACAGAACTAAATAAAGAGACAGAGTGGGAAATAGGTGGAAAGATGGTGCACAACCTTGGGCAGTGCCTACAGTTGTTCATTTTTAAGCAGGGATACAGACGTACACCACATAAAAGGAAAAGAAGCGTAAGATTCATTTGCAGCTGGGTCATTTGTAACGTGTGGATGGCATTGCAACACATACTCCGTGTCTAGCCTGCTCTGTACAAACAGGGCTGGAAGAGAAGGCAGAGAGAGAGGGACATGGCTGGGCAAGTGTGCAGGGGCCAATGGAAGAGTAATGAGTGTAGGGAGGCTGTTGTGAAGGTCAAAACCATCACGTTTTTAGGACCAGGAGATTTTCTTCACTTGATTGCGACAAACTTGATGACCTGACTAGGACAAACTGGACCCTAGTCATATTTCATTCTGGGTTGTAATCAAATCAGTTTTCAATTAAATCAATATGGAACTGAATTTAAATGAATTAATTGTATACAAATTGCCTAAAAAGTGGGATGCGGCCAAAATAAATGACGAATTAAAGCTGGAATCCGTAGCGGTGAATCCACATCTGTTTACAATAACAAAGACGTTACTTCAAACAACAAACACTGTATTTTCTCCTCAGAAATCATTGCAAATCATTTCCTGTGCGATACAAAAGCAGAGTATGTACTACGATTTTTTTTACCACGATGCTGGATTATCCTCTCCTCCGTTTCATAGACACAGCAAAAACATTAACAAGTGTGTCAGGGGCGACCAGTGGCGCTGTTTCACCTTATGCAATTCTCAGCTGTAGCCCTTTCCTGCAGTCAAATGACTAGTGGCCTCCTGGGTGGAATGTTATTCATATTTTTCATAATTTCATAATTAATAAACATGAAAAAAAATATGAAAATCCGGTGTTTCTATGCCAAACGGTTTTGTTATATTTCAGTCTTCTGTGATGTATATAGAGTGTAATATTAGGATGCAAACTCCAAATGGAATACATTTCAACTCTATCTGACATGGTAGAGACTACCAAGAAGCACTCTGTGACCCTGATTTAGCCCACTGCAGTAAAAGGTTAATGGATGGACAATAAATAAATAATTGGTTGGTCTGTTAATAAATTGTAAATTTAAAGGTCCATTTGGGCACTTCCTACCCTGCTAGCTTGGATTTGGAACGATTATGGCCACAGTGTCATGAAGGTCCATTGGATTCCGTGGTCCACTCATGCAATGAGATATATTGTTCCTGTGTTTCTTTGGAATGGCTACCTGGCTCTTCTACACAAAACACACACAATGTCTTTCTCCATGCCAAATGGAGCCAATCAGATTTCATTTTCTCTTTTGTCCCTCATGCAAGTTCATGTCAGAAGGCCTCTCCGTTGTGTTAAAAACCCTCATTCCGCCCGCAGAAATAGTCTTCAATAGGCTCCTTCCCTTGCACCACCTCACCTAGTTGTCTCACTCTCCTACAAAAAGTCAGTCATTGGACTCATGTTTTTCTTCTATCTTTTCATAAAAAAGAAATCTTTCTCTTTTCGAAAAAGAACAGGGAAAGAAAAGGAAAGAGAAAAAACAAGTTTGAATGCAGACCAACACTCCTAACTGACACTTCAGTGTGTGGCTGAATAGGACCTAAACTTCAGACGACCCAGAGGAGGAGGAACCCTGAAGGGGTGGAGGGGGGATGTTGGAGGTGGGGGGAAGTCAGAGGTGGCGGGTGGGGTGGGGGGCAGTCATTTGCATGACCCATTGTGCTGTCCAAGTTTGGGTGCTTTTTTTTAGCGAGGGCCCTTTTGGCCATTTACTTCCACTCTGGATGGCTGTGGCGGGCTGTGAATAGTCTCTGCTCCCAGCCGTCACAAAGGCGCTTTTGTGCCGCAGCCGCACCATATTCATCATGTAATGCCTGTAAGACAAATCTGATTGGACGTCTCTGTCACTTTGATGTGGGTCCAGAGTGCGAGTGGCCCAAAGATTGCTAACTTCACTCTCTATTGACTATTCTCCAGCATTGATACGGGGGTGGGGTGAGGAGGGATGGGGGTTTGGAGTTGCGAGGGAGAGAGAGAGGGAGAAAGGGGGGTGATGGTCCTCATTATTTGTAGGAGCAAATTCATAATAAATTCCCTCATCCTACAAAACCGGATCGAGATGATTGACACCACTTTTTGCCAGGCCAAACAAAAGCCCTGATTTAAGCAGAATACCAAATGAATAGGGCGAGCGTGGACTCAATTCAAACTATTTTAATCTCTCCCTGTCCTACCTCCCCACAACCATTTACCCTCCCTCCCTCTCTTACCCTCTTTTTCGCAATGCTGTGCTCTCCTGTGCCTTTGTCCGTGACATTCTCAGTTTACAGGGTACATCTACTCCATCCAAACTGCTAACTGTGAGACTGGGTTCAACTGGCTACTGCTGAACTCCTGGGATACAGAGCTGATGTTTGCCTGCTACCTAATGACTGGAAGGATGCTCAGAGGCCCTGCCCACTTTCAGGGTTGGGTAGGTTTCTAAATTACATTTTTTACAGTTACTAGTCTGTTCAAAATTGTAATCAGTAACATCATATTTGGATTAACCCAACTCAGTAACGTAATCCGATTACTTTTGGATGACTTTCCCCTTAAGAGGCATTAGAAGAAGAAAAAAAGAACCATCAAACACATTTCAATCAAATTCATCAAACTGATTTATAAAGTCCTTTTTACATCAGCCAATGTCACAAAGTGCTGTACAGAAACCCAGCCTAAAACCCCAAACAGCAAGTAATGCAGATGTAGAAGCATGGTGGCTAGAAAAACTCCCTAGAAAGGCTGGAACCTAGGAAGAAACCTAGAGAGGAACCAGTCCTCAGCCAGTCCTCTTCTGGCTGTGCCGGGTGGAGATTATAACAGTACGTGACCAAGATGTTCAAACGTTCATAGATGACCAGCAGGGTCAGATAATAATAATCACAGTGGTTGTAGAGGGTGCAACAGGTCATCACCTCAGGAGTAAATGTCAGTTGACTTTTCATAGCCGAACATTCAGAGTTAGAGACAGCAGGTGCTGAGAGTCCAAAACAGCAGGTCCGGGACAAGGTAGGACGTCCGGTGAACAGGTCATGGTTCTATAGCCTTAGGCAGAACAGTTGAAACTGGAGCAGCAGCACGACCATGTGGACTGGGGACAGCAAGGAGTAATCAGGCCAGGTAGTCCTGAGGCATGGTCCTAGGGCTCAGGTCTTCCGAGAGAAAGAGAGAGAGAAAGAGAGAGAGAAGGAGAAAGAGAAAGGGAGAATTAGAGGGAGCATACTTAAATTTACACAGTACAACCGGATAAGACAGGATAAATACTCCTAGCTCCCTACACATAAACTATTGCAGCATTTGGTCTATCATCATTAGTAGTCTCTGACTTGTGATCAGACTCGCTCAGGTGGAACAAACTTAAACTTGCGCCTTTTGAGTATCTGTAATCTTTTTACAATATTTTTGAAACCAGGTAAATGCTAGGACACCTGCCTTTGCCTTTGTCTCTGCCTCAATTGACACAACAATTTCATTCTGTTACAAGGAATGTAAATCATCAGACAAGGACAGTGGTGCCTTCTGTCATGTGTTGGCTCGCTCAATGTATGGATTGTTGTGTGTATTGCTGTCTGTAGTGTTGTGTGTGTATGTGAATACCATCTTACCTCCATCTTTGACTATTCTGATTCATCCGTTTGTGAGGTTGTATTTATGTGTATGTTTGATTATACAATCTTGTCATGCTGTTTTTGTGTTTCTGCATGCTTCCCCAGTTCTGCCCTCTCCTCTCTTCTCCTCTCTTCTATTCTATTCTCCTCTCCTCTCTTCTATTCTCCCATCTCTCTCTCTCTCTCTCTCTCTCTCTCTCTCTCTCTCTCTCTCTCTCTCTCTCTCTCTCTCTCTCTCTCTCTCGCTGTATTGGCATAGGAAACAGATGTTTACATTGCCAAAGCAAAAGAAATAGATAATAAACAAAAGTGAAATAGACAATCAGAAATGAACAGTAAACATTACACTCACAAAATGAATAGAGACAATTAAAATGTCATATTATGGTTATGTACAGTTTTGTTACAATGTGCAAATAGTTAAAGTACAAAAAGAAAAATAAATAAACATGAATATACTACACCGGCTTTGACGCTCGTCGGATGTGGCAGGGCTACAAAGTGACAAGAGCCTACCAGACGAGCTAAATCACTTCTATGCTCGCTTCGAGGCAAATAACACTGAAACATGCATGAGAGCAGTAGCTGTTCCGGATGACTGTGTGATCACGCATTCCTTAGCTGATCTGAGTAAGACCTTCAAGCAGGTCAACATTCACAAGGCCACTGGGCCAGACAGATTACAGGACGTGTACTGCGAGCATGCGCTGACCAACTGGCAAGTGTCTTCACTGACATTTTAAACATCTGTTAAGTCTGTAATACCAACATGTTTTAAGCAGACCACCATAGTGCCTGTGCACAAGAACACTAAGGTAACCTTCCTAAATGACTACGACCCGTAGCACGTCTGTAGCCATGAAGTGCATTGAATGACTGGTCATGGCTCACATCAACACCATTATCCCAGAACCCTAGACCAACTCCAATTTGCATACCACCTCAACAGATCCACAGATGATGCAATCTCTATTGCACTCCACACTGCCCTTTCCCACCTGGACAAAAGGAACACCTATGTGAGAATGCTTTTCATTGACAACAGCTCAGCATTCAACACCATAGTGCCCTCAAAGCTCATCAATAAGCTAAGGACCCTGTGACTAAACACCTCCCTCTGCAACTGGGTCCTGGACTTCCTGACGGGCCGCCCCCAGGTGGTAAGGGTAGGTAACAACACATCCACCACGCTGATCCTCAACACTGGGGCCCCTCACAGGTGGGTGCTCTATCCTCTCCTGTACTTCAAGTTCACTCATGACTACATGGCCAGGCACGACTTCAACACCATCATTACATTTGCCGATGACACAACAGTGGTAGGCCTGATCACCGACAACGACGAGACAGCCTATAGGGAGGAGGTCAGAGACCTGGCCGTGTGGTGCCAGGGCAACAACCTCTCCCTCAACGCGATCAAAACAAATGAGATGATTGTGGAATACAGGAAAAAGAGGACCAAGCACACCCCCATTCTCATCGACGGGGCTGCAGTGGAGCAGGTTGAGAGCTTCAAGTTCTTTGGTGTTCACATCACCAACAAACTAACATGGTCCAAGCACACCAAGACAGTCGTAAAGAGAACGCAACCTATTCCCCCTCAGGAGACATTTGGCATGGGTCCTCAGATCCTCAAAAGGTTCTACAGCTGCACCATCTAGAGCACTGGTTGCATCACTGCCTGGTATGGCAACTGCTCGGCCTCCAACCGCAAAGCACTACAGAGGATAATGCGAACGGTCCAGTACATCACTTGGGGCCAAGCTTCCTGCCATCCAGGACCTCTATACCAGACGATGTCATAGGAAGGCCCTAAAAATTGTCAAAGACTCCAGTCACCCTAGTCATAGACTGTTCTCTCTGCTATCGCACGGCAAATGCTAACCGCTTCTACCTTCAAGCCATAAGACTCCTGAATGAATCAAATGGCTACCCAGACGATTTTCATTGTCCCCCTCCCTCTTTACACCGCTGCTACTCTCTGTTGATGTCATCTATGCATATTCACTCCAACAACTCTACCTACATGTACATACTACCTCAACTAACCGGTGCCCCCGCACATTGACTCTGTACCGGTACCCCCCTGTATATAGTCTCGCTATTGTTGTTTTATTGCTGCTCTTTAATTACTTGTTACTTTTATCTCTTATTCTTGTCTGTATTTTTTAAAACTGCGTTGTTGGTTGTGGGCTCGTAAGTAAGCCTTTTCTCCCATTATCCCCTGGGTACCTGTTGTATTTGGCGCATGTGACTAATACAACTTGATTTGATATTTACAATGGTGTTTGTTCTTCATTGGTTGTCCTTTTGTGGCAAAAGGTCACACATATTGTTGCTGTGATGGCCAACTGTGGTATTTCGCCTAATAGATATGGTAGTTTATCAAAATTTGATTTGTTTTCGAGTTTTATGTGGGTCTTTGTAATCTGAGGGAACTATGTGTTTCTAATATGGTCAAACAATTGTCAGTTTCCACCTCATTTTGTGGGCAGTGTGTATATAGCCTGTCTTCTCTTGAAAGCCACAAGGCCTGTCTTCTCTTTGGTCAGTCTCTTGAAATCCAGGTCCGCCTTAGGCACCCTCTCTCAATAGCAAGGCTATGCTCAGTGAGTCTGTTCATAGTCACATTTTGGGTCAGTCACAGTGGTCAGGTATTCTGCCACTGTGTACTCTCTGTTTAGGGCCAAATACCATTCCTGTTTGCTCTGTTTTTTGGTTAATTATTTACAATGTGTCAAGTAATTATTTTTAGGTTTTCTCATGATTTGGTTGGGTGTAATTGTGTTGCTATCCTGGGATCTGTTTGTGAACAGAGTCCCAGGACCAGCTTGCTTAGGGGACTCTTCTCTAGGTTAATCTCTCTGTAGGTGATGGCTTCGCTTCTCTTCTCTTCTCTTCTCTTCTCTTCTCTTCTCTTCTCTTCTCTTCTCTTCTCTTCTCTTCTCTTCTCTTCTCTTCTCTTCTCTTCTCTTCTCTCCTCTCCTCTCCTCTCCTCTCCTCTCCTCTCCTCTCCTCTCCTTTTACTGACAGGTTGGGACCTGCTCCAGTAGGACCTGTTCACAGTGACACAGCATTATTCATTACTCACAGTAGTCCTATCCTCTGTTCATCCTTCCCTTGTTCCTCCTGACATTTAATTTTGTGTTTCCCAAATTGTGGGTTGGGAGTCTGGAACACACATTTCCAGCCAGGTCACCCGTGATACAAGTCAGTATTAGACGTCCATCCATGTCTGAGTTCGTCGGGAGATGACAAGGAAACCGGCCATTAGGGGCAACAGGGAGTGCTGTTACAATCAAGTATGTTTCGGTTTTGCTAGGGCATTGTGGATCAGCATAAGCATCTGCCTCTGGTGCAAAATGTTACATGTTCACTCACCATTAGGACCCTCTGCCTCATGTACAAAAGGTTGCATGTTTGAATCCAGCAATAGAAAGTTGTTTGAGATTTTTGTTGTAAGCCTATCTCAAATCCGTCACACCCTGATCTGTTTCACCTCTCTTGTGCTTATCTTCAGGTCTTCAGGTGTCTCCCATTTTCTCCCATTATCCCCTGGGTACTTATGCAGTACCTGCATTTTCTGTTGGTCTGTTGCCAGTTCATCTTGTCTTGTCAAGTCTTAGGAGTGTTTTCCCATTTTCCAGTATCTCTAGTTTCTGTTTTCTAGTCCTCCCGGTTCTGACCATTCTGCCTGCTCTGACTCTGAGCCTGCCTGCCATCCTGTCCCTGGTTGACGCTTTTTTGGATTACCGACCTCTGCTTGCCCTGACCCTGAGCCTGCCTGCCGTTCTGTCCCTGGTTGACACTGTCTTTGATTTCCGACCTCTGCCTGCCCTGGACCAGCCATTTACCTACTCCCTATTTTGTAATAAACATCTGAGATTCGAACCTGCCTCCTGTGTCTGCATCTGGGTCTTATCCTGAGTTGTGTTAGTACGAACTGGCCATGACTGACACAGCAGATTTGGGCCAGCTTCGCAACACCCTCTCCTCTCAAGGAGCCACCATTGGAAGACTCGAGGTGTTGCTTGAAAATGTTATGGAAGGATTCCAGACCTTAGTGGAACGTCATGACCACACTTTCAATACATTGCTGGAGCTATTCCGCGGATTGTCTATTAGGCAGCCAGCCACAACAGTAACCTCCGAGCCTCTCAGTAACCTGGTTAGCAGCGCGTCTCCCCAGCCCAGCCTGACTTCCCGAGAACTCTGCTTACCTCCTCCTGGAGATTCAGGAACCTGTCGGGCGTTTCTCACCGAGTGCTCCTCATTTTCGAGCTGCAGCCCTCTTCTTTTCCCTCGGACCGCTCAAAGATAGAGTACCTTATAACGCTGATGTGTGGGAGGGCTCTCGTCTGGGCTTCAGCCGTGTGGAGCAACAATCCACTGTGTGCTTCAGTCTGAAGGAGTTCATGGCGGAGTTAAAAATGGTGTTTGATTCGCTGTTGTCTGGGAGAGAGGCTGCTCGGAAGCTACTCTTACTACGTCAAGACTCCAGTAGTGTGGCAGACTATGCGGTTGATTTCCGCATGTTGACCGCCGAGAGTGCCTGGAACCCGCAATCCCTGTTCGACAAGTTCCTTCATGAATTATCGGAAGAGGGTAAAGATGAACTCACAGCCCAGGAACTGCCCAAGGATCTCAACTCTCTCATCACCTTGGCCATATGGATTGATGGGCGCTTACGGGAACGTAGCAGGGAGAGGAGGTCTGTTCCCAGTCACACTTGCTCATCCAATGATCCCACCTCGC